>NC_056739.1:1654608152-1654918152 GCF_019279795.1 Protopterus annectens | reverse complement strand
AGATGACACCTAGTAATTAACATTATTACTCTGTGCTTTGAACAGAATTCAGAATGCATATGCATGTACAATTCAGAACACAGTGTCACCATGGTTGTCACTTTCAATGTTCCTTGGCAAACTTACATATAGAGCTTGCTGACATACTTGGCTGTGCAGTGTAATTATGCTAGATTTGCATGCAGCAGCCCTGAAGTATGTACCTGCACAATAGAATATTTTACTTAGTCCCTGTACTTTGACCACAATTAAAGCTAATTGTATTGCTAAGCATTTTGTATACAGCAATGAGATTAAGCTGTGTAAATATGCTAAAAGTGTGTTCATCTAAAAGATGAAGTAAATAAATAATTTAGCTTCCTACTTTAACTGATTTTAGTGTATTTATTCTTAAATGAAAATGCCATCTGCACTAACTGTTCTCTTTTTTCCCTCTTGAGCTACACTACAGAAACAACCAAGCAACATTCTATGACCTTACCAGCACTATTAACACTATCACTCTTATCTACTTTGCAAAAAAATAAACCAAAGGTAGAAAATCTACTATGAAGTCAAAAGCCTATATTAAAAGGAATGAAGTGTTTGGTCAAATGCATACATTTCAGCTGAAAAATACCAAGACAGATAGACATATCTAATTAGTGTAGCTGTAAAATACTGTTACAAATTGAACACACAAAAAGATTGTGTCTTCCAGGAATAAGTGTATTTTAAATGTATATACACAAAACAGCAATCCAGATAAGAAATTAGCAGGGGAAGCACAGAGTATATCGGTCACTCCACTACTCAGCATAGCATTTATTACATTTTTACAGTTAAAGGACATTCCTTGCAAATCTCATTCTGTATAATTTTCTTGGAAGATGTACTAAGCCAGTCAAGTGCAATTTAAGAGGGGGATTATAAGACTCATGAAGTCATTTCCATTTTAACCCCTCTACTGTGCAAAGGGGAATATGTGGTTTTGACAATGACTATTTGTGGAAAAACTCTTCTAGATCAATTTAAGTCAAATTTATTGATAAAGGATGTGCACCTTACTTTTTCTGAGGAAAAGGGGGTATCAATGACATACTGTTAAGTACCAAAGTTCTTTTTTTTTTCAATTAGTTTTGAGGACCATTGCTAAATCTGCATCTCAAATAAATGTTATTGCACTTAAGGACAATAACATGTATATGTATTCCATAACTAGACCCTTTAGCCAAATTTATGAAACTAAAAATAAAAACACAGCAGCTCATGCCGCTTACCACTTTACGGGTTTATAATGTTGTAGGTTAATGTTAGCCCATTGATATACTAGAACATTTGTAGCCTATCCAATGGTCCAACCAATTTGTCCTAACACATGAATTAATACCTGATTCCAATTTAGTTTTAGCCCCTTTCTGTTAGGGCTAGAGTGGGCCAGAGCAGTGTGCATGCACAATTGCTCATCCAGTCATCTAGGTTATGTTTAAAAAGGTCATGGAGGCATTGTGCTAACTCTGTTGAGAGTCTATTTCCTAAAAAAGGTATTCTGTGCAGAAGACAACTCTCCTACCAACAGGTCCTGTTTATGGTTTGGGGGTAGTTTTAGTCTTTTGAGTGGGTGTTCAATGTGATAGTTTTTATCCATGTGTTGGAGGTTACATAGGGCTAAATCTTTTGAGCACCTGTAGGCAGGGAAGATATCTCCTCTCAATAGTTGTTAGGAAATGGAATGAATGTGAGGATTTTAAGCCAGTCAGGGTGTGACAAAAGGGGATACTGTCAACACAGCTAGCTGGAATTTTGTAAATAACTATCTGTCATTCCTGAATATCGAAATGACGTATACAAGATGCTTGTGTGACAAATGTATTAAAACTGTATGTCATGTGTGAATCAAACTGCTTGTACAGACCAGTGTGTTGAAAAGGTATTTGCAAAGTGTCATTTCAAATGTAAACCACAGTTTGCCCAACTGGAAGAGAACAAAAATGTACATGCACTATTGTAACTGTTTAAATGTATATATTTTAAAAGTGGAAACTGGGATACAGGAGGTTAACTTCAGTCCAGCAAACTTTAGATAAATAGCCGAAATTAAATTACTTTATAAGGTACGTAATAAAAGATGGTATTTTTTCAGTTTTTAATGCAGCTAGAGCCACAGAGTCTGTGCTAAGAAGCTTTCTGTATTGCCTTTAAGGTGAACTAATTACTAGTCTTGAAAGCATGAAGGAATGCAATTGTTTTATGACTTATATCATCTGCCAAAGATCTGAGGTCTATGTATTCTCAAAGGTGGATGCTAAATACTGCCAGCTTCCAGCAGTGGGGGTTTCGGCTGGGAACTAGGAGTCATATGACAAGAAATTATGTCATTCTGCAAGCTCTACCAGCAATAATATTGTAGATATTAACCTAACCTTTTCACTCTCCTTATATGATTACTAATCTCCTATGTATTTTGCTACTAGTGGCTGATGGTACTTTTTTGCATATTTATTTTTTCTTCACTTGTTGATACTGGTACAATAATACTGATTAATATATCTCTGTTTATACCACTCTGATTGAATTCATTGAATTCTGCTTTAATGTATATTTTCTGTATATATTACTGTAATCAAACAAACTAGATTCCTGCTTTTATGTATATATTCTGTATATGTTACTATATTTACTATATGTACCACTGTTTCTACTTCTGTACTAATTAATGTTTATATTTTTCTGTATCTCGTTGGAGCTTTTCTCCCCGGGCCTCCACTGAAAATGGGCTCTTTTAGAACTAATGGACTTTCCCGGTAAACAAATGCAATAAATAAATAAATAAATATTAACTTGAGAAGTCTGTTAGTGAGACAGAGCATCCTGTATTCTTTTTTGAACCTGACAACAACTAGAAGATTTGTTCACCACATCTGCCTTGCTCTATTAGTAAGTTCTTAGGTTATAGTAATTCTCTTAGATTCAGTCAGGAATATAGTGAAGCTTAGTTTAGATATTGTCTTTATTTATTTGAGACTGCCCTGCAATGTTGTTTTAAATATTCCCTGTGGTTTTGAACTCTGATGTCACTGTGAATATACATTTAGTATTGTCTTATTCTTTGATTCTTTGTTATTAAATATATTTAAACCTATCATTTTGGCTGATCTGTGCAGAGATATTTAAGTTTTGAGAGAAATTGCATATTTATTTGGTGACACTGTGTGGGCCACTCCTAATAGCCTTACTTTTGGTCAAACTACCATTTGTATTAATATTAATATTACACAGTGTATTGAGTACACTTGGGAAGGCCTTAAAGTAGCTTATAAGGCATGACTGGTGGCAGTAAAAACTACCTTATAGTCTGGGAAGAAAGGGGCATAGCTAGTAAACCTGTGCCAGTCTTTCCAAGGTGTGTGTGTGTGTAAATCAAACCTCAAAAAGTGTGTGTGGCAGCTACATGGGCAGGGACACAAAGCACTGGTTGGACAGACAGGGTGCTGGAGGTCTAGGCTTGGTCAGAGAGCTGAGATCTTAACTCTATAACTGTGCTGGGGGAGTCTTATTGGGGATTTGGAGAAAGAGAGAGAAACCAGCCCCAGACTGACTGCAGTCTCTGTGTGCTCTTAAGGGAAATTGCACTTGATGCAGAGAGCTGCATCTAGAAATACTGTGTGTGTAATTGTCATCCTACCAGTGTACATCCTCTTCTGGTGCCAGTGGTAATGATTGAGGTTCCTTGATTACTGGTCCAGTGGAGGGTTGTCACTGGTGGGATATTCACATATTGGGATTCAGTGGTGCAGGTATTGAACTCCTGTAGTCTTTAAATAGTGGTCACTAAAGAAAGTGTTTGTACTCTCAAGCAGTCACATAGTGAACATTCAGAGTTTCATATCACAATAGTTTTATTTTTTGTTAGCTTAGTTAGTCAGGGAGAGCTGGCAAGGATGTCAGTGGGGGATTATGAAAGCTAACAAGGAACCAGTTGGCTGAGATGTGCCAAGCCAAAGGACTGGGTTATGCTGACCTGACTAAAGTGGAAATGATTGCAGCCTTAGCTACAGCTGCATCACAGACCAGTAACCAGGAAGAGAACCAGACTGGCCTTGGAAATGTACAACTCTCATAAAATGGATAGTTCAACATTGCCTCAGAAGACTTAAAAATCTTAAAAAGACTTGAACTGGAGGCCAAAAATCTGCAAATAGATTCAGCAGATAGACTGCAGCATTTGGAGGTCAAAGCAGAATCAGCAGAGAGACTGAGGCATTTGGAAGCTGAAGAAAATAAGAGGCAGAGGCATGAAAAGGAAATGCTTACTCTTCACCAGGGTCATGCAGGTAATGGGGAAGAAAGTAACCGAACCCCAGAAGCAACAAAGGTCAGTAAATTTCTTCCGCAATTTACTGAGGGTGATAATTTTGAGTGCATTATTCATATGTTTGAAAGGGTTTGTAAACAGTTGACCAAGTGCTCTGGGTATGGTTCATGACCCCCTTACTCCATGGTAAAGCTGTAAGTGCTGTTTCTAAATTGTCTAACTTTGATTGTCTAGACTGTAACCAAGTAAAGAAATGTTTATTAGAGTGTTTTAAGTTAACACCTGAAGTTTATAGAAAAAAGGTTTCATGAGCATAGAACCAAGGCAGATGAAAGTTTGTGTGAATATATTGCTGAGTTAAGCATTTGTTTTCATAGGTGGGTGAGTGGGTGTTAGGTCACCACTTATGAAGGTCTGGTAGACCTTTTGGTGAGGGAACAAGCCCTTAGCACTTTGCCTGAGGACATGAGAATCTGGTTGGCAGATAGGGATTGCAATACCACAGATATATGGGGAAAAAGGGAGACCTATATCTAGCAAGCAGGGCATCACTGCACAGGAAAGGGATACCCAGTGCTGCACATGGGTCTTAAGGACGCCATGGTGAGCAGCCAAAACTGCCCCAACCAAGTCTGCCAGTAACAGGCAAAGCCACTAGTTCAGGGACATGACCAGGAGCAAGGGTTAAATGTTTTAAATGTAACTAATGGGGCTATGTGGCATATAGATGTCCATGGAAGCAAGGTGGGGAACAAAAGGTGGGGGGAATCAGCTAGTGGGAATGACAAAATGCCAGCAGTTAAGTTGTCTGGGGACAACAAGGGTACCAAACTACCACAAGAAGATAAATTCTATCTTAGTAGATGGGAAACAGGCTACTGCTAAGAGAGAAACAACCTCTTGCCTAAGCATTGTAAAGCCTACAATGGGTAAAGCAGAGCACTACTTGCTTGGGCAGTCTACTCCAGTCAGAGTTTTGGAGGGTCCCATTCCAAACACCTTTGGCTAGGGTTCACCTTGAATGGGAGGGTGGAAAAGGAAGGAAGCAAGTAGGTGTGTTTGAGGATATCCCTGCAGATGTTCTGATAGGGCATGATTTTTATAATGCAGTAACTTGTGTGCATGCAGTTACATGCAGTCAGGCTTGGAGACAAGCATGTGGGTCTGGTAGCCTGGGCGGGACCCAGACAGACCATACAATTGAAGCCAGGATTGGTGAGGTGGTTACTTCAGAGAGGAAGCTACCCTGTAACAGTGAGACTGAAGGGGAGCCACAGCTGCTGGTGGGTACTGATGTTCCCTAGGACAGAGTAACTGCAAGGACAGAGGTGAGTAGTAGTACCCAGGCTGACAGTGAGTCACTACTGTGAGAGGATACCAGACGTCCTATGGAAAAGGAGCTGGGAATAGTTACAAAGAGAGAGATGAAACAGGCTCAGCTCTCAGACCCTACATTACAAGGCTTGAGGGAGGTAGCCAGGGAGGCCTGCTTTTCAAGGAAATGGGGAAATCTCTATACTGGGACAAAGGGTCCTATGGAATGGCCTTAAAGTAGCTGAAAAGGAGTGAATGGTGGCAGTAAAATCTACCTTATAGTCTGGGCAGAAGGAAGCTTAGCTAGTAAACCTGTGCTAGCCTTTCCAAGGTGTGTGTGTGTGTGTGTGTGTGTTTGTGGGTGTAAATCAAACCTCAAAGAGTGTGTGTGTGCGTGTGTGTGTCAGCTGTTTGGGCAGGAACAGTACAAACCTGGACAGAGAGATTGCTAGATGTCTGGGCTAGGTCACTCAGCTGAGATCTCAAATCTATAGCTGTGCCAGTGGGAAGTCTTATTGGGGATCTGGAAAAAGAAAGAGAAACTAGCCCTGAACTGACTGTGGTCTCTCTGTGCTCTTAAGGGAAACTGCACTTGATGCAGAGAGATGTCTCTAGAAATACTGTGTGTGTACTTGTTATTCTCCCAATGAATGTTTTGCCAGTGTTTCTAGTGGTGAGAGTTCAGGGTCCTTGATTACTGGCCCAGTGGTGCATCATCACACAGGGAAACTCAAGGAGGACATGCACTTGATTATTTTTGGCAAGGAGACTTTGGTCTTTCAGGCTGGATTATTTGCCTAGCCAAGCATGGACAAAAGGGGATATTATATTATGTTATATTATATTATATTATATTATATTATATTATATTATATTATATTATATTATATTATATTATATTATATTATAGTATAGTATAGTATATTATATTATATTACATTACATTACATTGCATTATATTATATTATGTTATGCTATATTATATTTTATTATATTATTAGTCTGATATGGAAGGAGTAGAGGGTGACAATACATGCATACATACAAATATTTCAAGCATGGGTATTAATCCCCTTCTAGCTTGCCAATATATCAAAACACGTGTTCCCATAATAAGTGACCAGGCTGTACTTAAAAATATCTAAGCTAGTACTTGCTTTAATGTAAGCTACTCTGTCAGTGAACTAATTAGTACACTTCTCATTCCTATAGAAGCTCCTACATAGGTTGTTTGATTATTCTCTAGTGCTTTTTGTTAACTCCAAACATTCCCACAGGTAGTTGTCACTAAATGCCCTGTATACTTGTATAAGATCTCCTCTTAGATATCTGTAAGAGACACTGTACAAGTTCACATGCTTTGGTCTTTCATAATAACTTAAATTTTCACATCCGTGGATACCCTTGGTATATTTCTATTGTACTCTTTCCAGTGTATTCATGTTTGTTTTATTATAGGGTTTCCATATTGTTGTTCCATACTCAAGTTTGGGTCTTATGTAACTAACAAACAATGACTTCATTATTTTTGATTTCCTAGACTTTGTAAATCTTTTTATACAACCTGTAGTTCTATAACTATCATTAACCAAATGGTTGATAGGATTAGAAAAACTCATAGCTGAATCTACCCATATTCCATGTCCTTAAATGAGTCTACAGTTTCAATCACTGTGTGCTGTATTAAATATTCACCTTTCAATTTATGCCTACCAAATCTCATATGCTTAGTTTTTGATGTATGTATCAGCATAGTATTTTCCTGTGCCCAAATGGTCAATTTAGTCAAGTTATTTTGCAGACATGCCATATCTGTAACACATGTAATCAGTTTACCCAATTTCAGGTTGTCTGTATATAGACTGTAGGACACCTCAGATGAAAAAGTTAGGTCTGAAAGATACAATCTAAACAAGTAAGGGCCTAGGACAGAGCCCTGTGGGACACCCTGACTGTAACCAAGGATTTTGCCAGTCCAGTTGTTGTATGATACTTGCCATGTCCTATTTGTAAGCCATGCAGCTATCCATCTTATCATGAGTACAGCAATACCTAGTTGTACTAATTTATTGATCAGTGTTATGTGTATGACCCTGTCAAATGCTGACGTTAAATCTATATAAATTACATCACAGGACAATTTTTCATTCATAGCTGTTGTCATATTGTTATAGAACATCATGCTACAGGTGGTAATAGATCTGTTTTCAACATATGCATGCTGATCTATGGTTTCAAGTCCCAACCTATCCAGTTCTGACAATAATTTATCTAATATTACCTTTTCCATTATTTTTCCACAACATGCCTGTTTGTCCTACTCTACTTTCCCTTAAAAACAGGTTTAATAAGCACGTCTCCAATCTTGAGGAATCTCCCCATATTTCTATGACCTAGTGAATAATAGATATAATGGTACTGCAAGTTTTTGCTGAAGTGTTTTCAGGTCATTGTTACTAATTCTGTCTCCTCCCTGTGCTTTGTTTGGATCCAGTTTGTGCAATTGTTTTTCAATATAATCTAATTTGATTCCAGTATCTGGGGTTACCTAGATGTCACTAGGACAACTTACCACCCCATTTGTGGAGCCAAACTGTTTCGTATAAGATTTTGTAAATGTATCTATATGTTGTATCTGAGAATAAATTTCAGAATCTGCTCAGTTTATCAATGTGTGTGTCTTTACTCCTTCCACATCTTATGTATCTTTCAAAGTTTTATATTATGCTCAATAATTTTATATGCATTTTCTTAAAATTTTTCTTGATCTTGAACTATCTGTTTGTCCAGCTTGTTTAGTTCAGTTTTCAAAGTTGTAGTTTGACCTGTCTTCCATTTCTTATATTTTTTTGTCTCTGACCTTAATCCGATATCTTGTTCTTATGGAAATATATCTCCCTGATGTTGTTTGCCTAGATCCTGATGTTAAACATGTTTTTGATTTCTTGCACTTAAACAATTTCTCTTTCAAAACTTTCCACATTCCACCACAGGCACTCTTCTGTGAGGGGGTGCCAGCCTGCTCTGTTCACTCTCACTACACTTGGGTTCTGCTCATCTACCCTACCCTCATTCCCACCCACCCCTGCATCACCTAGATGCATACCACTGATAACCACTCCCATAACTTCCCCCAATCAAGAATCAGCCTCCATCTGCCAGTCACACCTCAGTTAACCAATCACATTATTTGTAACACTCCCCCATCTCCTCACACAACTTAATTGTAACAGTCCTTATTCACACTACTCCCACCACACTACACCAATACCCCTCTTTCCCGATATCTTCATAACACCATCCAGATAACAGCATTTTATTAACTGTTGATGTGGAATCCTTGTATACAGTGCTCCTTCACAATTACTGTATAACAGCAGCTATGGAGTCTTTTAAGAAACATAATCAAGGTACACAGGCACAACTGCAAAAGTTAAGCAAGCTCATTAATCTTGTACTGGACTTCAGTTACTTTACTTTCAATGGCAAATGCTCCAAACAAAAAACTGGTATAGCAATGGGGGCTGCCATGGCTCTGAGCATAGCTAACATAGCGCTGGGCAAGTGAGAAGAGGACTCTGTGTTAAACAACACAGACTACATGCAGCATATCACATGCTATTTATGTTTTATTGATGACATTTTATTGTGTGGGAAGGTGACATCTTGCAGCTTGGAGATTGTATCACTTACCTCAATCAAACAACCCCTTTCCTGAAGTTTACCTCTTCACATAGCTATACTTCAACCACTTTTTTAGATATGCAGATTTCCAAGGACACCAACAATAACAGAATCACCACTGATCTATTCAGAAAACCAACAAGGGTTAACTTATTACTCCACAGTAAAAGTCTACATCCTACAAAAAAAGTATAATGTAGTGAAGTCCCAGAGCTATAGATTAGTTAGAATTACCACAGAGATGGAACCATTTTTGAGACACCTGAACAACTTAGAGAATGATTTTCTATTGAGAGGTCATGAAAGTCAGATGTTAAAACATATCCTGGAACCCATTATAGAACTGAAAAAGACTGAGACACCTTCACTCAACTTCCCCAGTAGGAGAATGTTAAGAAATTCCACAGAGAATAACAAATGCAAACAATAGCTGCATCCTGACATACACTTTGGATTATCACAGTATCAAAAATGTAATTGAAGAAAACTGGGCCATTGTCACAGGAAACCCTTTTCTGATTAACATCTTAGGTGAAGCCCCGTCCTTTGTTTATAGGAAGGCCAGGAACATTAATAGTTTTGCTGAATCTAAATCTAGACCATATGAGAGAAACACTAAAAGATGTAAAGCTAATTGTACATTTTGTATATTTATACAGCAAGGTGATAGTTTTTATTGCCCTTATTTAAAGAAAATCATTAAGACCAGTGTAGGGGGTGACTGTAACACTACAAAAGTAATTTACAGGGCACAGTCCAATGAATGTGATACATTCTATGTGGGCAAGACTGCAAATAAACTTAAGTGTAGGATTTCATGTCATCTGTCATAAATTCGCTCTGGATGTAAAAATAATGCACTAGCCAAACACCTTTCTCTTCATAAAAGACACCCAGGTTTTAAGTTCCAGGTCCTGGATCACATTGACGTGGGTGATATTGAAGGAGATATCACAAATATTTTGGAGAATCATGAACTCATGTGGCAATTAAAGCTGAACTCTTTTAGGAAGCCTGGACTAAACTACTACTTTCAATTAAAAGTCTACTGGAACTTAAGAAATTGCCACATTATTTAGATGATTAATTTTATTTTATTTTATTCTACCAATTGGTTTTAAATACCATGTTAAATCAGTTTTAATTTAAGTGTATATTTTGTTTCCATCATCATATATTTTTTCTTATTATTTTTTCTTTTTAATGTTCTCTTTTTCCACTTTATTCAAAATGATGTGTAATAACAATATTAACTAATTATACTACAATATTTTTATAGATAGTTTTTAGGGTTCTTGTACATAGACCTGAAGAATTCTAGAAGGACGAACGCAATCTTTGTTAACAATAGGGTATGAAAATAGAATATGATTTTTACAATAGATTTTTTACATGCAAAGTGTATATGTATATATTTATATATATTTTTGATTGCCAAATGTACTAAGGTTGATATATTTCCAGCCATGTAGTATATTGTCTTGGATAAAATCACAGACTTAATAATCTACTTAATAATCTGGTTAAATAAGAGGTACCGCATCATTATAAATTTTATTTAAAGTACATAAGGGTTATATTGTTATGACAGCTACTAAGTAGGGCAGGTCCAGCTCGAATGTCACACTGATGGGGAAGAGATGTGAATTTAACATGTATACCAATAGCACTTTATTTTACAACACAATAAACCACTCTCTTGCCTGATACAAAGTATATATATATATATATATATATATATATATATATATATATATATATATATATATATATATATATATATAGTTAGAAAGCTTGTGAGGAAACTATTACTCTGTTATTTTTGTTTTTCTTGGATTGTTTGTCTGTGTACTTAGTAAAGGATTTTCGACTGGAAACAGACTGCTGCCTTGCTTGGATTACTTTTGAATACTTAGTAATTCTGTACAATATTTCAAATTATATATTTTTTATTATTTTTTTGACTTAAGATGAGTTTAAGTTTGCTACTTCTGCTACTATTGTCTGATCTGATTAATATACAGTGATTAACTAGAGATATATGGACTGAAAATCTTCCACACAGAGATGTTTCTTACACTGTTTTGTTTCTACTTTTTAAAAATAATACACACCATGCTCTTTCTCCTGCCCACACTCTGTACCCTACTGCTATCTGCATACTATCTAACATTCTACAGTCACCTACAGATACAACATGTACATAGCCCCACACTATATTATACTAATACCATCCACTCCTCACTCTTCTACCTTGCCATCTCCTCCCAACTCTATAATCACACAACTATTGCATACTTCCACTTCAAACATGTTGTCAGCAATACCACTAACCACTTCAGCAAATACCTTCACATACTCTCTAAATTGTCACACAAACATGCATGTGTATTATCACAGATTCTCCGTAGTGGTGATATACACCCCAGTCCTAGGCCACATACTGCACAACATACCATCATGGCTACCATTCCACCCCTTCCTCATATTAAAACTGCAGACCTTCTCATTCTTAACATATACCTTAGAAGCCTAGATAACAAGATCACAAACTTTCATGCAGTCATTGGACAATACTCACCAGACATTCTTATAGCAACAGAAACTTGGCTTAAACCCTATATAAGAGACCCAGACATACTCCCACAAGTTTATAACGTACACAGGTTAGACAGGATCAGGAAGAAGGGTGGTGGAATTGCAGTCTTCTACAAAGATAATCTAAGCATAGACTACCTACCCATCAAATACCATTATGATAACAACTTTGAAGTTCTAGTAACATGGCTCAGAGTCAACTCAAAGAAAAATATTACCATAATAGTCACTTAAATACCTCCCAAGAATACTTCCACTGCCATTGAGGAACTCATAGCATGGACAGCTTCCATCTACACCCATGAAACCATTATTACAGCAGACTTCAACTTACACTGGGACACTTGCACTGGTGATAACCCCTCTACCTTCATAAATCTACACATTTTCTCCCAAACAATCCAGTGTCCCACATGAATAGATAAACATAGCAAAAGGGACTCTATCTTAGACTTGTCCCTTATCAACAGTACCACCCACAACTATCTCTCCGGATGCCATCCAAATAATTTATGTGACCATAGACCTACCTACTTAATCCGTCATCAGCTCAACTCACCCAAAACCATAGTTTACAAAGTCATATAAAATACCAAAAACGTCTCCAATGAAGCATTCATAGACATGCTCAATAAATGCAACTGGACATCACTCCATCATCTCCAACTTGACCAGGCCGTAACATATTTTAATGACACATTTCTAGCTATTCTAAATAGCTTAGCACAAATTCGGACATGTTGTATTAAAAATAAGGGATTGCCCTGTGTATCAAAAGGAACCATTAAACTTCAAAAACTAAGGGACAAAACCTGGTATCTATACCAAAAAACAAAAGACAATAAAACTCTGCTAGCATACCAGCAGCTCCACAATAAAAAAAAACAAAACCTCAAACTAGACAAAAAAAAAAAAAAAAAAACATTTTATGCAACTATGCAAACACATATGAAAACAATCCCAAAAAGTTCTAGCAAGCTATTAACTCACTCCTCCACCTAGGTAAAGCTACAACTCCCGAATCAACAACAAATAACCAAAGCATGAGTGTTGCCTCACAAATCAGCACCTACTTTATAAACACCATCCTCTCCTTAGTTACAGGGAACAATTCCATCCTAATGTGGACACTAACAACAACTTTTTTGACCTGAGACCTGTCCCAACTAACATCATAAGAACAATGCTGAAAAAACTGAAACCTTCTTCCTTAGCAGCTGTTCAACTCCCCAATGAGTATCTCAAACTGTCAGCTGATGCCATAGCTCTGCCTATCTCCAGTCTGGTAAATAGATCTATAGCAGAACAATATGTCAAAAAATTATGGAAAATTTCCTACAACCCCCCCCCCCCTGCATAAAGGAGGCACATCAACAGAATTAAGCAATTACAGACCCATAGCCATCCTTTCCCCCTGTGTCAAATTTCTGGAAAAATGTATCCACACTCAGTTACTACAATACCTGTTATCTCACAACCTTCTCTCTCCCTCCCAACATGGTTTCAGACCAAAACATAGCACTACCATAGCCCTAATTAATTTCTCTAGCACAATCAACCAGCTGAGAAATTCAAACCAGCAAGTAGCATCGATCTTCTTAAACATGTCAAAAGCGTTTGACACCATCTCCAATCAGAAACTCCTTAGTACTCTTGCCTCACTAAACCTATCAAAGACCTCCCTATCCTGGTTCCTAAGCTATCTTTCTGAGACAACAAGCAGTACAATGGAAATCCGTACTCTCACCACTTCTGACTGTCTCAGTTGGAGTCCCCCAAGGGTCCATATTAGGACCCCTTCTTTTCACCATCTTCTCTAATGGTCTAGCCTCATCTACAACACATGCTAAAGTAGTTCAGTATGCAGACAATTCCACTTTAATCTGTTCAGCAGATACCTTACCAGACACCAAATAGTAGCCCAACAAGCTTTTAATAATATAGAAACATATCTAAGTAAATCACAACTAATCCTCAACCCCAAAAAGACACAGTTAATGCTATTTACCAGTAGCAAACATTCACCGACCACCCTTCCTTTCAGTATTCTCTCAGCAAACAACACAGTCATCCAACCAGTTGAGCATAGAAAACTCCTAGGAGTGACAATTGACAAGAAACTCAGATTTGACCAACACATAGTCACCACAATTAAGAAAGTTCACATCAAACGTGGCTCACAGTACAGAAGCAAGCCATTCCTCATTGAGAATGCCAGACTAGCCATATCCAGAACCTTCCTTCTCTCTACACTCCTACATGCTTTCCCCCTTTTTACCAACTTAAAAAAATCAGACTTAACCAAATTGGAAGCTTGCTACAACAAAATAGCCCATTTTGCAGCCAACCTTCCCCTCCACACTCACTATTGTATTGCTCTACATAAATTAAATTGGCTCGAGCTATCTAACCTTCTTCATAGGTTCATAGGTTGGTGCTAGACTATTGGCCCTAGGGCCTATACAAGCCTAGCCATAACAATTAAATGGCTATTTCTTCCCACACTATTTACTTCCCTGGACCCCTGTCTAGCAGGGTGACTGACTTGATCCCAGGGGTGAATTTCCTTTCTCCCATCCAATCGTCAAGGTTCCTTTTGAAGAGGGCCAAAGAGGCACTCTGCCACTCTGCTTGACATGTATGGGCAGTCTTTTCTAGAGTCTGAGGAGTCTCTGGGTCAGGAACCTATCCCTCCAGCATGTTTTGTTTATTGTGATGACAAGGTTTAGACCCCTGGAGCATGTGGCTCTGAGGGATTGGAATTTCTTTAAGTGTAGCATGTTCAACAGCTCTGGGTTTGACATGGCCTTGTATGTTAAACAGAGATTGCCTCTGAATAACAATATGTGAGAGAATATAGCTGTAGGTTTTTTAGATGATCAGCACAGGGCATCTCCTTTAGGCCTGTGATTCTATTAGTGAGGTATTTCTGCAGCCTTTCCAGTTGTTGCAGATGTCTTGAGAGGTACATACCAAATGGGGCATTGTATTCTATAATGGGTCTAATGAGGGATGAGTACAGTGGGACAATGACCTCCTTTTTTCTGGATGAAAAGTCCTTAATGATGAGGCATGCTATGTAGAAAGATTTCCTGACTGTTGTGGTGATGTGGTTATCGAAGGTGAGACCACTGTCCGCCTGTGTCCCTAAGTCCCTTATTACACTTTCGGTGTTTAGTGTACTGCCATCGATGTGGTAATTCACGGGTACATGTTTTTTCCCAAAGGGGATAACTATACATTTCTTGGCATTGAACTTGAGCCCATGGCTCTGACACCAAGCATCTGTTTCTGTAAGGCCCTTTTGTAGAGTATCCACATCATTTGGGGATTCAGTAATGGCTTCCACTGTGCGAAGAACCAGACCATTGGAGAAACTTTAGAATGAAACAGATTTTATTGTTCTTGCCTTAAAATAAACATTAAAAAGTTCGCTATTCAGCATAAAATCTTTCATTAAACCAAAAAAACAATTAGAATCAAGCACTTTCGCTTGGTCTCAATACCAAGCTTTATCAAGATGAAATATATGCTGAATGGAGCTGTTAATATAGGGCTCATTTACCACCACGTGACAACAGTAATAATTAAACTTTAAAGCTATACTGTCATTGACTGACCTAACTACACTTCACTTGCAGCATTATACCATTACCATACAATACATTGATGTTCATATAGATAAATAAAATATAGGAAATCATGTTAACTTTATTAAAATATTAAAATACATTGGATCCATATTCTTATATCCTACAATAGAATGAATTCACTTTATGTTCTTTACCCTGATATTTAATTATATCCTACCCATATCTATTAAAACTAGCATGTATATAAATATATAAAAATATTAAAAATATTAAATATATATAAAATATGTATAAATTTTATGATGTATAAATATATAAATAAATAATTAAACAAAATTTACACAAAATGTTCTTAATAAAACATATGTTGGAAATTTTCTTAAAATGTTTTTAAATATTTTATATATAAACTACCCTAAAATAATTGTTAAAAACCAATGTATTACTAAAAATGATATACAAATTATCCCATATTGTATAAAGCACTATAGGTTTCTCGACGATATAAGTATTTTGTGGAATGGTACTGAGGAACAGTTTTTAGAATTTTTTGAATACATCGACTCCATGACTTCTTTTTTGTCTTTCACTATGTCATTAGTAATGAGAAAATGAATTATTTGGACGTGACAGTTTCTAAAGATTGTGTCAATAATAGGTTCACTTCCAAGTTGTACAGAAAGCCCACTTTTTCCAACACATACCTACATTTCACAAGTGGCCATCCTTATTATCAGAAAAAAGGCATTGTTAAAGGGAAAATGATCAAGGCATCAAGAATGTCAAGTACTGCAGAATACTTTATGGAAGAATTGATGACATTAAAAAGTATGTTTTTAGAAAGAGGTTATCCTGAAGGATTGATAGATGAAATGGGTAAGGAAGTCCTGGAACACAGAGAGAATAAATATCCCCCTTTATTAGGTTTGGGGCTGACTCAGGAACCAAAACTCAGTCAAGTCAATAATACTGGTTTTTCTAATAACTATACACATACCTATTCAAACAACTCTAAACAAATTGAAGAGGTAATCACTAAGTTTTGGCCAATTTTAACAGGACATGAAGAATTGAAAAAATACATTTCAAAGTATCCTAAATTTACCAGACGTAGGGACACCAACATAAAAGAATTATTTGAGAAATTTCAGCCCCAAGGGAGAACTAGTAATAGTAAGAATTTGAAAAAAGGCACTTACAAATGTGGAATGTGCAAGCAGTGCACATTTATTTCAAATAGAGGCTCTTTACATATCCCTTCAAGGAGTTTTTATTTCTAAGCCAACATTTATGCGAATTGTGCAACACAAGGAGTAGTATATTTGGGTTATTGCATAAAGTGTTATAGTTTCTATGTAGGTAAAACAGAGAGATCATTAAGAAAGAGAATATATGAACATTTGTATGAAGTCTCGAGAAAAAAAGAAACTAATGCTTTTTATAAACTTTCTATTTCATGCCCAGAAATGTGTTTAAACTTTATCGTGTTAGAACAAGTACAAATGGATGGTAGAGGGGGTGATTGAGAAGCACGTCTAGAATATAAGGAACTTTTGCGGCAGCTCAAATTAGATGCTGCCACTAGTCCTGGTTTGAATGACAATATAAATATAAAAAGTGTCCTTAAATTAAGAATGGCCAGACTGTGATTTCATAGTAATTCAATGTATTGTTTACAGAAATTGTTAATTGTCTGATCAGTATGCCATTCATTTAGTTACATTAATGTAATACAATATGGGATAATATGTATATCATTTTTAGTAATACATTGGTTTTTAACAAGTATTTTAGGGTAGTTTATATATAAAATATTTATAAAAATTTTTAAGAAAATTTCCACCATATGTTTTATTAAGAACATTTTGTGTAAATTTTGTTTAATTAATTATTTATATATTTATACATCATAAAATTTATACATATGTTATATATATTTAATATTTTTAATATTTTTATATATTTATATACATGCTAGTTTTAATAGATATGGGTAGGATATAATTAAATATCAGGGTAAAGAACATAAAGTGAATTCATTCTATTGTAGGATATAAGAATATGGATCCAATGTATTTTAATATTTTAACAAAGTTAACATGATTTCCTATATTTTATTTATCTATATGAACATCAATGTATTGTATGGTAATGGTATAATGTTGCAAGTGAAGTGTAGTTAGGTCAGTCAATGACAGTATAGCTTTAAAGTTTAATTATTACTGTTGTCACATGGTGGTAAATGAGCCCTATATTAACAGCTCCATTCAGCATATATTTCATCTTGATAAAGCTTGGTACTGTGAACAAGCGAAAGCACTTGATTCTAATTGTTTTTTTTGGTTTAATGAAAGATTTTACGCTGAATAGCGAACTTTTTAATGTTTATTTTAAGACAAGAACAATAAAGTCTGTTTCATTCTAAAGTTTCTCCAACGGTCTGGTTCTTCGCACAGTGGAAGTGTTGCTTTGGTGTGAACTGCTTCGTTTTTGTATTATTCAATAATGGCTCCCAGTTTGCAGTCATCTGCAAACTTTGTTAACCAGAGTCCCTTAGTGTTGGCTTGTACTTCAGAGAAGTAGATGCCAAACAAGAGCGGTCCCAGGACTGAACCCTGAGGTACTCCACTTGTCACTTGTCTGGAGCTGGATTTGGAGTTGGTTACTTTTACAGTGTGGGTTCTGTCAGTAAGCCAGTTGGCAACCCATCGAGTGATGTAGGGATTAATGCCCAACTTATTAAATCTATCTATGATCCCAGAGTGGGGGATGGTGTCAAAGGCCTTGGCAATGCCCAGATAGGCTGTGTGGACTTCCTTACCCTCGTCCACAGCTCTGGAGACTGATTGGAAGAAGTCAATCGGGTTCAGGAGACAAGATCAGCCCTTCACAAACCAAAACTGAATGGGGTCCAGTGTTTGAAGGTTGCCAATGTCTTTCTTTATAAGTTCCATGATAATACGTTCCATGGCCTTGCAGATCAGACTCATCAGACTGATGAGGCAGTAGTTCCCGGGATCCAAGGTGGATCCCCCTTGTAGAGTGGGATAACTGTATCTATGCACCACTCAGTGTGCATGAGGCCTGAGGTGAGGCTATGATTAAACATGACACTTAGGTGAGGTGCCAGTTCATTTTGTAGTTCATGTAATACACAGCCCGGGATGTCATCTGGTCCCATGGATGCTGTAGTCTTACCTTTGGAGAGTGCATTTTTTACCTGTGTGGCCATTATTACCAAAATTTGGCAATCTACTGGCATTGAGGTGGGCCGTTCATGGGATGCGAGGGGGGTAAAGTTGGTACTGAATTGATCTGCCACGATATTGGCAATATCCTTGAGATCAGTATATTTAATGCCATTATTTTATAGCTCAGAGCAGATCTGAGCATTGCCATTTAGATTCTTGACATAGTTATAGAATGCCTTGTGGTTGTCTCTGGAATCTTTGGCAATTTTATTTTCATAACTAGCTTTGGAGAATTTTATGAAGGATCTCAGCTTCTTACTGAGGCTGGTAAGGGAGTTTTTTGCATCCTGGGATTTTCCTCTTTTCTGCAACAGTTTCTTCCTTTTGTTGTAAAGTTTGTTTATGGCAGGGGACCACCAGATTGGCTTCCTTTTTTTTGGATGAGAGCATCTTGGTTCTATTTTGGATGACACAATTCATGCATGAGTGGATGTGATCGTACAGTGCCTTAGGATTCAGCAGTCAAACTTTCAGTTCCCGTCTGCATGGGCATCATGCGTGGGTGTCATGAAGTTTGTCACTTCTGACTTGAGTAGAATGAAGTTAGCTTTGAAGAAGTTTTTTATGGCGGTTTCATTACTGGGGAGTGGGGGTGGGATGTGGATGTTAAGGGTGATTAGCATATGGTCATACCTGACTAATGAAGGAGTGACCATAGGTGTTGAGAATCAATTTCCCATGTTGGTAATGATCAGATCTAGGATATTGGAGCCCCTGGTGAGACTATAGATTAGTTGATCCAGAGCTTTGGAATTTATGAATTCCAAGAACCGTTGGGCAAAGGTGTTGGTAAACAAGTAGTTTTGCCAGTTAATGGCAGGGTAGTTGAAATCACCCAGTATTAGGGTGTTTGGTTGTATCTTAATATTTTCCAGTATGTTCAGAAAGGTGTAGTGAGAATCTTGGGACATGGTGGGGGATCTGTAGCAAGCTACAATTTGGATTGCAATCATACCTAGTGTTAGTTGCACCTGGAGGATTTCAGACGCATTGTGTTGGGCAACTAGCCTAGTGGTGTGAATATCCTTGGTGAATATGGACACTCCTCCACCTTTAGTGTTTTGGTTCTGGTTTGGGGGCCGAAAAGTGTGGTAAGAGTTGTAGCCTGGTATTGCAGGGGTGCTCTCTGGAGCCTTGAACCAGGTCTCAGTTACTTTGCAGATATCGATGTTCTCCATTTTTAGGAGTGCCTCTAGAGAGTTCATTTTAAGGTTTAGAATTCTAGCATTGAGTAGCATGCTTGTACCTCTTACAGTAGTGGTTTTGTCCTTTGAACTTTGCCTAAAAAAGGCACTATATGGGGTGGCAAGAGCCTTAGCCAGTAACCTGAAACCCATGGGCGACAGGTGCAGACCATCTCTGGCAAAGCATCGTGGTCTGTCGATCATGTCATCCCAGGTAGACAGATACTGGATCCCCTTTAAATGACACCAGAAGCTTAAGCAATTGTTAAAGTTAATCATTTTGTCCTTGTCCGCGGTAGTGGTGCTGTGGTAGCATTGTCACCTCACAGCAAGACGTTGTCCCGTTCGATTCTCAGCTAGAGCGTCTTCTGTGTGGAGGCATACATAAATGGGCGTGCCTTCGTTGAAGGTTGTGCATCAGGGCTGGTAACTCGGCACATAAAAATCCACTACCAAACAATAGTGGACCAGAGTTCCGCTGTGGCGACCCCTAATCGGGATAAGCCGAAAGACACAACAAGACACAACATTGCGGTATCATTCTGGGTGAAGGCAGGATGCTACTCAGGGTTAGGGTCCATACCTTCCTGGGCCACATGATCCAAGAGCTCTTCCATGTTTTTTTTTCATGTAGTCCAGGGAGGTACATCTCAAGTCATTCACTCGAACATGGACAATGACAGAGTCATATCTGTACTTGTTGTGGAGTGACTTGAGTGCATGCATTATGTGGCAGATCCTGGCACCCGACAGGCAGTTGACTGTAATTTTCTCCTTGTTCAGCCTGGTGAGTGACACATCAGTGTGCCTGACTATAGAGTCACCTATGACTAAAGTGTTAGATACATTGTCTTGCCTTTGGGGCTGTTGCTGGGTGCCACATTGGTGTTGTAAGCTATGGGACACTTTGGTTGTGATTGGTGTTTGTTTACATTTCAGCTTCGGAGGTCCTTGTTGCTTGGGCAAGTTACAGTTAAGGGCCTCTGCATATGTGGATTTAATGTTGCTATGTGTGGGTGTTGGTGATGTGGGTTTAGAAGGGCTTTGTGTTTCTTGAGGTGTAGTGCTGGTGTTAACCATCTCCTCTTGATTGTCTAGCACAATCTTGGGTGGAGAGAGCTTTGCTTCCAGTTTGGCTATATAAGTGCATCTCTCATAGGTTGTAGTGTTGGGTGGTAGGAGGAGAGGGTTGTCTTTGTACATGAGGCAATTGCTGTATTGCCCCAATATGCCCAGATTCATCAGGTGGACAGGAGAAGTCACTGGAAGCTGACCCTTGGACATGACTAATTTGGTGCTTTTTTTTGTAAAGTACAGGAGCTGTTTTCCCTTGCCTTAGCAAGGTACCTTGCAATTATAGGCTGTTTAGTGCCTACAATTAATTTCTCCTTATTAACAAGGAGAGTTGTGTGCTTGTATCAGTTTAAGGCTTCCTAGTGCTTTTCAGCAGGTATTAGAGCAAGTGCTAGTCACAGTGATGCTTAAGAGTAAGATAAAAAATGGTTTATCCTAAACACCGCAGTGTGCACTAGAAAAGTTAGATGTGAAAGTAGGTAACTTACATTTTATCTGTCTAAAAAGTTAAGTTTTAGTGGAGAGTCACTATTTTTAAAACAGCAAAAAACAAGTAATCTCTGTGGTATCCCTGAAGTCTCATAACAACCCACTAAAGTGTAGTGGGTCCAGAAACAAAACAGTGCAAGAACCTTCTCTGTGTGGAAGATTTTCAGTCCATATATTTCTAGTGAATCACTGTATATTAATCAGATCAGACAATAGTAGTAGAAGTAGCGAACATAAACTCGTCAAGTCAAAACAAAGCAAAACAAACAATAGTAATAGAAAATATATAATTGTACAGCATTACTAAGTATTCGAAAGTAATCCAAGCAAGGCAGGCAGTCTGTTTCCAGTCGAAAATCCTTTATTAAGTACACAGACAAGCGATCCAAGTAAAACAAAAATAGAGTAATAATTTCCTCACAAGCTTTATATATATGTATCTATCTATATATATATAGATATATATATATATATATATATATATATATATATATATATATATACACTTACCACTACATCAAACACTAGCTGCTTTCAAAGTGAAATGTGAGATGGATATCAGGAAACTGCTTAAAACAACCTCCTCAGAAAAAACTTTATAACTTAACACAGGGAGAAAGAAAAGCATTGCTTGAGCTAGGCAATGATAAATCCAGGCATGTAATGAAGGCAGACAAGGGAGGAGGTATACTTGTGACTGATACCACTAGCTACAACCAAAAGATAGAGAACATGCTGGAGGATAACAGATGTTATGAGTTATTTACCGTGGATGACAGAAAAAGAGCATATGATTTATGGAACACTAATCTCACCACATTATGGGAAGAAAAACTTATCACTGAAAATCGTTATAATTATTTATGTAGTCCATGTCCACGTTTACCTTACTTTTTTGGAATACCAAAGCTACACAAGAACAGAGAAGACCCACCTTATAGACTGGCGATAGCATGTGGAGGTTCCCTTACTGAAGCCACAGCCATTTACCTTGATTACTTGCTAAAACCTCTAGCAGAAAATAATATCATACATAAGAGATTCAATGGATTTTTTGAGGAAAATAGAAAAACATTACAATGGAAGCTGACAGTATTTTATTAACTATTGATGTGGAATCCTTGTACACAGTGCTCCCTCACAATTTTTATTATTTATTTATTTATTTTTATTTTACATTTGTTGACCGGGCTAGTCCAACTGGATATATGTCCATTTTCAGTAGAGGCCGGGGAGAAAAGCTCCAAGACAGATCCATTATACCAATATGTATACGGTTACAAATTCAAAACAGTGTTTGTAAGGTTACAATCAAGTTAACATAGCAGATGATACAAAACATTTTACAGTACATTGCAGAGCAATATTTACAATAATATAGAACAAGATATTCACATGAGATAGATTGAACAATTACTGTGTAACAGCAGCTATGGAGTCTTTTAAGAAACATAATCAAGGTACACAGGCACAACTTCAAAAGTTAAGCAAGCTCATTAATCTTGTACTGGACTTCAATTTCTTTACTTTCAATGGCAAGCACTACAAACAAAAAACTGGTACAGCAATGGGGGCTGCCATGGCTCCCAGCATAGCAAACATAGCCCTGGGCAAATGGGAGGAGGACTTTGTGTTAAACAACACAGACTATATGCAGTATATCACATGCTATTTATGTTTTATTGATGACATCTTTATTGTGTGGGAAGGTAACACCTTGCAGCTTGGAGATTTTATCACTTACCTCAATCAAACAACTCCCTTCCTAAAGTTTACCTCTTCCCATAGCTGTACTTCAACCACTTTCTTAGATATGCAGATTTGCAAGGACACCAACAATAAGAGAATCACCATTGAGCTATTCAGAAAACCAACGAGGGTTAATTTATTACTCCACAGTAAAAGTCTACATCCTACAAAAAACAAGTATAATGTAGTGAAGTCCCAAGGCTATAGATTAGCTAGAATTACCACAGAGATGGAACCATTTTTGAGAAACCTAAACAACTTAAAGAATGATTTTCTAGTGAGAGGCTATGAAAGTCAGATGTTAAAAAACATCCTGGAACCCATTATAGAACTGAAAAGGACTGAAGCACCTTCACTCAACCTCCCCAGTAGAAAAATGTTAAGCAATTCCACAGAGAATAACAAATGCAAAAATAGCTCCATCCTGACATACACTTTGGATTATCACAGTATCAAAAATGTTATTGAAGAAAACTGGGACATTGTCACAGGAAACCCTTTTCTGATTAACATCTTAGGTGAAGCCCCATCATTTGTTTATAGGAAGGCCAGGAACATTAGAAGTTTTGTTGAATTAAAACCTAGACCATATGAGAAAAGCCCTAAATGATGTGAAACTAATTGTACATTTTGTATATTTCTACAGCAAGGTGATAGTTTTTATTGCCCTTATTTAAAGAAAATTATTAAAACCAGTGCAGGGGATAACTGTAACACTACAAAAGTAATTTACAGGGCACAGTGCAATTAATGTGATGCATTTTATGTGGGCAAGACTGTAGATAAACTCAAGCATAAGATTTCATGTAATCTGTCAGAAATCCGCTCTGGATTTAAAAATAATGCACTAGGCAAACACCTTTCTCTTCATAAAAGACACACAGGATTTAAGTTCCAGATCCTGGATCACATAGACATTGGTGTTCTAGACATCCTGAATATTCTGGAGAAACATGAACTCATGTGGCAATTAAAACTGAACTCTTTTAGGAAGCCTGGACTAAACTACTACTGTTCAATTAAAAGTGTACTGGAACTTAGAAAATTGCCACATTGTTTACATGACTAATTTTATTTTATTTTATTTTATTCTACCAGTTGGTTTTGAATACGATTTTAAATCAGTTGTAATTTAAGTGTATATTTTGTTTCCATCATCATACATACATTTTTTCTTATTTTTCTTATTTCTTTTTTTTTCCACTTTATTCAAAATGATGTGTAATAACAATACTAACTAATTATAAAATTGTTTGTAGGGTTCTTGTACACAGACCTGAAGAAGTCTAGAAGGACAAAAGCAATCTTTGTTAACAATAGGTTATGAAAACAGAAATTGATTTTTACATACAAAATGTATATGTATATATTTATATATATTTTTTGATTGCCAGATGTACTAAGGTTGATATATTTCCAGCCATGTAGTATATTGTCTTGGATAAAATCACAATCTTAATAATCTGCTTAATAATCTGGTTAAATAAGAGGTAGCACATCATTATAAATTTTATTTAAAGCACATAAGGGTTATAAATTATTATGACAGCTACTAAGTAGGGCAGGACCAGCTCGAATGTCACACTGATGGGGGAAGGGATGTGAATTTAACATGTGTACCAATAACACTTTGTTTTACAGCACAATAAACCACTCCCATGCCTGATAAAAAAGTATATATATATATATATATATATATATATATATATATATTTATACATATTTAGAAAGCTTGTGAGGAAATTGTTACTCTATTTTTGTTTTACTTGGATCACTTGTCTGTGTACTTAATAAAGGATTTTTGATTGGAAACAGACTGCCTGCCTTGCTTGGATTACTTTCGAATACTTAGTAATGCTGTGCAATTATATATTTTCTATTATTATTTTTTGTTTTGTTTTGTTTTGACTTAAGACGAGTTTAAGTTCACTACTTCTACTATTATTGTCTGATCTGATTAATATACAGTGATTAACTAGAAATATATGGACTGAAAATCTTCCACACAGTGGAGATTCTTACACTGTTTTATTTTTAAAACAGCAAGTTAGATTGAAAGAGGGTGGTCACTTTTGTGTTTTGGTACTATAGAATACAGTAGGATGGACAATAAATTTAAATAGTTGAAGGGGAGTGATTTCACAAAATGATAATTTTGTGCTTACTCACACAAGCCAGTGAAAGCAGAGAGGAAATGAGATATATGGTCAAATTAACATAAGAGGCAGGCAACTAGAAAGACAGTGGTATTTAAGAACATGACAGTAAGGAGTTGGGTGGGTGGGGAGAAAATGTCTGCCAGACTCACAAGAAACAGAGCTGTGGTCTCTTTTGAAATTTTTGAAATTTTAATATGCAGTTAAAAGCAGAATACAAGTAAAACACAAGGTAAAGAAAACAAATCACAGTATTCAAAATATAAAAAGGCAATAATGTAATACAAAATACAACAAATAAAAAGCAAACTAACATTTTCTTCACAGAAAAGTGTAGCAGAGTCGGGTGAGCTTTTCTAGTAATTTAAATTCACACACAGTATCATCTTCCATCCTGACAGTTGCCCATCCCTCAAGGAACTTGTTGTTCCCCACTCATGCCTACGAAGTCTAAGATCTGCAGACAGAAACTTGCTCACAGTAAACAAAGCTAACAACACTTATGGTGAAGCCCTATTTTCAAATCATATAGCCAAATTATGGAACTCTCTAACCCACACCCTCCAAAACACACCTGAATCTACCAGTTTTAAACAACTAGTATTTGAACATCTAGCCAAGAACTGGCATTGCTCCTGTGTCAAACCTGACTGACAAGAAATATATTACTCCCACTCCTCAGTGTTTATTACTACTCAAAAATAAATATATATAAAGGAAATCTCATTTGGTCATAACTATTATTTAATATGTACACACTACTAACTTTATTTTTTTTCTCACAGTGGTCTTCACTGAAATGCTTGCGTTTTTCTTTTTGAACCTATATCTACTACAAAACTGTAGAGTGCCGCGGTGGTGCAGCAGTTAGCATTGTTGTCTCACAGCAGCAGATTCTCCTGTTCAATTCTTGGCTGGAGCACCTTCTGTGTGGAGTCTGCATGTCCTCCCCATGGTTGAATGACATCTAAAGACATGCAGGTAGGTGTGTGTGTGTGAATGGGTGTGCCTTCTTCAAATGTTGGATGCTGGGCTGGCAACTCAGCACTGTAAAAATCTACTGCCAATCTGGATTTCCACTGTGGAAACCCCTAACCGGGGAAATCCGAAAGAAGGAAAGGAATCTACTAGAAAACTGTATTGAATATTACTTTATGTAGACTAACTAGAAGATATGTATTCTGCATCTTACAGTATGTATACTGTTGTGCTATCTAATTATTGTATATTGCTTGTGATTCTGTGGAGCTTTTCTCTCCGGACCTCTGCTGAAAATGGGCTTCTGGCCCAGTCGGACTTTCCTGGCAAACAAATATAAATAAATAAATAAATCTGCAGTTTTAACACTGAACACCTTACTCCAGTTATTTTTACATAGTGACTGGTTTGCCTCCATATAATCTGTAATTAACCTTCTGTGCATTGGCTTAGATTTCAGTTTGGCAGAATTATCTAGCAACAAATTAACCTTTATAACCCCATGATCACTGCACTTCAATGGTGGTAAAACTTGACTTGAAGTTAAAGCAATTTCTTTGTGAACAGAAATAATGTCTAGTATGTTAAGTCCCCTGGTGTTTTTTTTTACAATCTGAAGCAATTGTTGTTCCTGAATATACTCTGTGAAAAATGTCCTTACTAACTTTGTAGAATCAATATTATTCCAGTCTTGAAATGACTTGTTTGGATGGAGAAGATATGCTCCTGGTGATATGTCTTGCCATATAAAAGGATTTCCTAACTACAGGGGTCACATTGTGGTCAAAGAATTGTATTTTTGTCAATGAAGGCAGCCAAGTCCCTGATGGTGGAGTAAATTTTTAGGGTGTGCTGTCTATATGGTTGGACCAGCAGTACTCAGGTTTGCCAAATGATGCAATGTTGCATTTTTTTGACATTTAGTTTGAGGCTGTATAAAACAGGGTCATCTAAGTTAAGAAGGTATTTGAACTTCATCAGGTCATCTATTAGCTGGAGAAGATTTGCCTTGGAGAAGTCTCTGAAGGTGAAAGGATTTCAAGGTGACTCAAGTCTCACTGTAGGCAAATGTTAACCCACAATAGCCACATTTGACCAGTGATTTGGTAAATGATGGCTCTGAGCATAGGGGGACTATATTTGTGAGAACCAGGTCCAATATTTTTCAGCCCTTCACTGGGATTTGGTCTACTTGGTCCAAGGAGTTAGCATTAATGAAATCCAGGAATTTCTATGTATATTCTTTTTATGCTGGTGTAGGTTCCCCAAGTAATGGACAGATAGTTGAAGTTATCCAAAAGGATAGTGTTTGATTCTGTGGTTACCTCAGGGTTTGCTAGTGTCATAGAAGTGGCACAGAAGTTGACTAATATGCGGTACAGAGTTTTGTTTATCATAAGAAGAATGTCAAAGAGCTCTAGGTCATTGTCCTGTACTGCAAGTCTGGAGATGAAATGTTTTCTTAAGGACATAGATATGTCCTTACTAAATGCAACATCTAATTCAACATTGCATCTAAAGTCATGGTAAGCATAAAAACACTGTGGTGTTGCAGTTCCGAAACCATGTTTCAGTAACTATGCATATATCAATATTTTCAAGAGTTAGTGGTACCTATAAGGAGTGCAACCTTTTGTTTTGGCTTCTAGCTCTGAGCAGTGTTACTTTTTTTATAGCTTTGTGGTTGGTTATGTGGTCAATATGAGGAGACTTGACCTTGCTTAAAAACAGCATCATGAGGGAAGAAACAGTCTTAGACAGTACAGAGAAGTATGAGGAGTGAGATGCAGTCCATCCCTATCAAAGCAACTAGGGTTATCAACCATCTCATCCTGTTCTGGTATATATTGTATCCTCATAGAATGATATGTATTGTATTATAATTCTTGGTGATAATAGAATACTATTCAATACTAGTTACACTCTTCATCCAGAGACATATTTTAAAAGCTCCATAATGTCCCCCCTCAAATGATCTAGGGTGGTGTGTCTTACATCATTCATTCCTACATGTGCATTGATCAGATCATATGTGTACTTGTGGTAAAATGACCTGAGGGTTTTAGTGATGTTACACAGCCTGGCAACTGAGAAGCAACAAATCATTACCCTGCTTTTATTCTGCCTTGTAAGTGGAGTGTATATGTGCCTATCTATGGAGTTGTTTATAACCAGGACATTGCCAGATGATTTAGCTTAGTGTTGCTGTCTTAAAGGCTTCAGCATGATAGTTATGTAACCACCTGTTAGTCTCTGCATTTCCTATGGTCTCAGAATGAGTTGTATATTGGATACAAGCTGTTTAATTTGGGTTGCATTCAGGAGGTAAATCTGAGGGTTTAGGCTTATGCCTAGCCTTCAGAGTCCTAGGAGGCTTTGGCATTTTTTTTTCAATGGAATCAGTATAAGACAATTTAAAGTTTGCAATTTTTGAATGTTAAATAGGTATGAATATGGATAAAATGGTGTTAAGCTCACTGAATGTAGCTGGCTGAGAGAGGGGTGCCACCTGCTGAGTTAAGTATTTCCACCGCTCACAGAAAGAGGTCTCTGGGTTTAGGAAAAGTTCATTATCAATGAGCATGAGGTTGTTCTTACATTGCTACAGGATTCTATGTGCCATACAGCTGTCAAAAAAGATAATGGGTTGTCTGGTGACTCTCCATGATGACCAGTGCTGCTGAGGATCTAAGGAGGGCTGAGGAAATACTATAACGTAAAAATTAGTTGGACTGGTGTTATTCAGCATAAGTTTGTGCTCAGTGCAACTGGTACCCAGGATGTGCAGCTTAACTAAAGGAAAGCTCATGCTATTCAGTTAAAACAGTATACACAAACTGAAAATGATTTGGTAACTTAACTATGTTGTAAGAAAAGTATCCTTTCTGTAGTGTAAAAGGAAATATTTTTACTTGCTTGTACTTCTCCACTGCTCCTTTGTTTGTATTGATGACATATTTTTTGCTTTATTAATTTTGTCACTTTAGATGATGTTTTCACTTCTGGTGGCTTTTTTTCATTTTTTAGTGTTTTCAATTAAATGGACGTGCCTTCATTAAAGGTTGAACATTGAGCTGGCACCTCGGCGTTCATGAAAATCTACTGCCAATCATTAGCAGACTGGAGTTCCGCTGTGGCGACCCCTAACCGGGAAAAGCCGAAAGACAAGAAAAGTGTTTTCAATTGTTTGAGATTTATTTAGTTGGCACAAATCTTGTAAAAATGGTCTAGTATCACTTCAGTTCATAATCTATTACATAATTTGTTTTAATGGCTTCAGTTACAACACAGGCAAATGTAAGGTTTTTAGCAAGTTAGCTAGCTTTTAACCTGTCTAGCATGCTTGTTACCTAAGTAATACCTAATCGAGGCACAGTTTTGCTTTTATCACAGCAGTTTTCCATTTGCCTGCAGTTATCTGGTTTGGGTGCATTTTATTTTATCTTGTCAGAATAATGGATTCTCTAGGAAGTGCCATGGCATAATGCAGTGATCAAGCGCTAACTTTGGGCAGGAGACCAGGGTTCGATCAATGGCTCAGATGTCTGAGGGACTGACAAGGAGGGATGGGTGTGCCTATGCTGGGAAGAAGGCATTCATCTAGGAATTCCATGTGGCAGGTAGGATCCCCATAGGGATGTAGTCCTCAGACAAGTGAACACAGGGGGAGGGGGGAACCAAAAGGTAGGTAATAAATGAAAAATCCCCCATTAAAACATCCCACCTAAAGACACCCTTAGGTGTCCAGGTACTGTAGGAAGTGTCAGTAGGCCTGGAAATAGTTGTGGGCACTAAGAAGTGCCAGAAAGCAGAAGGGGGAAATGATGGTCGTTTTGTATGTACCATATCTTCTTATATATTTCCCAGTATTTTATATCATCCCATTTCATGAATAATAAAAATGTTTTATTATATTTTCTTGTAGGTGCTGTTATCTAAATGTTTAGTTTATGTCTACTAATAAAAATGAATTCTCATTTTAAAACTTCCAGTAATTCAAGTAATGAATATTATTCCTATTATAATAACCACTTTTAAATGTATGTACCTTACAAAATCAGATGACATCATAGCCCACATAGAACTTACCTTTTAAGTATTTTTCAATCACAATCATTAGTAACTACAAGACCTTTTGTTTCTGTAATCCTATTTCTCTTTAGACAATAGATACATAGACAGATAAGACAGCCAGAGTAAGAAATTCACCTTAAACATGAAGCCTTACTAGCAGTTTCTCACATCTTAAAAACACTCACTGTAATGTTTGTTTTCTTGAGAGCTCTTTGTTTAGCTCTTAAAAATTTCTTCCCAACTTCTTTAGGTTGTGGTCCTCTTGCCACATAGTAAGAATGTTATTGTTGTAACTGATGCTTACTGAAACAGCTTACTCTGCAACTGACAAAACTTAGCATGCTAATCACAAAATGACAATTGACATAATAGTGGAATTCTTAAGAGCAGGCTGTACAATGACAAAGCTGTAAAGAGTATAAACAATAGAAAAAGCTTTATGCATGACCATTTTCCAAATGCCAGCTGAAGCAAATTACAATAAAATCTAATACCATCACATGTTCAGAAAGAAGACTTACGATATTATGTCAGACATTAGTCCAGGATATCATTCTGTCACTAAATAGAAAACACTACTAAACATACATCTAATACTAAAAGAAATATCAATACGTACCTGCATGATTTCAATTGGTTGTTTTTACTAACCAGAAATGTGTATGTGTTTGGAAAATCAGATTTATAGACTGCACACAGCAAACTATAAAGCAGTGTAAGTGTCACAAGCTATTACAATTCTTGAGAAAAAACAATGCTTACATTTTATTTTTTTCAATAATACATTTTTATTGTTTTATTATTTTCAATACAAACTTAAAACAAAAACAGAATTAAATAAATACCAAATCATGTTTCTAATAATAACACCATAACATATATACAATATTTACATGAATGCTTCCAACTGTAACATTAATTTATACAAGAAGATATCAAAATGATTAAGAATGATTCAAGTAATAAACAATTTGTTGTTAAAAGGTTTCCTTAAAATGTATACATAACTCAGAATACATTTAGGTTCAAAGTATTATGCCAATATAATATTAAACCCTTGTTCCCATATTTTTGGATTATTGATATTTTTATTATGCTCAAGAAGAAGTAATTTGTGGGCTAATATATGTCTCATTGCTAGAATCTTAAAGTTATCCCATGAAGTTTGAGATGGGTTTAACCAATTTGTATCTATATATAGTTTCATTAATAAGAAGATATTAATAAATATAGTGATTTGTGATCTAGAAAGTTCTTTTGGAGGGATATGTAAAATCATAAATTCCCATGAAAGTGTTGAACTTTGATACCACATCTTTTGAAGTTGTATTTTTAAAGAGTTCCAAAGTTTATAAATGCATTTGCAGCTCCAGAACATATGGAGAAGATCAGCAGGTTGGTCTTTACATTATGGACAATTTGGAGATTTTTTAGAATTGAATTTATGCAAGCTAAGGCGTGTATAATATGCATTATTCAATATCATAAGCTGAGTATACATCAACTTTTGAAGAGAAATAGATTTTGTTGTTAAGTTAATTGCTTTTAATATTTGATTTTCTTCTACCAATGGGATTTTATCTTTCCAATATTTCGACAAAAGAACTTTATCCTGAAATGTGAACTCTTTTATTAATTTATTTGCAGCGGTTATAAATTTAACATCTTTTTGAAGAGTTTGCCATAAGTTTGAGCATTTTGTTAAATCCTCATCTCTGGATTTGAAATTCTTAAAGTAACTTATAGAGAGTTCCTTAATTTGTCTCAATATAACTAGATAAGCTTTAGGTAGATTCAATTCTTGTCTTATTTCATTAGCTGAATATTTGAGATATGAGTAAATGTCAAGTAAAGTTAAATTAACTATTAATGGAAAATTTTTAAGCTCTATTAATTGATTATTTAGTCTCAAGTTGGGATTCCTATGAAAAGGTTGAAAGACCTTCATATGCTGAGTAAGATCTAATGATTGAAATCAATTTTGTATTGGTGTTATATATAATTTAATGTGATCCATTATCACATATAATTTCAACTTGTCTTTTCCTAGAAAGGGTAGTGCTTTAGGATTAATATTCAGATTCAAAATATGTTTATAATTCAAAATTACCCATGTTGGTGACCACTTAGTACTAAATGCATCATAATTAGCAATTCTTAAGAATCTGTTAGAGTTTATTATTAAATAGTAGGTTTCAAAATTTGGTAAATCCAATCCCCCTCTATTTTTTGGGGTCATTAATTTATCATATGATATCCTAGTTTTCCTTGGCTCCCAAATAAATTTAGCCGACTCTTTATGAATTTGTTTAAAAAATTTCTTAGAAATTAACACTTGAGCAGATCTAAAAATATATAATAATCTGGGTAATACATTCATTTTAATAATTGAAACTTTCGCTAATACAGGTAATCTTAAATTATTCCATGTCCTAAAATCAGACATTATTTGATCCCAAACCATTTTAATATTAATAGTATAAAAACATTTCTCATCTGTGGAAAAGATAATACCCAAGTATTTAATATTATCTTTAAACTTTACCTGTCCCACCAATGGTAAAAGCTTAAAAGGTTTGGGAGTTATTAAAGGGAATATATTCATTTTTTTAAGATTAATTTTGTAGTTAGATATTTCTGCAAAGTCATCTACTGCTTTTAATAACTTTTTAGTGTCTGAAATTGGAGTTGTACAGTATATATTGAGATCATCCGCAAAAGCCGCCATTGATATTTTAGTTCCATAAAGTAGTGGGGCATTATGATATACATTCTGTTTAATATGTAAGAATAAGAGTTCTAGATATATATTGAATAGTAAAAGGGACAAAGGACAACCCTGACGGGTTCCATTTTAGATCTGTATTCTTTTAGAGAAATTTTTATTTATGTATAGAGTTGTATAAGGATTATTGTATAAAATTTTTAACATTAGAACAAATTCCTGAGGTATATTAAAATATGGTAAAGTATCAAATAAAAAATTTATATTAACCCTATCAAAAGCCTTCTGTGCATCAATTATGAGCGCATAAATATTTAAAATTTCTGTTTAGCATAAGCAATCAATGTATGAAGTGTTAGTGTATTATCACTAGTTTGTCTAGTAGTTATAAAGCCAGCTTGTTCATTAGATATTATTTGATTCATTATTTTTTTTAATCTACTAGCTAGAATAGAGGTCAAAATTTTCATATCCACATTTATTAATGAAATTGGTCTATAATTATCTGGATTTTGGGCATCAGAATTAACTTTAGGTATGAGAATAGTTTTTGAGGCACTAAAATGAGGGTCATTGTTTTTATTATTAATTATGTAATTAAATACATGCGAGGGTATTTTACCAAAAATATCACAAAAAGTTTTATAAAGTTCCACCGTCAAACCATCAGGACCCGGTGCTTTATGTGATTTCATGTGTTTAATTATATATATTACTTCTTCATCAGATATAGGTTTAATCAAACCTTTTTTAAAATTATCATCTATTTTTGGAAAACTAATTGTTTGTAAGAATTCTTTATTAGTCCTATGTAAGGATACATCCTTTTGGTCACCATAGATACTAGAATATATCTGTTCAAAAATATTAATAATATCTTCAGTTTTAGGATAACTTGTATTCTTAAATTGTATTTCCGAAATTTGTACTGATGTTCTCGATTGATTAATAATTCTAGCTAATACCCTTGATGGTGTTTGAATATGGTTGGCATACCTCGCTAACATCCTATGTTCATGAAATGTCAGTCTATTGTTTTGGATTAAAAAGAGATCTTTTGGGCATTTAAATAATTCCGTCTCTGTTTGAGTATTATAATTCTGAATCAATTCTTGGTCAAGTGTTTTTATTTTAGCTTCCAATTTTTGTATATCTCTAATTTGTATTTTTTTATAATATGAAGCTTTTTGCAAAAAGATCCCTCTTACTTGTGTTTTAACTGTCGCCCATTCAATATCCGGTGCATGTTGCTGCTCCTCTAATCTAGCTAATAGGCTATTAAGAAAATCTGTAATTTCATGTATTATTTCCTCTTTATTTAACAAATTTAGGTTAAGAGACCAATTATAACCCCTTTGCAGCAAGCTATCTCTAGGATCTTTAGTAAAACTTAATGACATTTTTGAATGATCTGATAAATAACGAGGATGTATAGAGACTAAAGGTTCAAAATTAATCATTGTTCCTGAAATCAAAAAGAAATCTATTCTGGACCACATTTTGTGACACGTTGAATAAAAAGTAAAGTTATTAGTATTAAGATGATTATTTAAATATTTAAAAGGGTCATATAGTTGGAAATCCTCCTTTATATCATTTATTGCTATTACTGCTTGTCTATTAAATGCTCTTTGTGGACAAGATCTATCCAACTTCGGATTTTGATAAGAATTCCAATCCCCTCCAATAATTATATAATATTTATCATACTGGGTCAAAATCAGATAAAGTGATGCTATGAAAAGTTGTTGATTATTACAAGGTACATATACATTTAAAAGTAAAATAGGTTTATCAAAAAGAGTGGAAGAAAGAATAACATAATACCATCTTCCTTCTTTATCTATTTTAGAGTCTAAAATTTTCCCTTGATATTGATTTTTAATGACTATAGCTACCCCAGCACTGTTAGTTTGACCTTCTGAGGCTACAACCTCTCTAATCCATTTCCTTTTCTTAATATCAACCCATTGATCATTAGTTAAATGTGTTTCTTGAAGTAGTATAAAAGATGCCTTAGCCTGCAAAAGTAAATGAAAAAATAATTTCCTCTTCTTTAAGTTCTGGTGCCCTTTTATGTTCCATGAGTCTATTTCCCACATTTCAATGGGTTATTTTATATAGTAGGCATTTAAAAGGGAAAACATAAGATAAAATCAAAATAGTTTTAAAAACATATATAATTTGGAAGCATTCTTGAAATCCCATCCTTTACCAGTGCCTACCCACTCTACCCCCGGACGAGGACATATATAGGTCTTGTATACTGTAAAAAACTAAAAAGGTCAATAAAATAAACATATGTAAAATCTTCAGGTTATAACAACTCAAAAACACCCCATAGACAGAACCTATATAAACTAAATTTAATTTTACAAAGCCTAATCTAAACATTCCCTACCAAACACTACTGTTCATCTACATCTCTTTTATCAACTGTTATTTACGTAAATCATGCTGAAGATATAACAATAACGTACAAAAAGCTTTCAATCATTTTGTTTAGCTAGCTATATATAAACAGTACAGATCATTTATGATAGTATGCAAATGTCATTCAGTAAAATGAGAATACAATATTTGGTCAACATTGTCTTCTGTTATTTAAGCATCAAATAGAGGAAGAGAAAAAAAAATCACCCTCTTCATGATATGTTATATCAATATAGAAATACAGGTATTAACATAAAAACAAAAAATAATTAACTTTCCTAATGGATATATTAAGTCTTTTGTTGTTTATATACTTCAGCTCGACACTATCTCCTAATATTATTAAGTGATGCCTAGCTCAATGCTTACACTATTACACCACTAGTGTAGTATAAAACTATGCCACATCTAACTAGTAATATATGAATTTTGTTATATGTTATACTTATATAGAATGTCTAGTGTAATTCCTATATATGTGTCACTCACTAGTATTAAGGGACTCAATATGTCCTTTCAGACTAATTCTAAAGTAGTGGAACAGCATCTATTTATCTTAAAGAGAAAAAAAAAACAAATATTTCCTGTTCCCCATTTATCTATTATATACTACAAGACTTTAGCTGTTATATGAAGTGTAAATGTAATAGAATGTTCCTATGTGCTTAAATTACTCTAAAACATCATCATTTTATGTTGTTCATACATTACAGAGCTTAAAACAGTTCTCTTAAAGGATTTCCAAGCCTGGAAACCATACAGAAACGCTTGCGATGTGCCACAGTTAAAGCCGCACCCTCAGCAGCATCCAAGGCATTTCCTGTCTCCTCGTCACTGTGCAGACTTCGTGAAAGCCATAAAACTTCAGGAATCACTCGCTGATGACCAGGATCAACAAGACAAATTCGTTATCTAATCCAGAAGAGGCCTAAAGCACTAAAAATGAAAACAAAGGATTACCAAAGCCTTGAGCCACAGCAACAGATGAATCCAACCTCGGATAGCGTGCCAGTCTCAACGGGAAGCCAGATCAAGTCTCAGAGACAGGTAAGCACCTTAAAACCTTCAAAAAGACAGTTTTTGCCTCATTTTTTGTTGAAACAGAATATTTAGACCCATCCATTGTAAATATTAACATATTAGGATATTTCATTTGAAATTGTATATGCTTATCAATAAGAAACTTACAATATGAAGATAGTGACTGTCTAGCTTGTCTGACTTGTAAAAGCAAATCCTGAGCCAGATAAATTCTATTGTTGTTCACATAATATATCCTCCACTTTTTTTAGCTGTTATAAGAATTTTACTGACATCTTGATAGTTAAGTATTTTAACATACACAGGTCTTGGGCTGTTCAAAGCTTGTGATTCTCTCAGAGCTCTATGCGCTCTTTCTATGATTATTTGTTTTATCATGTCAGAGTCTTTAAGAAGTACTGTGAGTATTTGTGTAATAGATGGAATTAACTCATTATATTGTACAGATTCCGGGATTCCTCTAATAATTATATTGTTTCTCCTGGATCTCACCTCTAGATCAGTAAGCTTAGTTTGAATAGTAAGAATGTCCAGCTCATGCGTATCTGATTTTTTTGCAAGCAAAGTTAATTTGTCTTCATTTTCTGATATCCGAGCTTCAGTCTTGTCCATTCTTTCAAGAATTTGAGTACAGGAAATTCCAAAAGTTTGTATTTGTGTAGTTAGTTCTTTCAGAGCCCCTTGAATGGGTAACAAAGCAGTCTTGATGTCTTCCATGTTTAGCACTTGATCAGATTTAGTTTTGCTCCCTGGTTTTTGCTGTTCCTGCTGTTTTATAATTTTTTGCCTTTTGGAAATCACTTCTTTCTCCGGTGACTGCAGTTCTGAAAGTTTTGTTTTGGTAGTAGTTATATCCATAGTTTTTTCCTCTTTCGACATTTTATATCAGTACAGAAACTCAGAGTGTACCGAACACACGGTTCCTTTGTTTGATTCTCTCTTCAGAGCCAGCTAATCTACTATAATCCTGTTAAATATTGTATTTTTCCTCGTTTTTTTCTCTTCTTGAAGGACAGTTAAATGAAGTTGTAATTATTCTTACGAAGATTTATTGTTAAAAAGTTCTTGGTATCACTTCAGGGTTTAGATTTCCTCAGGTTATCTGAAGAGCTTTAGTTCAGCAGTGCTCACAGAATGGCAGCCATCTTTGAATCCAATGCATACATTTTAAATGGTAACCATTTGAAATGTAAGGACCTGCTAGAGCAAGTCCTGAAATACAGAGACTGAATGGGCAAACGAATTGACTTACATATCTCAATAACATCTATGTGGTGCAGAATGCTGCACCACTTACAGTCTATGCATATTTCTTACATTTCAGAGCATTTTATTAAAAATCAACTTAAAAAGCATAAGACAATCAAGGTTTTTCTACTGTGAGATATCCTAGATTAACAATCTTAGAGTCATTTTATTAATAACCCCTTGTTTCTTCTAATCCTGCTTATTATAAGCTAGTAAATCACAAAGTTAAAGAAGTCAGAACCAAGTAAGGTCTAGATGCCGTAAGGAGCCACAGGTGTTAATTTGTATAGAAAAAAGGCCCTATAGGCTTGAATAAGTTACATTAAGTCCAAGATGCCATTTCTGAGAATATTCCCTTTTCTCCGAGGTATGGCAATCTCAGAGTTGGTATATTGGGGTGGAGGCAAGACCCCCTACCCCCCACACCCCCCTGTAAAATAAGGAGAAGACCAATTTTCGAGATTTGGTCTTCTCCAGGTTTTCTGCCTTTTTTCAGATTTTCAGCACGCAACATTTTGAGTTCCAACATTTCAATAGAGAGGCTTTCAAACTGTTTTTTTTTTTAAATCCCTTCTTTACTGATCTTTCAGAAGAAATATATGTGCATGGCATCATGGTAGGATTTATATGTATTACCCAATTCAGTAAAAGAGCATGATCTTTCATATGTAGCAATCATTCGGTTCTTACAGTTATGATCTTGCTTATCAGGACCATCCAAATCAGCCTTCTAGGCACTTTATCATATTGTTTCTCTGAGTCTATGAATGCCCAGGTTCCTCATCTCTAGCGTCTTCTCACTTATTTTATTCACTGATAACATTGGGTCAGGTATGCTGCATCCAGATATAAATCCAAACTGCTCATCTCTCATTTACCTTCTACTTCTCTGTGCATTTGTTTATCAACTACTCTCTCCAGAGCTTTGATGCAGTGTGACAGGAGTTTGATATCTCTACACTGCTCACAGCTGTGACTTGCCTATTTGTTCTTGAACACTGGCACTAGTATGCTTATTCTCCAGTCATTGGGATATGCCTTTCTCTCCATACTAATATGAGCACCCCCAGGAACCACGTCTTCCCTAAATTCCTCAACCTCTTGATCATATCTGCTGTGACCTCATCTGAACCTGTTGCTTTCCCTGACTTCATTTCCTTAGTGCAGTTCTTATTTCTTTTTAGGGTGGACTCATCGTCTTCTTTCATGGCAGTTTGTGCCTAGGGGAGTACAGCTTCTGTTTGGTTTTCTTCATTTAGGAGCTACTGGAAGTACTCCTTCTTTTTGCCTTGGATGTCCCATGGACTGGTGAACATATTGCTGTTGGCATCCCTTATGAAGGGTGTCTCATGACTGCCTTCTTTATCTTTCTATCTCTGCCTTGCAACCTGATAGAGTTTCTTTGTGCCCTCTACTGAGTCACTTTACATAAGTTGGTTGAGTGCCCCTAATGCCTTGTTTCAGTACTGTAACTGCTTTCTTAGCCTCTTTGTTAGTGAACCAATATTCCTTCTTAACCTGGTCCATCTTTTTATCTCCCACTTTTCCCCACACTCCTTCTTTCTTTTGATGTCTTCCTGAATTTCTGCATCCCACCATCAGCTTTCCTTATGTACCTTATTTCCATTCCTGGCTTAGCCGCATATCTGTTCTGCAGTTCACATGTCTGCTCTTTTGAGGTGCTGCCGTTCTTCTTCTTCATCTCCACCTGTTTCCTCTTTTACCAAGGTGTTAGAACCCTGAGTAATTCCTTGAACTCTTGTGCTTTCTCTCCAGTCAACTTTCAGGTCTTCAGCCTAGACGCTGTTAACCTTAGAGACCTGCTTCAATGGAGAGGACTTCACAGTCATTGATTCTACCCCACTGCCCTTTCCTTAATAGGAAGAAGTCTTCCTGGGTTGCATGTTGACCACTCTTGTATGTGAACTTATGACTGCCTCTCTTGTTGGGCCATGAGTTGGCCATGATGATCAAGCCATTTGCCAGATATTCTGACTTATAAAAGAAGTGCAGTCAAACTAAAGCCATAATACCCTCATCAGCTCTCTCATCTTCTTTTTTGATTTCCCTCAGTCACATTTTTTATTAGGTAAAGCTATGCCTCAGACTTTTTAAAGTTATAAGATGATACTATACACAATTTTTTTCCTCTTAGAATACTCAAATAGTCTAAAAAAGATTACGACATTTAAATATTTTATCTAAAGGCTGCAAAGTTTAAACTGATGACCAGCTCCTGATGCAGTTGAAGTCACACCCAGTTCTGCCTGTCTGCCTCATGATCGTTGTAATGAATCATTAGAATGACTCTGTCATATAAAGGCTTACTCACTTTGAAAACAGCTTTTGTATATTAAGCCTACACTTTTCAGAACAGGATGTAGAAATTTGTAATGTATGTCAGTTACTTCAAACTGTAAAGAATAATTACCTACACCACTGAGCATACTGTGCCAGTTTTACAATTAAACATTAGTAGAATGCAAGTAATTTTTTTTTGAGCTACAGGATCTGCTCCAGTGTGTTGTTTTTTCTGGAAATGCTAGATTTAAGATTTTCCAAATCAAACTTTCTTGTAAAAATAAAATACAGCATTCAGACGTCAGCAATGCAGGTATTTGCTCTTTTATTTTATTTTTTTTCCCCATAGTTTCATATCCAGTAACTATGAGTTAGAGGTTTGACTTCAATGTTTGCATCATGAATTATATGCCAGTAACATGGTGTTCTTTTTCTTCTAATTATTTACAGCCTTTTCTTTGCATTTTTAGGGCTCCAGTTAATAAAACGTCATTGATATTTTAACATGTACGATATCACTGCATGCATACTTGCTTAGTTGTATGTGTATTTTGTGATCTGGCTAATCATATAAATCATCTGTGACTGAGGTCAGTTTATCATGAAAAAAACAGTAACATAAGGAACCAACAAATATTAAACAGCAGAAGAAAACAGTAGCATCTAAAAAATTAAATTAATAACATGTATGTTGAAAAAGCATTTTCAAATGGGGCACACTAAAACAGAAGTTTAGACTTTGTCAACAGATAAGAAGTCACTAGCCTCAAAAGGCTGCCTATATTATCCTCCCATCTAACAAGCTACTTGTGTTTTCTTGTTAATCAGTGCCAGATGTCTGCCTGAACTTTAGCAGAAGTACCATACATTCGACAGTTCTACACACATCTGTAATATTCTTTGTAAAATAAATCTTTCTTGTCTGAAACCTGCTCTCTTCCTGACTATCTCTATATTCTTTGAGACATCTGAATGTTGGTGTACTTTTACTTCCTCATTTTTCCCAGGATGAACATATCTATTTCCATTAGCCTTCATCATGCCTGTTCTTGTGTAGACACAGCCCCATTTCTGTCACCCTTCTTTGCACTGTACTGATTTTATAAATACCTTTACAAAGGGAAGGACTCAAGAATTATATATGATATTTGAAAATGATATGCTTTCATAATAACACTCCCCTTTCTTTTCAATTAATTCTTTACAAGTAATGCCTTTCCTATGCAGTACACCCCACCTCACATTGACTGTAAACCATTAAGTATTCCTTTTACAATCTCACCAGTGCAGTAATCCATATGAGTTGTCGTTAACATGCCATCACCCATCATGTGACTTGTTATCAGTTTATATTTCCTTGGTTGAGTTTGACTACATACTGTAATTTTGTAAATGGTTAGACATTCTTAGAAGTTTGAAAACATTACTATCGTATTCTCTGTTTCTGATGTTGCATATCAACACTTTTGTAGAATCTTGTATCATCTACATCCATCTATCTATCTATCTATCTATCTATCTATCTATCTATCTATCTATCTATCTATCTATCAGTCTATCTATTCATCTATAGGGCATATATATCCATTTAGTTTGAAAGGCCAATTATACATAGCCTCTTCATAAAAAAACACATAGCTACAGGCTATATAGCACTGTAACTGGCAGGATGCCAGCTCTTGGCCAAGGGGCAAACTACAAGTATATACAACTACAGTCAAAGGGACATATATGGGAACATGCCATACTATAGCTGGACAGACAGATATGGAAATGGATGCAGCACATGTATTTTCCACATGTTGGGACATATGCACTCCCTACAGGGCTCAGCTTTTTGTTAAGACAAACAGATAAGTATAGGATAAGACAGTTGTCCCTCTTCCCAATTTCTGGGGCCACCTAGGGGAAAAAACTTTGATAGTGCTGTACCCTATTTGAATAGATAGGTGCTGCGGTAGCATTGTCGCCTCACAATAAGACATTGGCCTGTTCGATTCTCAGCTAGAGCATCTTTTGTGTGGAGACATGCGTGAATGGGCATACTTTTGTTGAAGGTTGTGTGTCAGGGCCGGCAACTCGGCACATAAAAATCTACTGCCAATCATTAGCGGACCGGAGTTCCGCTGTGGCGACCCCTAACCGGGAAAAGCCGAAAGACACAACAACAACAACAACAAATGCATATACAGGCACATGAGTGTTGTATCCAAAACCATAAGGCGCCATATAGACTACACATAGTATACATTCTCTATATGGACTAGCAGGCCTAAACAGAAACAAGTTTTCTTGACATAGTGAGCTACTTTGTTGCCAGTGCATTCTATGTATCCTCACCACATACATGTACGCATACTCATTTTGACAGTCATATATAAAATGAAGTCGTGTACAAGGGTATACTCCCTTAGGAAAGTAGAAAAAAAAGCTTCCTATACACTTGCAGATTACTGTGTACCTCCTCAGAGCTGCCTATGGACTTGGAATATGCTGGTATTCTTCTTACAATTGCTACCCGCACATCCAAAGTAGCTTTAAAAATCTGTGAAAAAAGTATATAAATGGCAACACATTCTAAGACAGCACAGATTTACACCAGTTTGCATGACATTTGGCTAGGTTGATTGAATGTTTATGAATCACATTCATTTATTGCCATGATCAACAGACCCCGATGCTTTGCCAGAGATGGCCTGCACCTGTCGCCTATGGGATTCTGGATACTGGCTAAGGCTCAACACCATAACAGGTACAAGCAAGCAAAATCTGAGGGTAATGCTACTCAGTGCTAGAAGTCTAAACCTCCAAATGCACTCACTCAAGGCACTCCTTAAAATGGAGAACGTCAACATCTGTGCAGTGACAGAGACCTGGTTCAAGGCTCTAGAGAGCACCTCTGCATTACCAGGCTATACTTCATACCACAGCTTTCGGCCACCTAACCTGGGCCAAAACACTAAAGGTGGAGGCATGTCCATATTCATTAAGGATATCCACACCTCTAGGCTAGTTGCTCAGCATAATGCATCTGAGTTTATCAAAGTGCAGCTAACTCTGGCCAAGACCGCAATCCAAATTGTAGCTTGCTACAGATCCCCCACCATGCCTCAGGATTCCCACTCATCATTTCTTGATACACTGGAAAATATTAGGGTACAACCTAACACCCTAATAATGGTCGATTTCAACAAACAACCATTAATTGGGAAAACTACTCGTACCAACTCTTTTGCTCAACATTTTCTGGAATTCATAAATTCCAGTGCCTTGGATCAACTTATCCACACCTCCACCAGGGACAGCAATATTCTACACCTGGTCATTACCAACATGGGCAACTGGTGTTCCATACCAGAGGTCAATTCCTCGTTGGTCAGATCCGACCACAAGCTAATCACCCTAGATATCCACATCCCACCCCCACCCCCCATTAGGAGAAACCACCATAAGAAATGTCTCCAAAGCCAATTTCACGCTTCTTAAGACAGAAGTGGTAAACTTCACGACACCCATGCAGACGGACAATAGAGATACGACTGCTGAATCCTACACAAATGCACTTTATAAGCACTTACACAAGTGCATGGATTGTGCAGTCCCTAACAGAACCAAGATGCTATCCTCCAAAAAAAGGAAGCCAATCTGGTGGTCCCCTGCCATAAACAAACTCCACAACAGAAGAAAGAACTATTGCAAAAAAGAGTAAAATCTCATGATTGGTTTAACTCCCTGGTCAGCCTCAGTAAGAAGATGAGATCCCTCATAAAATCCTCCAAAGCTAGTCACAAAAACAAAATCACCACTGATTCTAAAGACAGCTACAAAGCATTCTATAGCTATGTCAAGAATCTCAATGGCAGCACTCAGATCTGCTCTGAGTTACAGCACAAAGGCACTCAGAACCAACTGATATTGCCAACATCCTGGCAGATAGGTTCAGTGCTAACTTTACCCCCTCTCACCCCTAAAGGGTCCATCTCTATATTGGAAGAATGCAAAGTTCCTGTAATCATGGCTGGACAGGTAAAAAACACACTCTCCAAAGCCAAGAACACAGCATCCATGGGACCTGACAACATCCCAGGCTCATTCTACATGAACTACAGAATGAACTGGCACCCCCACCTAAGTATCATGTTCAATCATAGCCTCACCTCAGGCTTTGTGCTCACTGAATGGTGCACAGCGATGGTTATCCCACTCCACAAAGGGGAAGCTTCCACGGACCCCGGGAACTACTGCCCCATTAGCCTGATGAGCCTGGTCTGCAAGGCTATGGAACGTATCATCATGGAACTTATAAACAATTACATTAGTAATCTCCAAACTCTGGACCCCACCCAGTTTCAGGTTTGTAAAAGGCAGATCATGTCTCCTAAACCTGATAGACTTCTTTAAAGTGGTCACCAAAGCCGTAGATGAGGGTAAGGTGGTTCACACAGCCTATCTAGATCTCACCAAGGCTTTCAACACCATCCCCAACTCAGGAATTATAGATAAACTCACTAAACTAGGTATAAATCCCTATGACACAAGATAGATTGCCAGCTGGCTCAATGACAGAACCCACACTGTGAAAGTAGCAGAAACCAAATCTGACTTCAGACCAGCAACAAGTGGAGTACCATAGGGTTCAGTCCTGGATCCTCTCCTGTTTGATATCTACTAATCTGAAGTATAGGCTAACACAGAAGGCCTTTGGCTAATGAAGTTCACAGATGACTGCAAACTAGGAGCCATCCTACAAAAGGGTCTCACTGAGACAGATGCCTGGTGTCAAAGCCATGGCCTCAAGCTCAATGCCAAAAAGTGCATTGTCATCCCTTTTGGTAAAAGCTCTGTACCCATGAACTACCACATAGGCAGTAGTCTACTTAACAATGAAAGTGTGATAAGAGACCTTGGGATACAGGTGGACAGTAGTCTCTCCTTTGATAATCACATCACCACAGCAGTCAGGAAATCCTTCTATATGGCACACCTCATCACAAAAGGTTTCTCATCCATGAAAAAAGAGGTAATTGTTCCCCTCTACTCATCACTCATTAGACCCATTATACAATACAGCACCCCTTTTCATATGTACCTCACAAGACATCTACAACAACTGGAAAGGCTGCAGAAATACCTCACAAAGAGGATTACTGGCCTCAAACAGATGCCTTACGCAGACCGTCTCAAAAAACACCAGCTTTACTCCGTCGCATATTGCCTATTCAGAGGCGATCTCTGCCTAACATACAAAGCTATGTCATACCCAGAGCTGTTGAACATGCTCCACTTAAAGAAATCCCAACCCCTCCAAGTTATATGCTCTCGGGACCTAATTTTGTCACCACAATAAACAGAACATGCTGGAGGGATAGATTTCTGTCCCAGAGACTCCCCATACTCTGGAACAAACTACCTATCTATATCAAACAGAGCTCCTCATTAGCACTCTTCAAGAAAAATCTTGATGATTGGATGGGAGATAGGAAATTCACCCCAGGGATCACTTCTGTGGCTCTGCTTGACAGGGGCACAGGAAAATAATTTTCTTGGGTGGTGAAAGCCAGGGTAGTTTTTTGGCTAGGCTTATATAGGCCCTAGGGCCAATAGCCTAGTACCTACCTATGAACCTATGAATCAGTGACATGAACAGCATCTTGTCACCTATGCTCTCATATAACAAGTCTGCCGTGAATCAGTGACATGCAGAGCAGCTTGTTGCCTATGCTCTCATATAACAAGTCTGCCATGAATCAGTGACACGAAGAGAAACTTGTCACCTATGCTCTCATATAACAAGTCTGCCATTAATCAGTGACATGCAGAGCAGCTTGTCACCTATTTTCTCATATAACAAGTCTGCCATTAATCAGTGACATGCAGAGCAGCTTGTCGCCTATGCTCTCATATAACAAGTCTGCCATGAATCAGTGACATGCAGAGCAGCTTGTCACCTATGCTCTCATATAACAAGTCTGCCATGAATCAGTGCCATGAAGAGCAGCTTGTCACCTATGCTGTCATCTAACAAGTCTTCCATGAATCAGTGACACGAAGAGCAGCTTGTCACCTATGCTCTCATTACAGAAGACCTACATAAGTATGCATGTCACTCTTCTGTGCTGCCCCCATTGCACTACCATTATTCTGCATGAAGGTGTAATCATTTTATGTAAGTATTTTTAAGGCCATGGCAGCATCTTCTAGTGCCTGGTAGAGACTGACTGCATGGTGCTTGAAGGAGAGCAAGATTGTGCACTGTCTCCTTCATGGCCAGTTCATGGAGTGGATATTGGGAACCTGCTATGGCACATTTTGTAAATCTAAGACCAGGAATGGCATGACAGAACTGTTGCCCTCAGACACTGTCATTACCAGGCCAGGGAAAAAGTACAGGCAATAATGTGATGAACAGCAATGGCACAACCGAATGATCTTTGGACATGAGAAGTGGAGGTTAGGCAGCCATATTTTGTAAGGTGATATAAGTGGATTTTATTAGATTTATTTTCTTTTCTTTTTTGGGATACTGTTCTTGCTATTGGCAGGGCTTTTTTATAGTCAGCATAGCAAATATGTGTTGGCTACTGTTTGATGCTTCAATGTCATTAGGAGGAAGTGGTAACATACAGTGTAACATTACAACTACATTTTTGTGGGTTTTTTGCAGGGAACTACTATGAGGTGGGTTATGTTGTTCCATCTCAAGGTGCCTGCAAACTAACTCATACATCAAAGTGTGTACCAGGAATTTATATCCCAATATTTATTTATTCATGTATTTATTTATTTATTTATGTATGAATTTATTTGTTTGTTTGTTTGTTTATTGATATTTGATTACCGGAAAGGTTCTACTGGGTAGGAGCCCATTTTCAGAAGAAGCCTGGGGAGAAAACAATAATTTTGCACTCATTAAAAATAATACAAAAACAACTATAGTTTCAATAATTATACTAAATTAGACATAATATGAAAACTTTGGTTAAGAATAGATACAAGTTATATGACAATGATGTAATATTTAGAGAAATTTTAGCCAGTTATAAAGAAATTAATGGCAAAGTAGTATAATACAAACAGGAATTGCAATATGATGTGAGAGAAAAGCAGGTTTATGGCATGTTCAGAAAAAAAGCCAGGGAAGAGGAATTGATAGAAGTAAGGAAGTGACAGTAAGGAGGTGTAAGATAGGACTACCTTTAGGAATATAGTTTATCCTGGTATTGAGCAAGAACAGAACCAGCTTTTGGCTAGGAAGTCTTTGAGAATGGTTTTGAAGGAGGGGAGGGAGTGTATTGACTTGATGGATTGAGATAAGGAGTTTTAGCCCTTAGCAACATGGTACAAGTACAGGCAATGCCCAACAGATATGATAGGTTTGTGGACAGAGAGGTATTTTTGGCCATTGGATTGTAATGACTGACTGGGAACATAGTTGCGTAGAATGTTAGTGCTGGACAAGTAGATAGATAATTGATAGGTAATTTTATAGATGGTAAGAAGCTATCTATATGTTAGTTGATGGGATAGTTCTAACCAATTCAGGCCTTTTAGTGCTACACAGTGGTGGATTTTGAAAGGTGTATTTGCTGCAAATATAGTAACTTTGTTATAGCATTGTTCATGTTTTGATTTTTGTGATGGCTGAAGGTTAGTAAGGATAGGAGTGACATAAAGAAGTGCGGGGAGGAAATAAGTAGTAAAAAGTGTAGTTTTAGTTGTGTTGGTGAAAACGTTTTTTTTTTCCTCTATAAATCATCCCTAGTTTTTGATGAGTTTTTCTTATGCAATTTTAGGATTATTGGTTACTATCATCCCTTACAGTTTGCTAAGAGAATTGACTACAATGGTTCTATTATCAAGAGAGAGGACTTTAAATTTGTTTTTTTTTTCTGAGGGAGAGATTTAGGGAAAAGTAGTAGTTTTTTTTTTTTTTAGGTTGAGCATGAGTCTCAAAACAATGTTTTGGTATCTGTTAAACTTCCTGAGTAATTTTTTGGAGGTGTGTCATGTTGTCAGATATGCATATGAATGTGGAGTCATCTGTGTACTGTATTAGGAAGGCCTGTTGTGTGGATGCAGGGAGAGTGTTAGTAAGAGTGTTAAAGAAGAGGAGACCAAGGATAGAGCCTTGTGGTACATTGGTGGTGACGGGAGATGGGGTGAGAGGGTGGAGTGCCATTTTACTGACTTATCCTTATTGGATAGGTAGCTTTTGAACTATGGAAAGGTCACCTAAGATAGATCTAATGAGAACATTTCAAGTAGAGGTTTGCTGTGACAAACCGTGTCGAAGGCTTTAGACAACTCCAGAAATAAAGAGAAGGCTAGTTTACTGGTACCTTTATTAACAGTATATATATATAGGTTAGAAATACAATTCTAGTATTAAAGGAAGGACAGAAGCCATGTTGTGTGGGGTTTATGAGTTATTCCTGCAGAAGATAGTTTAGAAATTGTTTTTGAATACATTTTTCAAGTGTTTTGGAGAGGGAATTCAGATTGCTGTAAGTCTAAAGTTAGTGATGTCTGTTAAAATTTTCTCCTTTATGCAAAGGGATAATGTGCAACTTTTTCCAGAGATAGGGAATGTGGGAGTCCTGGACTGATCTATTTATAAGACTTGAGACAGGATAGGCAAAGCAATTGCCTCCTATTTAAGGTACTCACTTGGAAGGTCATCAGCTGGAGTAGAGCATGGTATGAGTTTGTTCAATAGTAGTTTTATATAGGATGTGGGCACAGATTTGAAGATGAAAGTGGATGTGCTGATATGTGTCTTTTGGTAAGGGTTAGGATTATATGTTGGGGAATCCTTGGTTAGAGATGTTATACCATATATGAACAAAGAGGTGAAGTGTATTGCAGTTTTAAGTGATAAGTTATTGGGAGATGGCTTAGAATGAGTTTTTGGCCAGGATGCAAGATTTCTTTAATGGCTGTCTAGGATTTTTTTATGGTTGTGTTTTCTATTATTCTGAACATTATTATATTATAATGTTTTTATCTTTATTAATTTACTTTTTAATACAATTGAGAAACATTCTGAAGCTTTCAAGATATTGCAGTGTTTTATATTTTTGACATTCTTCCATACTTTTTCTGTATCCTGCTTTAGCATTCTACTCTTTCAGGATAGCCAAATTGCATTATTTGTTTTTACTCTCTTCTTTCTAGGAGGTACAAAACTATTTAGGATATTCAGGACAGTTGTATTGAATTTATTTTCAGCACCATCTAAAGGGAGGATTTTTAGGAAGTTCTGTTTAATAGATGAAAGGGCAGTAATAAACATTTCTGAGATAACTTGGAAAAGCTGCATGTTGTATTATAAACATGTTGTTTTAGTGGATGTGTGGGATGTATGGTTGTATATATTGGGAGATGATCATTGAGACAGTTAGACATTTTACCTGTGGTGGTATATTTCCTAGCGTCTGATACTAGGATCCAGTCTAATAGGGAATTTGATATGTTAATTTTTGTACAGGAGATACAAACCTGTCTATACCATACAGCATCAGAGCATTAAAAAAAAAGTCATAGCACAGGCCTTCATAATCACAACAGAGGGTCAGCAATAGGTGAATTTCCATATAGTTCACAATAGAAAGTTTTAATATGCAAGACCTATACAGTAAAAGATAAGGAATCTTTGTATAAACTTAATATATGTATTAAATAAGCTATGTACCCATAAATAGATAGATCTGACATTATGAGGAACATTTTTATCTTTAAGAGGAGCAAGGCTAAATCTGAGAGCCAAAATCACAGCGCTATGCCTATTTCGTAGAGTTGACAGGTATGCATCTGGCCGCTGCCTGTAATACAGCTAATGTGGTAGACATATGGGATTGTAGCTAGTACATGTTTTACTTTACATCTGTCACAGTTCACTGATGAGGCCTTTTCTGTTTTAGCATAAACAGAATAGGATATAAACTGTGTTGCCTCCTACTGCTGGAGACAGGAGAGACTAGCAGCCAGACAGGCTTAGTCCTACACACAAATACTGTCCACTGCTTTAAATATATTAATTCCATTAGCAGGACAGACTCACTTATGGAAAACTCCTCATTGTGTATCCTGCAGACTGGTCCAGAGGACAGATGTGTTCCAGGCAGCTCAACCATGGCTTGTCCCTGCTGAGGTTGAAGCTGAGGAGCATAAGGGTGATGAGGTAGGGAGGGTCTCAGTGAATGAGGTCATACATCACAGCAGCTTTTATAGGATCATTGGATCATAGATAACTACTTTTGAGGATTTTAAGCCTGGCCAATTTCCCTTTTTGCGCTTGAAATAACCTATCCTATTTGGTTATAGACTGGTCTTATGGGTCTATATTAGATAATCAAACTTTCAAAAGTTTGACTGTCATATGGTCGACACCATATGATAGAACTTTTAAAAGTTCAAAAATCTAATAAAAAAAATAAACTACACAAATAACCTACCTGAATGTTTTAAGCAGGGGGCAAGCCCCTTTGGACCCCTCACACCCCCACACTTTAAATATACCAACTCCGAGATCGCACTACAGTGCAGAAAAAGGAAATATTCCCATTCTGCGCTGTACGGAGATCTCCATTAAAATGTTCAAACTTTCAAAAATTCGATCATATGGTGTCGACCATATGACGTTTGAACTTTTGAAAGTTTGATCATCTAATATAGACCCTGGTCTTACCCATCCTATGATCGATAATTATATATTACCCTAATGAGTAAAACTGGGATGATACCATAAATAATTTAAGAGACCCTCAAATGGGATAAAGCATATAGAGCTCTATCTATCCATTAGTAGTACGGGGTGCAGTTATGGGATAGATTTTCTTTTTTCCATCCATAGATCTAAGTTTTGTTTGAAAATGGACAGGGATGAACTTTGTTTTATTTGGATGGGGAGTGTGTTCCACAGCAGTAGTATCCTCTATGAGATATACTTGTCCCTCCAAACTGTTCTGCAAAGGTTGCAGAAGAGGTTTAAATCTATAGACCAAGTATTTATGATGCCATTTGACTTGCTGATGTACAGCATGCCTCTCAACTTTACAAATTTTCACAGAATATCCAAATATTTGCTTCATATTTTTGGCCTATTCCTCATAAAATTTATGTTTTTCTGGCAAATAACTAAGGATAGAAAATAACTAAATAATATCATATTTGTGAGTTTCAGACATAATTCCCTTCAGAAAATGCATGCGAAGACAAATGCTGTTATTCTAGCACCTTTCTAAAGCTATAAGAGCAATATTTAAAAATCTATCCCTATTTTTGGGCCTTTATCCCCCTATTATATTAGGATTTGTCTAGATTTCTTGTGCTAAGAGGCTGACAGATATGATGTAAAGTAAATCAATCAGTAGTTCAGTAGTAGGTTGGTGGATGCCAGTCAATGTAGGACATGTTGTGTAGGCCTTGTTTCTGTTTAATAAGGTATCTCTGTGAGCATTCTAGTTGTTGCATGTGCCTGGACAGATACATTTCAAAGGGGGCATTATATTCAATGATTGGCCTAATGAGGGCTGGGTAAAGAGGGAGAATGACATCCCTAGATCTAGTCACAATCCCTTTGTTTATAAGCTGTGCAATATAGAAGGACTTTCTTATAACAATAGACTCATGTTGATCAAAATATAGGTCACTGTCCACATGAGTTCCCAAATCACAAACAACTGAGTCAACACTTGGGGCAAATTATCCCAAAGGATACAATAATGCATTTTTTTGCATTTAGTTTCAGTCCATGATCTTGCCACCAGTTATTTATTTGAAACAAACCTTCCTGCAAGATGGCTAATTCATTTGAGGATTGAATAACTGTTACTAGCTTGCAGTCATCTGCAAACATAGTCAGCCAGACCTCTTTGTTATTAACCTTTGCTTCAGAAAAGTAGATTGAAAACAGGAGAGGTCCCATCTTAGAACCCTGGGGCACTCCACTGGTGACTGGTCTCTTTGTGGAGGTGACCTCCCATATTTTGATTATTTATGTCCTATATGTGAGCCATCTGGCAGTCCATTGGCTGACATAGGGGTTTATTCCAAATTTATTTAGCTTTTCTGCCATGACTTGTATCAGATCCTTAGGCCAAGTTGAGGTATGTGATGTGTGCCACTTTGCCTTCATCCATTGCTTTGGTGAACTTTTCAAAAAATCCAACAGGATAGGTAAGCATGGCCTGCCCTTGGTGAATCTAAAATGAGATGGGTCCAGTGTTTGGAGGTTCCCTATGTCCTGATTGATTAATTCACTGATAACTCTTTCCTTCCCTTAGCATATGAGGCTGGTCATCCTTATGGGTCTGTAATTGTCTGGGTCTATAGAAAGTTCTCCCTTATGAAGGGAAATGACTATAGCTCTTTTTAAATTGCTTGGAAATAAACCTGTATGGAGGCTGAGATTGAACAGTGTTGTTAGGGATGTGACTAAATCATGCTTCATGCCTTTTAAGACGCATCCAGTAATATTGTCAGAATCCATTGCTGCTGTATTGTTAGCTTTTGACAGCACTTTTAGGACTTGATCTTGTGTGATAGTTGGAGGTGAGCAAGTTTCAGGTATATCTTGAGGGACAAAGAGGGGAGATGGGGTAAAGTTAGAGCTAAATTTATTGCCCAATGGGTTTTCTGTATCTTCAGCCTTGGTGTAGGAAACCGCATTCATAATCAGCTCACCGCATTGCTGCATTATACTTTTGAGATTACGAACATAACTAAAAAATGCCCTATGAGTATCTTTGTCCTAGATAGATATTTTAGCCTCAAGCTTAACTTTGGAGGATTTTTATTAAGATCCTGAGTTGTTTGTTTATTTTAGTGACAACGGCTCTAACATTCTAAGAATTACTCCTCTTACTTTTGATCAAAATTCTTTTTCTTTCATTATAAAGCTTGTTGATATCATAGTTCTACCATGTGGGTTTGTTTCAGTGATTTGCCCTGTACTTGTTTCTATTGGGTACAGCTGATCTGTTCAGCTGTTAAATGCTGGTATAGTGTGGTAGTGTACCTTTCTGTGTATTTAATGGAATTAACTAGATTGGATGGGGATTTGAAGCTTCTGAATGTACAAAACAGGAGTAGGAAGCTTATCTTAAAGATAGCCATTTCTGTGCATTTAAAGTGTTTTTTTTTATTGTATCTGCCTTATTTTCTGAAAAAAAAAAAACTTGTTTTCCTACCTTTCTAAGATAGTTTAGTCCAGTTTTCAGGTTAGTGCTGAATTCAGGGCTGTGTTACAAGTTTCTGTGTTTACCCATACCCTACTTGGATAGAAGGAAGTTTCTCTGTTCACTGTGAGAGAGGGAGCTTTGAGCAGCCTATCTGTCCCTAGAGGAGTGGTTTCAGCCCAGTAATTAGTAGTTTATTGGCCATTATGAGCTAATTTCTATCTCTTTCATTTCCCTGCTATAAAACCCGCATTTTCAAGGGTTTTGTGCTAGTATACAGCTCAGCAAGCTCCTGCCTGGTGCCCTGCAGAGTTCTACAGCAGCAGAGAGACAAAAGAGAGACTTTTTTTCTGCATTTTCTTGCTGCCTTTAGCTAATTCCACCTAAAACGCAGATTTTCTAGAGTTTCTGTGATTTAAAAAGCTTGTTTCAGCTGCACATTCTACTTATTTTACTGCCTGCACTTTAACAAAGTCATTTTTGTGTTTAAATTACCTGTTTAACTTTTGTAGGCTGCACACTCAAGTGTGATAACCATTTATGTGCGTTTAAAGTGTTTTTTGATTGTATCTGCTTTATTTTCTGAAAAAAAAAAAGTACTTGTTTTCCCACCTTTCTAAGCTAGTTTGGTCCAGTTTTCAGGTTAGTGCTGAATTCAGGGCTGTGTTACAAGTTTCTGTGTTTGCCCATACCTTACTTGGATAGAAGGAAGTTTCTCTGTTCACTGTGAGAGAGGGAGCTTTGAGCATCCTATCTGTCCCTGGAGGAGTGGATTCAGCCCAGTAATTAGTAGTTTATTGGCCATTTTGGGCTAATTTCTATCTCTTTCATTTCCCTGCTATAAAACCCTCATTTGTGCGGTTTTGCATGCTGGGAAGCGCCGGTTAGCTAGGGTATAACTATTCCCAGCTCCACAAAGTCTACTCTTCAATTTTTCCCTCGGAACTAGACAAACTTTCAACTTAAGCACTCAAATCATTCACTTCTCATCCCTGCACTTGCCTAAAACTCATAGCAAGCACTAATAAACCTTAGCACTAAACCCCCTATACTGTAGAGAAGGACAAGGCTCTATATTCGACCTTACCAGCCAATCAGTAAAACAGTTCACTGTACCTATACAGGCATGTCCAAAGGGCAGTTTCAGGTGTACTCTCCAGTCCAACTGGTGAGCTGGGCATTTTGAGGCAATGTTACAATTGCCTCATGTACACAGACAACCCTTTCCTTCTTCCACCAAACACTAATACATGCGAAAGATGCAATTATATAGCCAAACTGGAGGCTAAGCTCTCTCAACCCAAGACTGGACCAGGCAGTCAAGAGGAGAAGGGAATTTCTTGCATCACACCACCAGTCTCCATAGACCTATGAAACCAGCACTGGCAAAAAACACGCACAAATACACAAAAACATACTCGGAGGCTCTAAATAAAAATCTGCAAAAGCAACAGAGACCTCCAAAGCAGACATCCATGCAACCACCACCCCCAACACAAACCATGAAACACATACTTTACAAAACCAGTGTGCCACACAGTCACAGCCCTTAAGGCAAAATAACATACCCAACACACTAGTAATAGGTGACTCTATAGTCAGGCACATTGACTTCCCACTCACTAGGCTGAACAAGTAGAAGGTTACTGTTAGTTGCCTGTCGGTTGCCAGGATCTGACACATAACACAAGCACTCAGGTCACTCCAGAACAAGTAAAAATATGACTCTGTCATTGTCCATGTTGGTGTGAATGACCTGAGCCGTACCTCCCTGGACTACATGAAAAGAGACATGGAGGAGCTCTCTGATCACCTAGCCCAGGTTGGTATGAACCTGACCCTAAGTAGCATCCTGCCCTCACCAAGAATGATACTATGGTATAGAGAAAAAATTATCAATTTCAACAATTGGCTAAGCTTCTGGTGTCATTCAAAGGGGATCCAGTGTCTGTCAGCCTGGGATGATATGCTCGACAAGCCACGCTGCTTTGCTAGAGATGGCTTGCACCTCTCACACTTAGGCTTTCAAATACTGGCCAAGGCTCTTGCCATCCCCATAGTGCCTTTTTTAGGCAAGGCTCAAAAGACAAACCCACCACCATAAATAGCACAAGTAACAAAAAACTGAGGGTAATGCTGCTCAATGCCAGAAGTCTAAACCTCAAAATGCACGCATTTGAGGCACTCCTCAGTATGGAGAAAATCAATATATGTGCAGTAACAGAAACCTGGTTTAAGGTTCCAGAGAGCACCCCAGCACTACCAGGCTACCATACATTTCAGTCACAAAACCCGGACCAAAATACAAAAGGCAGGAGAGTATCCATATTCATCAAGGATACCCACACCTCCAGGTTAGTGGCACAGCATGATGCTTCAGAGATCATCCACATGCAACTAGCAACAGGCAAAACTGCTATTCAAATTATAGCTTGCTACAGATCACCCACCATGTCCAGGACCCTCACTCCACATTCCTGGAAACACTGGGAAACATAAAGGTCCTACCAAACACCCTGATAATGAGTGATTTCAATTATCCAAACATTAACTGGGAGAACTACTCAAGTACAAACTCCCTGGTCAACATTACCTAGAAATTATAAACTCAAATGCCCTGGATCAACTGGTTAACACCCCCACCAGAGGTGATAACATATTGGACCTGGTCATCACCAACATGGGTGACCGGTGTTCCACACTGGAGGTCAACCCCTCGCTGGTTAGAGCTGACCATAAACTAATCACTCTGGATATCCACATTCTGCCACCAACCCCGATCAAAGAAACTACCGTGAAAAACTTTTCATAAGCAAACTTCACGTTACTTAAAACCAAGGTGGGAAGTTTCAAAGCCACCATGCTAAAGGATAACATTATCCAAGCTGCAAAATCCTTTACTAATGCACTCTACAGGCACCTACAAGAATGCATGGATCGTGCTGTCCCAAACAAAACCAAGACTCACTCCTCCAAGAAAAGGAAACCAGTCTGGTGGACCCCTGCCATAAACAAGCTATACAATAGAAGGAGGAAACTAGTACAGAAAAGAGTAAAATCCCAAGAAGGGAAGACATCCCTGATCAGTATCAGCAAGAAACTACGTTCCTCATAAAATCATCCAAGGCTAGCTTTGATAGAAAAATTGCCATGGACTCCAAAGATAACCACAAGGCATTCTTTGGCTATGTCAAGAATCTAAGTGGCAATTCTCAGATCTGCTCAGAGTTAGTGCAGAATGGCACAAAATACACTGAACTGACCAATATAGCCAACATCCTGGCAGACAGGTTCAGTGCAAACTTCACCTCCCTCTCACCCCCAAAAGGGCCCATAACTATACCAGAAGAATATAGTGCCCCTGAAATCACAGACACTCAGGTTAAAACAACCCTCTCCAAAGCCAAAAACACAGCATCAATGGGACCGGACGGTGTCCCAGGTTGCGTCCTACACGAGCTCAAAGATGAACTAACCCCTCACCTAAACACTGTGTTTAAACTCAGTCTCTCCGCAGGCTACATGCCCACAGAGTGGTGCACAGCAACAGTTATTCCGCTCCATAATGGTGGAGCCACAATGTACCCCCAGGAACTATTGCCCTATAAGCCTGACTAGCTTGGTCTGCAAAGCTATGGAGCACATCATCATGGATCTCATTAACAGAGACATTGGAAACCTCCAAACACTGGAACCAACCCAGTTCGGCTTTGTTAAGGGCAGAAAATGCCTCCTAAACCTGGTGGACTTCTTTGAGACAGTTACCAAGGTTATAGACGATGGAAAGGTGGGCCACACAGCCTACCTAGACCTTGCAAAGTCCTTCAACACCATTCCCCACTCAGGTATTATAGACAAGCTCACCAGCCTGAACATAAATCCCTATGTCATGAGATGGGTTGCCAACTGGCTCATGGACAGAACCCACATAGTAAGAGTTGCAGGAGCTAGGTCTGACTCTAAACCTGTTACACGTGGCATTCCCCAGGGCTCAGTCCTAGGACCCCTCCTTTTCGGCATATACTTCTCAGAGGTACAGACAAGCACAGCAGGACTATGGCTCACCAAGTTCACAGATGACTGCAAACTAGGGGCTATAATTGACTCTCCAGCTGACACAGACATCTTCCAAAAGGGTCTCACTGAGACAGATACCTGGTGTCAAAACCATGGTCTCAAGCTAAATGCCAAAAAGTGCATAGTCATCCCCTTTGGAAAAAACAAAGTACCCACAAACTACCACATAGGTGATAGCCCCCTAAATATGGAAGACATAATAAGGGATCTCAGGACCCAAGAAGATAGTAACCTCTCCTTTGATAATCACATTGCCAAAGTGGTTAGAAAATCCTTCTATGTGGCCCACCTAATCACAAATGGGTTTGCATCCAGATTGAAAGAAGTCATTGGGCCCCTCTACACATCACTAATCAGACCCATCATAGAGTACAATGCCCCATTTGGGATGAACCTTACAAGACACCTGCAACAACTGGAAAGACCACAAAAGTTCCTCACCAAGAGGATCACTGGCCTCGAGCAGATGCCCTATGCAGCTCGAATGAAGAAACTCCATCTGTACTTGGTTGCATACCGCCTACTCAGAGGTGATCTCTGCCTGACATACAAGGCCATGTCCAACCCAGAATTGATGGACATGCTCCACCTAAAGAAACTCATATCCCCTCGAGCCACATGCTCCAGGGAGCTAAATCTCACCACAACAATAAATAGGACATGCTGGAGGGATAGATTCCTGTCCCAGAGACTTCCCATGCTGTGGAACAAGATTCCAATCTACATTAAGCAGAGCTCCTTGCTAACCCTCTTCTAGAGAAACCTTGATGAGTGGATGAGAAACAGAAAGTTTACCCCAGGGATCACTTCAATGGCTCTGCTGGACAGAGGCACAGGGAACTAATCTAAGGGGGTGGTGAAAGCCAATACATTCCAGCTTGGCTTATAAATACCTTTGGGCAGATAGCCTAGTACCTACCTATGAAACTATGAACCTAAATTTCTAAAAGTACCTTGGGTGGAGGGGATCTCCAGTTTCAGTTTTATTTCAAAAGAGACTGCTTTATCATGGTAATTCCTAACAAGTAATGAAGATACACAAAGGATGTTGAAAGATGTTCCCATGTTATCTATGTGCTTATGCACTAATGATGGTAGAGGTTTTACTGTCTATAGTTGGATAGTTAACTTTAGATCAACTAGGAAAATTGTACTGGTTTTAATACCGATTGATTCTAGTCCCTGCAGACTGGCATTATGGCATTATGGCTTTCTTTTGTCATATATGGAGTTCTATAGCTAGTTAGTATATGGTACAGGACCTTTCTGATAGATATTTGAACAAGAAGAAACTCCAGTGCATCATTTCTGCTTTTACAGCCTTTGAGTCAATTCTGGGTGTAAATTAATACATCTTCACCTTTTTCCCCTCCTGTGTAGTAGCTGGTCTAAGCTTATGGAAGGCATTATAGCCTTGTACAGCTGGAGTGCTCTCCACTATTTTAAACTATGTCTCTACACACATGTCAATATTTTCCAGGGTGAAAAGGGTTTGTAGGAGTGGAGTTTCTTGTTCAGGCTTTTAACATTGATCAGTAACCCCTTCATATTTTCCTTTACTTGTTTCATTATGTTGGTAGATTTATCAGATTGGCTTTGGCTAAAAAAGGCACCCTGGGAGTGGAAAATGTCTTTGCCAATAATTAAAACCATAGAGAGGACAGATGCACGCCATCCCTGGTGAAGCAGCATGGTCTGTAAATCATATTCTCCCAGGCTGACAAATATTGTACCCCCTTTAAATGACACCAAAAAGGAAGCCAGTTATTGAAGTCAATTATTTTTTTGCTCTTATGGTGGCATCATCCTTGGAGAAGGTAGAATGAAGTTCAGTGCTAGACTCATACCTGCCTTGGATACATAGTCTGAGAACTCCATCATGTCTCTTTTCATATAGAACAAGGAGGTACACCTCAAGTCACTGACACTGGCATAAGCTATGACAGATATACTGGTACTTCTTGTTCAAGAGCTAGAGTGCATCTGTGATCTGATAGATCCTGGCACCAGACAAGCAACTAACTGTCACTCTTTCCTCACTCAGCCTGCTAAGAAGCACATCTGTATGTCGACAATGGAATCACCTAAAACTGTTTGGTTTGGTTGATGTGTAACTTACAGGCTCAGCATTTGTGATCTTGGGTCTCCTTTTGCTACGTGAGGAAGTTGACTTAATATGCTTAGTGTGCTTTGTGCCGGTATTGTGTTTGAGAGGCCTTTGAGGTTTAGGCAAGTTAATCTTTAGAACCTCAGCATATGATAGATTATGTGTATTGTGATGGCCTTGGGGAGGTGTGATGTGTGATGCACTTATGACAATTTTTGTATCTGAGTTTACTATCTGTGAGATTTTTTCCTCCAAGGATATTATATATGTACATCTCTCAAACTCTGTGTTATGCTGTTTGAGTAACAGATGATCATCAGATGGCAGAAAGCAAGTCTTACACTGCCTCAAGATATACATCTTAATCAGGCTGGCTAGAGAAGTTGTAGGGAAGTGCTGGTCCACGATTCTCACAGGAATGACTCTGGGGGCATGGGTAACTATAACTGCTTGCAGTTCAGTTTTAGAATAAAATTTGGATGGACTTGCTACTGAATATTTAAATTTCAGTACAAAACAACTAGCCTGGAAACCTTCCTTTGCTACCAGCAAGAACCAATGTAACCAAACAAACAGAAGAAAAGTACAAAGAGTGGCTCTTCTTGTAGATAACTGCAGTTCCTGATTGATTTGTTTGGATACCAGCCAGATCCAGTAAACTCATTACAGTAAAAAAAAAAAAAAAACTCAATAATTTAATACTAAAATAAGTGCAAGCAGTATCGGTATGCTCAATATTAAGCAATTTTAACAAAGGTGAGTAGTTTAAGGGGTGAGACTTTGAAAAATTATACTCATATGCTCATTGTCAACAGCCAATAAACAGAGAGAGGGAGGGATTTATGTTGTCAAATTATCATAAGGGGAGGCAACAACAGATACACTGGGTTTAAGGACACAACTATAACAGTCAGGCTGGGTGGGAGAGAAAAACATTTAGACCCTTAGTTCTGAGCTGATTGACTTGTAACTAGGTTTGTCACCTGTCCAGTTTCTTCCGGACTATCCAGAAATCAAATTGATTCTCCGGTAGTCTAGAAAACACTGTACAAACTCTGGTATTCTGTTTCAAAAAAGGAAACAGACTATTGGAGTTTATTACATTGGCTGATTTATTATGCTTTTTTACAGAAAAGCATAGTAAATTGGCCAAAAGCAGGCATGAGGAATGGAAAAAAAGGGCGTTCCATCTGGTGGTGTCACTGTGATGTCACAAAATGGATGGAACATGGATGGGAATAGGCGGGGTTACAGGTGATGTGAGGGCTGTGACCTTATTCTGGTTTTAGCCACAATGAAAGGTGGTAACCCTACCTGGAACTGCCCCAATGCAAAGACAAATCCTGAGCCAGCCTTACATACAATCAGTAAGAATGAAACTAGGGTTTAATAACAACAGTTAGACCACTTAAACAGTAAAAATGCAGTACATCTATGTACTGGAATTACTAATATAGGCTTTAAGTCCTAAGCTAAATCAGATTCAGACTGTTAAAATAAATTTAAATGAATTAAAAATCAGATCAAGAAATGGAAACACTTATCTGTCTTTCTCTGTCTAGTAGAACTGCTAATTTAAATAATTATAGCAAACAACAACTTTGGAATTCTCAGGCCCTTAGCTCTCAGCTGACTGCCCTGGAACTGCTCCAAAGCAAAAAAAAATATATTGAACTAGCCTGACATACACTCAGTACACAAGAATGAAACCAGAGCTTAATAACAACACTTAGACCACTTACACAGCAAAAATGCAGTGCACCTATATACTGGAATCACTAATATAGGCTTAAAGATCTCAGCTAAAGCAGACAGAGACTGTTAAAATCAATTTAAAATCAGATCAAGAAATATAAATACTTATCTGACTTTCTCTGTCTAGTGCAACCATTACAACCAACACTATTTCATGAAGTAGCCAAGCCACAGCTGGACCAGGTGATAGAGGCTGCACTTGGCTTTCCTCTTGCCCACCTTAGTTATGCATGATAACCCTAAACCTGCCCCAGCCCTAACGCTACACCTAACCTAAGAAAAACCCTTTCCACAACAATACCTCTGTTCAGATAAATTTAGTCTGAGTATCGTGGAAAGGTTTTTGTTATAAAATTGTAAAATGAAAACTGCTTTCCTTTGGTGATCTTTTCTGTTTCCATTATTTTTATTTTTTGCTAAGTGTGCATTTCAGTATGTTAGTATCAGTCCCTTGTGATTCAACATTTGTGTAATATAGAGACTTCCATGAACCCAAATACATACATGAAATGGAAGTGAGAAGGACAAAACCGAGATGTTATGTCAACACTACATTTTAGAAGCTACAGACTAGAGAAAAAGGAAATTGTGATTACTGAGGCATTCAATGAATAGTAAGGAAATTTCTTTCATGAAGCTGAGCAATATTTTTCCTTTTATGTACCTTAACTTAATCCAACATAACTTAGTAACAGTCCTACAGACCTTTACTATCAAATAAAATTAAGTACTTTTGTCTATAAATTTACAAATCCTTCATCCGATGTACTAGAAATTAAATGCATACCCTGGAAAGTTAGAGACTTCAATGCAAAGTATTACTAGTACTAGTTTTTACATATATATATATATATATATATATATATATATATATATATATATATATATATATATATATCATCATCATCTTCTTTCGGCTGTTCCCGTTAGGGGTCGCCACAGCAGATCACCTGTTTCCATTTCTTCCTGTCCTCTGCATCTTGCTCTGTCACACCAACCACCTGTATGTCCTCTATCACCACATCCATAAACCTTATCTTAGGCCTTCCTCTTTTCCTGTTACCTGGTAGCTTCATCCTTAGCATCTTTTCCCCAATATACTCAGAATCCCTCCTCAGCACATGTCCAAACCAACGTAATCGTGCCTCTCTGGGTTTGTCTCCAAACCTTCCAACCTGTGCTGACCCTCTAATATACTTATTCCTAATCCTGTCCATCCTCGTTACACCCAGTGCAAATCTTAACATCTTTAATTCTGCCACATCCAGCTCAAACTCCTGCCTTTTTGTCAATGCCACTGTCTCCAACCCATATAACATAGCTGGTCTCACTACCCTCTTGTAGACCTTCCCTTTCACTCTTACAGGTACTGATCTGTCACAAATCACTCCTGACACTCTTCTCCACCCACTCCATCCTGCCTGTACTCTCTTCTTCACCTCTCTTCCACACTCACCGTTACTCTGAACTATTGACCCCAAGTATTTAAACTCATCCATCTTCGCCATCTCTACTCCTTGCATCCTCACCATTCCTCTATCCTCCCTCTCATTCACACACATATATTCTGTCTTAGTCCTGCTGACCTTCATTTCTCTTCTCTCTAGAGCATATCTCCATCTCTCCAGGGCCTCCTCCACCTGTTCCCTACTCTCATTACAGATCACAATGTCATCTGCAAACATCATAGTCCACGGGGACTCCTGTCTGATTTCGTCTGTCAACCTGTCCATCACCATTGCAAATAAGAAACGGCTCAGAGCTGATCCTTGATGTAACCCCACCTCCACCTTAAACACATCCGTCACTCCCACCACAGACCTCACCGCTGTCACACTACACTCGTACATATCCTGTACCACTCTTACATACTTTTCTGATGCTCCTGACTTCCTCATACAATACCACAACTCCTCTCTAGGCACCCTGTCATATGCTTTCTCTAAGTCTACAAAAACACAATGCAACTCCTTCCGACGTTCTCTGTACTTCTCCATCAACACTCTCAGAGCAAAGATCGCACCTGTAGTGCTCTTTCCTGGCATGAAACCATACTGCTGATCACTAATCATCACATCCCTTCTAAACCTTGCTTCCACTACTCTTTCCCATAACTTCATGCTGTGAGTGATCAGTTTTATCCCTCTGTAGTTATTACAGCTCTGCACATCACCCTTATTCTTAAAAATCGGTACCAAAACACTTTTTCTCCATTCCTCAGGCATCCTCTCACTTTCCAAGATTTCATTAAACAATCTGGGTCAAAAACTCCACTGCCATTTTGCCTAAACACCTCCATGCTTCCACAGGTATGTCATCTGAGCCAACAGCCTTTCCAGTCTTCATTCTCTTCATAGCTATCCACACAAATATGTATGCGTGTGTGTGTGTGTGTGTGTGTGTGTGTGTGTGTGTGTGTGTGTCTGAGTGTGTATGTATATATATATATATATATATATATATATATATATATATATATATATATATACACATATATGGTTTCACTTCAGAATCTCGAGCTACTGAAATATTGAACTTCAGTAGCTCGAGACTGAAGTGTCGAAACTGCACTTGTGCAAAAGGGCAGAATATTGAGTGTGGAAATGATGAATGCGGAAATGTCGAATCTGCGGTGTGGATATAGCTGGAAATTCAGGTAAGTGATGTTTTACTAGGTGTTTTGGGTAGGGATTTTTGTGTGTGTGAGTGTGCTTGGAGTTTTGAGATGTGGTTTGGGGTAGATAGGTAAGATTGTGAGTGTGTAAGTGTTGCGAGTGGTGGTAATTCTACATATGTAATGTGTGTTTGTGCAAGTGGAATGTAGAATGTGTAGTGGTGGGTTTTGTGTGTTTGTGTTTTTAGAGCAACCTCAGAGTTAGTATATATAAGTAGCGGGGGTGTGGGGTGTATGTATGGTTGTTGCTTGTGTTTGTTTTGTTGTGTTTGTGTGTGTTTTGTTGGTTTATTGTGTAGGGAGGAAGGTGTATGTGTGCTTGCTTATGTGTGGAGTGTGTATGTGGGTAGTCACGAATTTGAATTTCGCGCTTTTGGGGTTTCGGGTTTTTCAGTTTTCGGCTTTACAGTCCCGAGATACTTAATTTTGATATTTCTGAATTTTGGGATTGTAAAGTGAAACCATAAAGTTAGTCGAGTATTTTAGCCTTCAGTACATTTTTTATGACACATATTATGTTTAGATGTAAGACCAACAAAAATTGAATGTCACCACAGATTTTCTCTTCTATTAGGTAGGAATGAAAAGTTTACATTTCTTTGAATACGAAATGGGGAATATGCCAAGTACCTGTTTGAATACTGCAGACTGCTGTATTAAGACAGAGCCATCTTCACTTAGTATAGAGAATGTAAAAAACTGCTATGTTTGTAATGTACTCAGTCCCACACACACACACACACACACACACACACACACACACACACACACACACACACACACACACACACTTGCCATGTTTACACAATACTGAAATACTGCTTTGTTGAAACAGTGTTCGGTTCTGTGATCTCATGAGCTTTAACATAACAAGGCATAGAGATTCTGTCTTAGCAAGGCATTTCTCTTTGCAAGTAGAAATGTTAATGCAGCAGAAGATAAAACATGTAGCTTGTAGGAATGTGGTATACATGTCTATTCATTTTTGTACTGTAAGTACAAATTTCTGAACTACTATTAAATCAAAATAAAAGAAGTTATTCAAATGAGGTTTAACAAACATTTTGAAAACTTTTACAATAATAAAAAGAAATCAAATTTAAAGTTTAAATGCAAATGTTACACAGTGTTGTCTAAGGGGGATGCACACTTTTGCACATTCCATCTGGAAACTGCACACCATGGTTTCAGAAACCAAGTATATATATTGCGAGGTTACAAAAAATAATTAATACATTTATCTATATAACTAAATACTTCCATTATTAAGAGGTGCTGCAACCTAAGTTTATTATAGAGATGTGAGGAGTCTTTGGGAGGCAGGGAGCATTCACATTCTTTCAATAGGTAGCCATATATCTGTCTTTTTGTGTATCTAAATTTACATACAGCATGTGCAAAAATATTTAGACTGAGGCCAGATTCAATAAAGACAGTACACTAAGTGTACACTTAGTGTACACTCAGGGCCAGATTCTCAAAAGCTTGCATGGAGTGTTAGAGTAGTGTATGATGTCACACAGGCAGGATGTCTGCCGTGTGATCCAGGAACAGCCTGTAGGGGCGTGCACGAGAGCTGCTAAAGCTAGTCTTGCACGGACAGCATTGTGGTATGCAAATTACCTAATTTGCTGGTGAAAGCCATGCAAATGAGGTAAATTTGAGATCCAGCAAACACTAACCTGTCCGTGGAAGATTAGTGTTACCCGCAGAATTGTACTCCTTTAGTAACGGAGTACATTTCTGCAAATAGCTAAACGGGGCTATAACAGCTCCAAGTAAAGGATGCATACAGTTGAGGAAGTATGCCAATGGCCAAATATAAGGCCATTGGCAGTGCAAAATGTTTAAAAACATAAAAATTTAACTTTTTTTCCCCGCAATCTCCGATGTTTAAGCATAGCGCTGCACTGCGCAAACGTGCGGCGGTTAAAAAAACATTATTTCAAAAAAGCCAAAAATAGGCATTTTCACTAAAAAGCTTATTCTGCCATGCAGATGAATGGCAGGCTGAAGACAACATGGCTACTGACTAGTGGTTGCCAGGGGGGGGGGGGGCTCATTGTGAGAGATGTAACCATGCATTACTAGGCAATCCTATGCAAATGAGGATAAGGATAGTGAATCCCAATTTTCCCCAGCATGTGAGGCATGTCCCAAGAGTGTAAGATTTGGAGTAGGTGAGTGTAAGACTAGAATATAGGTGACATCATGAGGGGGTGTGTCAGACAGACTGTAAGCTAATTGGAGCACAGTGGCTCATGTTTGCCCTGAGTTGCTCAGGATTGCAAAAGAGACGTGTCTACAGTTGTCCTATTTGAAAACCTCAAACCCAAGGTGCACACTGTTATAAGATAGGAAACTCCTTGCAAACATGCACACAGCGAGTGCATGTGTGTGCACGCATTGGTGCACGTTGGCGCTTGTTTGTGTGGCGCTACCCCCAGGCGGAAACAGAAAGGCAAAAGGAAGGAAAAAAAGTAGTAGGAACTTAACCAAGGAGGACTAGCAGAGCTGCCAGGTGAAATATATCAGAATCAGTCAATTACACAGGCAGCAGACTAGCCCAGCCCAGCACTTTAAACTCTGCAAACACCATTCCCTCTTGTTTTTTCTCAAGAACTCTGCAACACTGCAGTATACAAAGAGGGAAAGCTTAATAAGCTTAAGTCAGACAAAATGTTAGGGGCTGCTCTTGCTATCATAAACCAGCATGTGCAAGGTCCTGAGGGTGGTGATGTTGTGAATGCTGCTGAGCAACCCACAGTGAGGAGACGGAGAAGAGTGTACAGACCCAGTTTAACCTACCAGGGGCTACATGAGCTGGAGATAGTGGAGCACTACAGGGTGGACAGGGACCTCCTGCAGCAAATTGTTGAGCTGTGCCGGCCACGCCTCACACACAGAACCAACAGAGAGGAACACATCCCAGTGGATACCAAGGTACGTGTTGGCCTAAGAATACTAGCTACAGGTACCTTCCAAAGACCATCTGGTGATATGATGGGGATTTCACAGTCATCAGCATCCAGGGTACTCCAGCAGTTCCTGGATGCCATGTCAGCACATGTCGGTGACCACATATATTTCCCCACTTCCCGTGAGGCATTGGCCAGCAATATGCATCCTTTCCACCAAATAGCAGAATACCCTGAGGTAGTGGGTGCAATAGACTGCATGCACATACACATCAATGCACCACCTGGTGAGCAGGGTAGGGTCTACATCAACCGCAAGGGCTTCCCCTCAATCAACTTCCAGTTTGTGTGCGATGCCCAGGGCATAATAATGAATGTGTGTGCTGGATGCCCTGGAAGCTATCACGATTCTCACATTTGGCATCTGACACAGCTGTACCAGTCATTTGCCAATGGGGACATTCCCTATGGCCACCTAGTAAGGGATGCTGGATACGCACTGGAGCCATGGCTGATGACACCAATCAGAAATGCACAGACACCTGAACAAGAATTCCATAATGAGGCACACGCACAAACAAGAATCATAACAGAGCATGTGTTTGGGATGCTCAAGTCATGGTTCCTTTGCCTGGACACATCTGGTGGAGCCTTGCAGTGCTCACCAACTACATCTACACAAATTGTTATGGTATGTGCCATGCTACACAATATGATCCTGCGGAAACAGCTGCAGCAGGAACAGCATGGGGCAGGGCCAAACAGCCCCCCACCATTGCCAAGGCCTGCACAGGCACAGCATGACTTGGAGGAGGAACAACCTGAGCCTGCCCCAGTAGGAGGCATGCCCAGTATGCCCTGGCCATGGCAAAGAGGCAACACATAGCACATACACTGACTCAGTAGGAACCCTGGAAATGACACCTCTCTCTGACTCGCACATACAGTAAAAGGGATGCCTAACTTGACACTACCTGTTTTCAAACATGTATAGGGAGTGTACTATGTGCATCCGACATAGGCAGCCCTGCAGCACCACCCTCAATACTGGCACAGACACAACTAAAGTCACTCACACATACCAGTTGGGGGGGGGTCACATAAATAACAGTCACAGCCAGCAGGACAGTTGTAGACAAATGCAAACACAAACAAATGCTGTATCATGCCCTCTGAAGAGGCATATGAGTAACCTCCCCCCAGGCCTATGCAGACAGATAACAGCAGGCTAGGCAGTGTGATGTGGGTTGGGTAGGCTATAAAGTCACAAACTAATATGTGTGTAATTGGAAGCTAAGGTCTGTAGTATAGTGGTATGCCTCAAGTCAGTATGATAGGCAACAGTACCGACTGAAATGGTACACCTGACATAGCATTTCAGGCCTAATAAATGTGTATAAGTGTCAGGTGTACCCCTCATCCTATGCACACTCACAGTAACAATCAGGTGTGACCCCCCCCGGGTAGAAATGTACAAATAACAGCTGCCCCCCCTGTATGTAGAAATGTTGATAAGTCTATGCAAATTGACTCATGGAAGCCCTGCAGGCACAGCGTGCTTCCTGTCGATGTACAACACAAAGGTTAGCCCTGAAGTAAAAACCATCTTGATTTTTCACACACATATAGTATATATGCCCATAGTGGGCATGCTCACACACTTAAACAAATGAAGCAAATGCCAGTCAACAACATACTGAAAGGTCATACTGGACATGCTCACACACTTAAATAAAAGAAGCAAACTTCAGTCAACAACATAGTAAACGGTCATACTGGGCATGTTCACACACTTAGGCCATGTATGAGTACAGCAGTGGGCCACACATAATATCTGGCAGTTGCAGTTCTTACTCCAGACACGTCACTATTCACCAATCCTGCCTTGCGCACACAGTGATATGAAAACAGACCCATATAAAATATTGGACCCCTGTCATAATCAAACTATGTAATACAAGTACTTAAGACGTTCAAAGAAAGTTAAAATCCAAATAAGATCAATAAATCTCCGATCAGTATCATCAAGAAACAATGAGCACTCCTAACATTATCCAAGCCAAGCTCTGCCAAAAATATTGCCAAAGATTCCATAGAGAACCATGAAGCTTTCTTTAGCTATGTCATAAATATCAATGTAAACTCATATATGTTCTGAGTTAGTGCAAAGTGTAAATGAAAACATGTACATGACTGACATTGCCAACATCTTGTCAGACAGGTTCATACATATGTAACCCCCCTCTCACTGACAAAAGGGCCCATTACCATACCTGGAGATTGTAAAAACCCAGAAATCACATATACAATGGTTAAACAGCTCTATCCACACCTAAAAACACGGTGTCTATGGGATGACATGGTGTCCCTGGCTGTGTCATATGTGAACTCCAAAACAAACAGACCCTGCACCTGAACAGTCTGTTGAGACTCACCCTCTGTACAGGATATGAAACTGTGGAATGGGTTACAGTAATGTTTGGCACACTCCACAAGTGTTGTTGCACAACAGACCATGGGAACTATTGTCTTATAAGCCTAATAAGCCTGAACTGCAAAGCCATGGAGTCCATCATTATGGAACTCATAGACAGAGCTATTGGGAGCCTACAAACACCGAACACTACCCATTTTGGTTTGGTCATGGGCAGATTATTGTCCCTAAACCTGCTAGACTGTTTTCAAGGCAGTTATCCAGGACATACATCAATGAAATGAGCTCCATACGGCCTACATAGACCTTGAAAAGCCCTTTTCCAACATCCCACACATATGTCGTATCCACAAAATCAATAACCTGTGCATAAACACATATGTCATCTGATGGATTGCCAACTGGGGCACAGATAGATCCCACAAGGTAAGGATTGTGGTCTCCCTGTTGGACTGTATGCTGGTAACAACTGCTGTCCCCCATGGCTCAGTCCTGGAACCCCTCCTGTCTGGTGTATGCTTTTCAGAAGTACAGTCAAACACACGAGGGCTATGGTTAGCAAAGTTTGTGGATGACTGCAAAAAGGTTGTTATAACCAATGCTTAGGACAACAGAGACATCCTTAAAAAGGATCTCAGTCAGACAGATGTGGTGTAAAAATTATGGCCTCAAGCTACAGTCATACAAATACCACATAGGTGCCAACACTCTAAATATGGAGGTAATAATAAGGGATCTATGGACACATGTAGATTGTCATCTCTACTTTCACAAACACATTCACAAAGTGTTTAGAGAATCATGCTATGTGTCCCCACTAATTGCCAAAGTCTTTGCATGTAGGTCAAATGAGGTTCCCTCTACTCATCAGTCATCAAACCCATCAGAGAGTACCACGACACACTTGCGATGAATCTGACTACGCACCTTCAGCAGCTGGAAAGACCACTGAAGTACCTCAACAAGAGGATTACTGGCCACAAACAGTTTCTCCATGAAACAAGACTGAAGTAACTCAATCTGTACTCTGTTGCATACTGTCTACTCTGGCGATCTCTGCCCAACATACAGGTCCATGTCCAATGCAGAACTGATGTACATGCTCTATCTGAAGTAAACCCAAGCTCACTGTGCCACATGCTCTAGGGTTATAATCATCACAACAATAAATAGAACATGTTGGAGGGATACATTACTAACTCGCAGACTTCTCTTGCTTTGGAACAGGCTCCCAATCTACATTAAGCTGAGTCCCTCACTGACACTCTTCCAGAGGAGCCTTGATGAGTGTATGTGAAACTGAACTTTCACACCATGGATCACTTCATCAGCTCTACTACACAGAGGCATAGGGAACTAACCCAAGGTGTGGTGATAGCTGCACACTCTGGCCATACTAATATATGCCTTCAGGCAGATAGCCTATTACCTACCTATGTACCTATATGTGTAGGGAGAACACAGTATAAAAAGTCAAAGATGGATGGGCAGAGATGTGTGTAAGAGGGTGACCATGACAAGGAGCCATCCAGGACTGTCCCACCCAGCACACATCCCAATGGCACAAAAGATATGAGGTGCACATCTCACCCACTGTACATAATAGCCACCAGTATCTGTAAGCATTACAGAGTATGTGGTGCATGTGCCTGCTGTACAACATGACTATACAATGAAGTACACATCTACTACCTGTAGACATGTACCTGTCACAGAGGTTCATAGGTATGTAGTAGACTATCTTCACGAAGGCATATATCAGCCTAGGTAAGTTGCGCAGCTTTCACCACCTCATTGGTTAGTCTCCTAAGCCCTAGTTCTAATAGTTAGTACCCTAACTAGTGAGGCTGCTGATGTGATCCCTGGCATCAATTGTCTGTTTCCCATCCACTCATCAAGGTTCCTATTGAAGAGTGTCAGTGAGGGACTCTCTCTTATGTACATTGGGACTCTGTTCCACAGTAAGGCAAGTCTCTGGGATGGTACTCTATCCCACCAGCATGTTGTATTCATTGTTGTGATGAGGTTCATATCCCTGGAGTGTGTAGTGCAACTCAATTTTGTTTCCTTATATGGAACATGTTCAACAGTTATGTGTTGGACATGGCTCTGTATGTTAGGCAGAGTTTGCCTCTGAGTAGGTGGTACGCAACAGAGAACAGATTCAGTTTTTCCAGTTGTGTTGCATAACACAACTGCTTGAGGCCAGTAATCCTCTTGGTGTAGTACCTCTGTGGTCTCTCCAACTGCTGGATATGCCTAGTTGATTACATCCAAAATGGTGCATTGTACTCAATGATGGGTTGATGACTTATGAGTAGAAGGCCACCACTACCTCTTTTGATCTTGATGCAAACCCTTTGTTGATTAGGTGGGCCACATAGGATTTCCTAACCACTTTGGCAACATGGTTGTCAAAGGAAAGATGACTATCTACTTGTGTCCCCAGATCCCTTATTACCTTGTCAGTTTTTAGGGGGTAACACCTATGTGGTAGTTTGTGGGTACTTTGTTTTTCCCAAAGGGGATTACTATGCATTCATTTGCATTGAGCTTGAGGCCATGATTCCACACATCTGTCTCATAGAGTCCCTTCTGGGGAATATTTCTGTGATCCGGGGAATCTCTTATGGCACACACTTTACAGTTCCCAGCAAACTTAGTCAACCACAACCCTCCTGTGTTGGCATGTACTTCTGAGAAGTATATACCAAACAGGAGGGGCCCCAGGACTGAACCCTGGGGGACACCAGTTGTTACCGGTTTAGAGTCTGACATGTAGCCAGCAACTCTTAATTTGTGGGATCTATCTGTGAGCCAGTTTGCAATCCATCTTGTGATGTATGGATTTATGCCCAGGTTAGTGAGGTCATCTATGATGCCTGACTGGGGAATAGTGTCAAAGGCCTTAGCGAGGTATAGGTAGGCTGTGTGGAGCTCCTTTCAATCATCTGTAGCCTGGGTAACTGTCTCAAAGAAATCCACCCAGTTCAGGAGCATGATCTGCCTTTGACGAGGACAAACTGGGGATGTTCCACTGTGTGAAGGTTCCCAATGTCTTTATTGTTGAGTTCCATTATGATTGGCTCCATTGCCTTGCAGATCAGACTCGTCAGGCTCATAGAGCGGGAATGCCAAGGGTCTGTTGTGGCCCCACCCCTGTGGAGTGGGAAGAATGTTGCTGTGCAACATTCTATGGGTACATATCCTGTAGAGAAGATGTAGAGAGAGGTGTAGGCATCCTTGATGAATATGGATACATCCCCGCCCTATGTATTATGATCCAGGTTCTGATGCCGGAAGGTATGGAATGAGTAGTATGCTGGTAGTGCTGGTGTGCTCTCTGGAGCCTTGAACTAGGTTTCTGTTACTGCACAGATATCAATATTCTCCATACTGAGGAGTGCCTTGAGTGTGTGCATTTGGAGGCTGAGACTTCTGGCATTGAGTGGCATTTAGCTCACTTTGTGGTTATTTGTGTTGGTTACAGGGGTTGGTTTGTCCTTTGAGCCTTGCCTAAAAAAGGTAATATGGGGACAGAAAGAGCCTTGGCCAGTATTCAGAAGCATAGGGGTGACAGGTGCAAGCCATCTCTAGTGAAGCAACGAGGCTTGTCTATCATGTCATCCCAGGCAGCCAGAGACTGGATCCCCTTTGAATGACACCAAAAGCTCAGCCAATTGCTGAAGTTTATCATCTTTCTGTTATATTGCAGTATCATGTAGGTGAAGGTAAGATGGTACTCAAGGTCAGGGTCATACCAATCTGGGCTACATGATCATAGAGCTACTATATATCCCTTGTCATGTTGTCCCGGGAGGTATGTCTCAGATCATTCACACTGACATGTACAAAGACGGCGTCATATATGTACCTGTTCTGGAGTGATGTAAGTGCTTGTGTTATGTGGTGGATCATAGCACCTGACAGATAACTGACAGTAATCTTCCCCTTGTCCAGCCAAGTGAGTGGAACATCTGAGTGCCTGACTATGAAGTCACCTATTACTAGTGTGTTGGGTACGTTGTTTTGCCTTAGGGCCTGTTGTGAGGCACACTGCTTTGGTGTATTATGTGTTTTCTGGCGTATGCCTGGAGGTGCATTTTGCTTGCTTGTCTGCTTAGGAGGACACTTTCTCTTTTTCAGATTAATATTAGTATTTTCCGAGTATGTTAATGTGTATTTATGTGTGTGTTTTGCTGGTGCTTATATTGTAGGTCTATGTGAGACTGTTGGTGTTGTGCTTGTATGACCCTAGTCCTCTTGACTGTATTTTCCAGTATTGGGTTGACAGAGCTTAGCCTCCAGTTTGACCCTGTGTGTGCCAGCATGTAGTGCATCAACCCATATATGATATGGTTATGGCCTATGCATACAATACACTCACAATACACCTAGTATGATAAACCTGCTGAGGTTAGCAAATGTGAAAAAAACATTTGGGCAAACTGTCAGCGAGTAATGTCTGTATTGCATCCTGTAACTCCATATTGCCTGCTGAGGTGTAAAAATGTACTTAGTTTGGATTAAGAACCCCACACTTGCCAGCTGTGGATGTGTGTGTCTGTCACTCCCTGGGGAGAGAGCAAACTTTTTGGAGACTACTCACACCCCTTACAAGTGATATACTCATCTTTGTCAAGTCTGATGATGCCATCATACTACAAATATACCTGTGGAAAGGTGAAATTCCAGTAATGTGTATAGCACGTTGTGTGGATGCATACTGCTGTAGTATCATAATGTAGTTAGGTAAGAGTTTGAATCCTGCACTTGCTAACTGTGTACGTTCCAGGTGTGTGACACAGTTTTGTTGGTTCCAGCTTCGGTACGAACAACCACTTCGGCACCGATCCCTGTGTCAGTGCAGATCATGACCTCGGCACTGATGACATCTTTGGTGCAGACATCCGTAGTCCAGTCTCTCTCGGCACCATTGTTCTTGGTGCAGATTGGTGAGATGGGCACCGAAATTGCCTTTTCTGTGGATAGGCCTGTTTCTCCCTCAGTCTCCATGAGGTCCTCTAGAAGCCTTTCTGAACATGATGTGTTGCGTCTTGTGGATCAGGTGCTCTTGGCCAGAGGTTTCCCACACCCCAGGAATTATCCTTCCTTGGGAGGTGATCACCTGTCTCCAAAGACCCCTTCTTATTCTCCTCCTTCATTGCCTTTGAAGTCCATGGATATAGCACAGTCTTCCCCTTCTGTGGTTCCCTTTATGGATCTCACTAAGGAAACGCAGTTGCCTTCATGGCAAGAAAGGTTTGCTACGACCCAGGATGTCAGTTGTGACATGCATAGTTTGCTGCTGCAAAGCCATCCAGGGACTCCGGGCCGGCAGGCTGAGCCACTTAGGGGAGAGGTGACCCCTGTCCTAGGCATTCACTCCTCTTCAGGTGGACCAGCTTTCCAATTGATGGAGAAGGCTTTCGCTGCTGCTGGCAATACTGGACTGTCTATCCCTCTGCCCTCCTCTGGTACACTGGTTTCACAAGTCACACCGAGCAACACCGGGTGCAAGGGCCTCAGGACATATTCCCACAGAAAACCCTTTTTCCGCTGTCTTCCCCAGCTTCTCCTGTTGAGGAAGTCCACCAGAAATATTCATGTAAGAGGAAGCACATGGACTCTACAGAGGAGTCCCTCACTGAAGACACAGATTTTGATGAGGGGAAGGATCCCCTCGGTCACCCTCTGAGGTATCCTTTGGTGATATCCTCAAAATCCTGAAACAGAGAGGTGACTGGCAGTCCTCTAATCTGAACTCTGAGGAATCTGTGTTCCTGCAGGCCTTTTGTTCCATGCCCCCTACCTCCTGGGTTACTCCACCTGCCAATGAACTTGTCTGGCTTATCGTGCAGCATGCTTGGAAGGCTCCTGACACTATCGAAGCTATTCCCTGGAGGTCAGATAAGATTTTGTCCCCTCCTGCTATGGATCTCCATTGATCAAAAGGTCTTCCTGTGGATGCTTTGGTAGTGGCGGCTGCAACAAAAAAGGATCTGGAAGAAGAAGAAAGCCAGACTGTCCATCCACCTAAGAAAGAGTCCCAGGCCCTGGACAGGATAGGGAAGCGCACCTTTGCATCAGTGACCTTTACTATCAGGTCCCTGAATTATATGGCACACTTTACCAGGCTTCAACAGGATCTGATTTCTGAGCTGTTTGAAACCTTGGCTGGGGCCATGTCTGATGAGGTCAGTGACAAAGTGGCCTCTCAGCTGGCCAGCATTGAGTCAATATCTAACTCCTCTATGCGACTGATATCTCACGCATCAGAAGGAGCAGCTAGAGCAGCGGGTTCAGCTGCAGTCTTGCGATGACATGCCTGGATGCGCTTGTGCAATTCCGCGGAACCCTTTAAGGCTTCCTTTCTTAACACTCCCATTGAGGCCTCCTCATTGTTTAGACCCAAAGATAAAAGCACACTGGCCAGATGTGAACAGGATGGTAAGACCCTTTCTGCCTTAGGTGTCTGCTATTCTTCAACGTGCTTTCTCCTGAAACCAAACGAGTGGGAAGATATGGTTCAGGAAATCTCAGGGTCCTTACTGTGACACACAAGCTGAGTTCTCCCCTAGAAGCAGAGGGAGAAACTCATAGAGAAGACACTCCTTTCAGGGCAGAGGGGGTCCACATACCCAGGGTTCCAGGGATTCCTTCCCTGTTCAATCCTACCAGCGCTCCTGAAGAGTGCCCCAACTCCTTTCCTATGGAGGTAGTTGGGGGATGTTTCTCCTTGTACCCTTCTGCCTGACTAACTATCACCACCAATTCTTGGGTACAAAAGATTATAACCAGAGGCTATCATATCCCCTTCGATCTTTGTCCTGTCCCTTCAAAAACCTCCCTAACATTCCACCCAGTCAAAGGGAAGAAGCAGAGATAGAAATGCTGCAAAGAAAGACAGTCATCCAAATAGTCCCTCCAGGCCAGATAGGATCCGGATTCTACTCAAGACTATTTTTGGTGCCAAAGAAAACCGAGGACTGGAGACCAATTACGGTCTCAGTATATTGAACAAGTTTGTGAGAGTACAAAAATTCCAGATGGTCACAATGCAGTCTATCCTCCCGCTTTTGGAAAAAGATGATTGGATGTGCTCGATAGATCTTCAAGATGCGTACTACCACATAAAAGTGGACAGGCCATCAAGAAGATTTCTGCACTTCTGTGCAGGAGCCAGTCACTACCAATTCAGAGTACTGCCCTCCGGACTCTCTGCAACCCCCAGAGTGTTTACAAAGTGCATGGCAGTTGTCACAGCTCACTTGCGACTTCAAGGATTCCAGGTGTTTCCATACCTAGACAACTGGCTCATTTATGCCCCCACCAGACATCTACTGGAAGAAGCCCTGACATACTCTCTCCTCACTGCACAAAGGCTAGGCATAACCATAAACTGGCAAAAATCCAATCTCACTCCATCTCAGTTGACAGAATTCATAGGGGTTATCGTGGACAAGAAGAACTGCAGAGCTGCTATTCCAGAGCACAGAATTTTAAAGATAAAGCAACAACTGATTCCAATCCTTTCATGGAAGAAATCCATGGCTCACTTGGTTCTACAGCTGTTGGGTTCCATGGCAGCCTCCATCACCATTGTCCCCCTGGCCAGGTTTCACATGAGGCTTCTACAATGGCTACTGCTCACCCAATGGTATCCCTTTCAGCATCCTCTTTCAGCCATGATTTGAGTAACCCACAGGTGCAAACAGGATTTAAATTGGTGGAAGACACACAATCTGTCACAATGGTCTTTCCCCTTCTCCCCCCAACAACCCAAGGCCACAGTGACTACAGATGCCTCCCTGATGGGGTGGGGAGGCTATGTCAGGGACAGACAGTCTGAGGCACTTGGTCCAAACTGGAGGCCCATCTGCATATAAATGTTCTAGAGCTGAGGGCGGTGCTTCTGGCATTGCAAGCATTCCATCCCCTGCTGCCGTCTGGGATAATTGTGATTCAGTCAGACAACATGGCAGTGGTCTGGTACACCAACAAGCAAGGTGGAACCAAATCTTACCCCCTTTGTCGAGAGGCCATGAGGATATGGTAATGGGTGATGGCTACCAACCATTTTCTTCTAGCAACGCACATTCCCGGGAGTTCCAATGTGATAGCAAACAGACCCAGCAGATGCATTCTCTAACCTCACAAGCTGTCCCTGAATCCCCTTGATAGTGGCGGAGATCTTCCACCACTGGGGCCATCCTTGCTGCGACCTCTTTGCATCCCCAACCAACTACAAATGCAGCAACTACTTCACCCTGATTCCCCCTCCGGGACAGTCACCTAGGGATGCTCTAGTCCATGATTGGCCCTCAAGTCTTCTTTACACATTCCCACCCTTTCCCCTCATTCCCCAGTTTCTGAAGAAAGGCCGTCGGTTGAAGAGCAAGGTAATCCTCATAGCACCATATTGGCCTCAACAGATTTGGTTCCCCTTTCTTTGGCCTCACCTACTAGATCGACCATGGATTCTCCATCCAACCCTGGAGTTGATCTCACATCCACAGAACCAGATCCATCCCAACTTGAACAGCCTGAAGCTCACAGCTTGGCTACTCCAATTCCCTTGATTGCCAGGCAGAATGATCTTTCTTTACCAGTATTTGACATTCCCATTGCATCTCATAAGTCTTCCACTAGAATTACTTATCTGAGCAAGTGGAAAAGATTTACCTGTTGGCTGAAAGATATACAAGTAGATCCCTTCACAGCACCAGTGTCGATAATACTAGACTATCTGGCCGACCTTTTTCAATCGGGTCTATCGGCCTCTACCATTAGAGTTCATTTGGCTGCAATCTCTAATTTTAATGAGGGTGTCCAAGATTCCTCTCTTATGTCCCACAAATTGTGCAAGACCTTCATAAAAGGTGTGAATCATCTGAAGCCACCTTTTAGGGAACCTATTCAACCATGGGATTTATCATTAGTTCTACAAGCTCTGACAATGCCACCTTTTGAACCAGCCTCTTTGTGCGACCTCAAGCATTTGTCATGGAAAACCTTTTTTGGTCGCCATTACTTCTGCCAAACATTTTTATGAGCTTCAAGCTTTATGTATCAAGAGTCCATACTTGATATTTCATAGAGATAGAGTGTCTCTGAGAACTAATCCATCATTTCTGCCAAAAGTGATCTCTGAAATGTCCATTAATCAAACCGTTGAATTGCCAGTTTTCTTTCCCAATCATTCAAACATAGGAGAGTTTTGCCTACATACCCTAGATATCCACAGGCAAATCCATTTTTACTTAAACAGGACTAGGTCCTTTCAAAAATCTGACCAGTATTTTTGGTGTTTTCTGGACCTACATTAGGATCTGCTGTTGCTAAGGTCACATTAGCTAGATGGTTGAAGGACTGTGTGACCTTCATCTATACACAACGCAATATCTCGTCGCCTACTACCATGAAAGCTCATTCAACAAGGTCAGTGGTAACTTCTGCTGCCTTCCATGCCAGAGCTTCTTTACATGACATCTGTGCAGCTGCAACTTGGGCTACGCCTCATACCTTCATCAATCATTACAAATTGGATTTGGCCTCCAGGAGAAGAGCATCTTTTGGTTCTATGGTGCTCAGGAATGTCCTTCCATGAGAGCCTCCCAGGAATAGAGGTAGCTGGGGACTCTGTCCCATGCATAAGGAATGAACGAGGATTAACAAAATCAGATAAAGAAGTTATGTCTTACCATAACGTTCCATCTGTATTGTTGATCCTCGTTCCGTCATTACGACTCCCCCCTCCTTCCCCCTCCTGTGGTTTCTAGTGGATCTCACCATCTGGCTCTCTTAGGTTATTGGACCAGAAGTAGCCTCTATCTTCTTTGACTTGCAAACTCAATCTGAGGTAACAGGGAGAGGGGGATTGTGGGTAAGAGTTTAGCTCAAGAGTTGGAAGCTGACACAAGCTTGGAATATGGCAGGCGGAACCGATACCCATGCGTAATGACTGAACAAAGATCAACAATACAGATGGAACGTTATGGTAAGATATAACTTCTTTTTCCTGCTAGAATGGCTGCTTCTCTTATCACAGTCATGTAATGTAATCCCACAACAACTGTTGGTCAACATCTAGAGAACAAGTTGTGTGGTATGGTATTCCTAATTTTCTTTTACATTCATTCATTCTGATGCATGATATAATTATTTAAGCACCAACTTAATGTATCTACCCTGGCTTAGTGGTACTTTATGTTGTGTAGTGTGTGCAAGGTCTGGGGATCGAGACTTGCAGAGGTGTTTTATTTTGTTCCTGAGCAGAACAAGGGCCCTCACATACAGAGTGACTAAGGCACTTTTAAGCAGTTGTGAGCAGGTTTGTGTGGGTTTGCGCAATGCCTCTCATAGCTTAGCCAAGCACAAACAAGCACAAACCCATGCAAACCCGCTCACTACTGCTTAATAATGCTTACTCCCACTCACCCCTGCGCTAATTTCTTTGAAAGAAAAGAAAAATGGGGAGATAGGAAAGTGGTAAAAAAGGGCCACAAAGAGGGAAAGACAGTATGGAAAATAGCTTGGGATGTGCAGGACAGGTGTAGGGAAGGTCCATAGCTGCCCAGTTCTTCAACAGCAACAGCTGTGCATATGCAATAAATTTGGAGGTAGATATGAACCCTTCAACCCCTGAGAGAGCGGTGAGGACAACAAAGTATGTTGTAATGCCAATTAATCAACATTTCATGTGTCCAGTGGACATGTGTGCAAAATGGGCAGCTATATATGAGGCGTAATTTTTTTTTGGGAACAGATTGCCCTTTTTTTTTCAGGTGAGAGTGGAATGTGGGGTAGTGGAAGTAGGTATATTTGGGGAGGTAAACAGACAAGACAAACAAGACACATACAGGGGCAGTATATGACACATGTGGTGGGTGAACACCTTTGACGGGGAGGGATGTTTGGAAATCGCAAGTCCATGAGCCCCCAGATGGAAACAGTGGGACTGAGGTCCCCCACCCATGGGCAGTCACCACTGCACCTTCACGGCCCAGAAGGTGGCTGTGCTGGGGGCTGTGTAGGAGGGGCAGGCTGACCCGTGAGTTGCGCCAATCGGGCCTCAAGCTGGCGTAGAGGTTCTGCAACAGAATGTTCAATCTCTCTATGCACCACAGCCCAGACCGTACGAAGGGTGATAGGTGCCTCTCCACCCATGCTTGCACAGTAGGGCCAAGCCCCATCCCCTGCAGCACTTCCACCTAAAGATGGCACAGTGCCAATGGAGGAGGAGATCCCAGGCTGGGCACAAGATCTGCTGGTGCCAGGTGCCATGGCCAGCTGAGGTGGGACAGGTGGGTCCGCTGGGACCGGCCTTCCCATACGAACTATGTTTTGGAGAGTTTAATAAAGATATGGGTTAGTAACAGTCAACAGTATTCCCAATTAGTTATAACAGCATGCAGAAGTATTCCCATTAACCCAACACACCAGATTTTCAACAGTTGAAAAGCAAGCATAACACATGCATATATAGAACAATAGTGGACATTATAACAGCATGCAGGTTTAATTGATGGCAACAGGCCACAAATATTGTGGTATTTTAACAGGGCACATACATAGAAATAAATGCAAATATTTATAAACCAATAGGACATATGTCCCAACAAATGTTTTGAGATTAGACATACCGATTGAGGTGTGGAACTGCATTTTTTATGCACATACAGTAGGGTGGAAAAAGATAGCTCAATTAACAACTTATATATTCTTCTAGTTTTCACTACATTCCTATTAACTGCAGTTATATGTCCCTTACATGTATTATTACACTACCCAATGTCCTTATATTGTGCATATGGATTTTGCTAGATCATTATATACATGAGCTGTATCTTACATACAAACTGTCCAAGATGCAGATGTTACTGCAACATATTTTGAGAATTGCTCACACACACTACTGCTAAGATGGTACACTGACAGCTCTACTTTCATATCATTATCTACATATGTTAAGATGATAGTATCAGTTATATGTTAACAGCTCCCTACATTTCTGGCAGCACACTGACATTTATGGGGAACACAATACAAAGCTACTCATGTACCAGATTAACCTGTACATGCTGGGCATGAACCAATAGTTGAGGGCTGTAAATATGCATAAAAGCAACTGGCACTCCCTTCATCCATGTTATATGGGCCTACCCAAGTGTGGGTTAACACTGCTTAATACAACACTACAATTTGTAGAAGGCAACAGTACAACAACATATCAAAGAAAATGACACAGATGCACTCCAGGAATTATACATTTATTAAAGGATTATTACACCTTTATTTATTGGGTTAAAACAGTTTTTGAAGGCTCCCTCATTTATGTTATATAACAGTACATGCAGAATAATTACTAACCTGCCTCATGACGCAGCCTTTGCAGCCTATCTTCATGGACTTGCACATTCATAGCCCAGTCAACTGCAGCTGTGAAGTAAATGCAGTGATATTGAGACATACCTATCCATAGTATAGACAAGCATGGCAATTCTTAACTACTCAATATAATGGCTACTTACTCAGTACTGGAGCATTAGGCATCCTACGGGATTCCTGGATCCACCAATCCAGTTCATCCCCCCTACGCCACTTCAGGTCATAATAATGGTGCCTGACCTGCTCACCAGTCCGAGGAACACCAGTGGCACTGGTTTGATCATGGGCAGGACTGTTCCATGTTGGGTACCCTGGTACTGGCCCTGCAGGAGTCTTTGCTCATGTTTGTGGATGATGAGCCAAACCATAATATTGGACTCCTGGATGCCCCAGCTTTGCACTCAAAACCAAGTGCCCTCACCTACATCAGCCATGCTGACTGCAGAAGGAAGCTACAACCAGTTATAGCAAGTATTCCCACCTGTGGAGATTAAATATGATTCATTTCCCATACTTATTTGTGATTGGCCAGTTTTGAAAAAGCTCATCTGTGGGCACACCTGCTTAGCTGATGTTGGCAATGTTTAAAATCCCTTTGACAAATATGTCTCTGTTGAAAGTGCATGTTTGTGAAATGCTATCATGGCTTAGTGGTTAAGTGCTGTGACTATAGTGCACAGCATCCTGAATTCAAGCCTTGTCACTGCGTTTTATTTTCCTGCTGGCAGAACTGACTGGTTAAGGAACAGTAAAGCAGGTGTGAGCGTGTTTACCCAACTTTGCCTGACGTTGCGCTGGTTAGCGCGGAGTTGCGCGAAGGTAATAAGCAGTAAAATGTGGTGAACCTATGTTACACCTCCTTAGCATTGCGCAGCTATACGCAAATGTATTTAAATATTCTCAATACTGGTAATATGTGGTTTGCAGTGCTTTATATTGCTTAAAATAAGGTACTCATGCCTCAGAATGGATAAACATTTCACCTTAAGTTATATATATATATATATATATATATATATATATATATATATATATATATATATATACATATAAAAAATATATATATATATATATATATATATATATATATATATATATATATATATATATATATATATATATATATATATATATAAAATTCATGCACTACTAAATTTAACATTTCAGTGCTTTTTACAAAACTTATACATAAAAAAGTCAGGAAATATTTTTTATACGGATTTCCCACAGAAAATGGAACGTGCAGTAGTGGGACTCGAACACGGAATGCCTCCTCTTTGTGCAAAAGCTCTAACCACTACGCTATCGCTATGTTGCTTAATTTGCATATATTTTTCTTGTTATCCTTTTCTGGTGTCTAAGCTGCTGTAACTGTAGCTAAACAATGGGCAAACCCACGCAACTACGCACAGCTATATCAGAAGATAAAAAAAAATATTTTTATTTTTTTATTCTGTTAGTTGTTGAACATATGGGGGAGTGTAGTGTTACATTGTACACATATGAGTGAACTCGCTCATTTAAATGTGAAGTTGTGGCATTTCTTCATTGCAGGGGCAAGGATATTTGGACTGCTCGGCAGTCCAAAACGCCCCCTAAACACGTCCACGATCCGTGTAGGCTTTGGAGTTGAAACAGCGTGCCTTCATTAATATGCATGGTGCGCTGCCATCATAATCTTACACTGGCGCTTCCATACAAGACTAATCTAGTCTTACACGGAAGATTAGTAAATCCGGGGATCAGTGTGTGTGATATGTACTCAAGAACATTCTTATCATATTTTTTGTGCTTTCTAGTCTCTCAGAAAGATTACACTAAGTGTACAGATAGTCTATACTTCATGGTAACCTTTATGAATCCCTGTCAATATTTAAAGCTGCAAGAATATCAGTAGGAAAACTGAAATTAGGAGGAACAAGGTGTGAGTTATATCTGTATTGTCTGTTCACTTAAAACAGTATACACTTAGTGCAGGCATTATTGAATCCCGGGGACAGTTAATAGAAATGTCTGGTCATTCCAAAAACTCTTCTATGCAAATATATATAGTAGCTTGTTTATGCAATTTCTTAACTAGATAAGTCAAATAGTGTTGAGTCCCTTTTCAACCCTGGGTTTCAAGGGCAAGAGAATATGTAAATATATATAGATATTTATGAGTAACCAATCAAGCAATAGGTTTCCTGGCGGAAACCAGTACAAGCCCACCTAGACACAAGGAGAACATAGAAAATGAATAAATTAGGTGATTAGAACAGCGCTTAACCCCACTCTCCAGCCCTGTGAAGTTCAGAACTTAACCATTGATCAACCATGCTACTCTTTAAATAGAGTGATTTCAGTCATGTCTGCTACTTTTCTGGGAATATAATAAATTAATCTCCATGCATTAAGTAAGATATTTGAAAATGATGCATACATTTGCACTACCACATGTGTGCTAGGCACTTGCTTCCATGCATTCATTTCCAGCTGAAAGGCATCATTCTAGAAATTTATGTTACTAAAAATACTTCAAACTTTTGTCCATTCTAAATGTGATTTATCTGATATGTTGTGCAAGGTAGCTGAAGAATACAATTACAAGAACCAATGTACACCTCCCAGCTCAGCTTCAGGCTTTACTCCAGTCTTACTTATAGTTATTATTAATTTATATTTAACATCTGGGAAAGTGCAGCATTGGGTGAATATTTATCTAGTATGAATGATCTAGTTGCTTATGAATGCTATTATACAAGTCAGTACTGTTTTGACTACTGCTGGATTCAAAAAATAAGCCAAGAAGAAAGAAGACTCAGCAGACCACCAGGCTAAAAACTCATATATTTTAATTCATGACCTTTTTCATGGATTAAAAGCTACGAGTTTGTAGCCTGGTGGTCTGCTGAGTCTTCTTTCTTCTTGGTTTATTATTTTTTACTACAACAGACCTTTGGTGCCGCAGTATCTCACTGGCTCATTTGGATTAAAAAAATATTCTGATAATCCATGTTTTGCTATCCTACTTTTGAATGAAGTGTCAGTGTGAAATTATTGAGTGTCTAATATGTGTCATATGGGGGTGAGGCATATGTGGGCAGTTCAGTTCTGCATAACTGTAGACTTTTTAATATGAATAATCATATATCTACAGATGTCATAGTCATAATCATCATAATCATCATCATCATCATCAAACCACTTTTTCCCCATTTTCTTCATGGGAGGATTTCCCATCAACTGTCACCATCTCTCTCAGTTCAATGCAGTTCTCCTGCATTCTTTGAAACTCATGCCTGACTGTCATAGGTTTTCCTTCACACCATCCATCCATCTCTTTGCTGGGTACCCATTTATCCTGTTGATCCCAAATTCATTATGACATTGTCTTCTTCTTAACCACAAATATGTCTGAACCACCATAATCTGTTCTCTTTGGTCCTCTCTACAATTGAAGCTACTTGGGCTTCTGCTCTGATGTCCTCCTTTCTTTATCAGTACTGCAATGTGTATCCTACCGCGCATGTCAGGCACTTCATCATCATCACTTCTAGCTTCCTCCAGTACTCTACCTTTACTGTCCAGGTTTCTTCATCACACAGTAGTACTGATCACATCAGTGTTTTGTATACCTTAATTTTCAGCTTCTATGGCATTCTTCTGTCACACATTACCCCTGACTTTCTCTGTCAGTCAGCTGCATCACCTCTGTTTCTAATGTTGACTTCCTTATTCAGACTTCCCTTCTCCTCAGTAACTCCTCCCAGATGCTTAAAGCTGTTAACCTGTTCCATTATTTTCCCTTCTATCTCTATTTTCAGTTTCTTCTGATTTCTCCTGTCTGTTGCCATTGCAATGTCTTATTTGTACTCAGTTTCATCATATGTGCCTTCAGTTTTGCATTCTGTTTAACTATCATTAGGTGAATTTCTTGAGAGACTGCCTGTAATCTACATCTTCTACATACAGCAACTTTATTGACCTGCCCCTTTGATCTTTTTGCTAAGGTAGTCCATCACCAGTGGTGGGCTCAGAGCTGAAACCTGATGTAAAACCACTCCCACTGGTAACCCTTCTCATAGTCCAGATACTATTTGTACTTCTGTCTTTGGGTCCTTGTACATTGCCTGCACTAACTCTATCAATGTTCCTGGGATTTCAAACCATCAAAGGACTACCCAAGCCAGTTTTCTTGGAACCTTGTAATATGTTTTTTTCCAAATCTAGGAATGTCCAGTTTAATATTTTCCTCAATTCTGACTTCATCTCAACTATCTGTTTTAGTGCAAACATCAGGTCAGTTATACTGCATTCTGATCTAAATCTGAACTGCTTATCTCCCATCTTGCTTTCTACTTGTCTGCATATTCATTTATCGGTCATCCTCTCCAGAACTTTCATGTAATGTGACAAGAGTTTGCTACTTCTGTACTGTCCACAGTTGTGAATGCCTCCTTTGTTTATGTACACTGGCACTAGAATGCTTATTCTCCAGTTATCTGGGATAGGCCTTTCTATCCATACTGCTATGAGTTCCCGCTTTTGCCATTTCTCCAACTATACTATGTGTGTTGTTTGTGTAAAGTGTTGTCGAATTGTAAATACTTCTCTATCACAAAGTGGATTATTGGCAATACGAATTCATTACAGTTTCGTATTGTCAGATATGGTCTGATGTTACAGCCCAGGATTTGAAACAATGTTTTTTACATGATGAGAAACTCCAACCACTGGAAACACTGAGCAGATCTATAGTAGTTTATTCAAAAAAACAATAAAACCCCAAAGCTTTCAGACTTATGCCCTTCTTCAGTGTGTAAGTAACAGCTAGTATAATCATATCTCTATTAAAACAGATTCAAACTAAAACCATGTGACACAGCCCCAATCAAAATAGAATCAATTAATCATTTAAATATGATAAAAATAGGGAAATCAGCATCTAAAAGTACCAAAAAAACATTTAACACAACCTAAAACAGTTGTCCCTTCACACCAAGAGGATCTCCAGTTCAACAAATGATAAATAAAAAAGTATTAAAAAAATAGAGCTTGACTGAATATAACACATTAAACATATTTAGAACACAATATCAACTTCGATAAATTTGTTTTCTCTTTAAAATTGGTTTAAGGCTGACAGCTGTATTTATGCCTGGTGCAGAATCTGCTTGTAGTTGTATAATCCATTCATACTCACAGATTTCCAGTTTATTATTTAAATCACCACCCCTTCTATTTCTTTCCGTAACATTAATCGCCCTAAAGTGAAACTCATGATCCATTCCTTTCTCTCCCATATGTTTAGTAAGTGCATTTGTGTTGACTTTCCTATGTATTTCAGACTTGTGCTCTATGATATGATCTTTCAGTTTACGTGTACATTTTCCGACATAAAATGCAAGAAGTTTCACACATGTATCTAAATAGACAATATTAAAAGTGTTACATGTGGCAAAACATTTAAATGTCTGCTTTTTCTGTGTTATTGGGTGTATGAATTTATCATCTTTCAGGATATCTTTACAACATACACAATTATAGCAAGGAAAAGTGCCTGACCTTAGATATTGTCTGGGACCAATATGTTTCATGTCCTTATAGCAGTGACGCTGTTTCAGATTGAAGCAATTCTTATGGCAAAGTTAGGTCTGTCCCCTGTAAGTTGTTTAATTTCTGGCATTGTTCCTAATATGACCCAATTTCTTGTTATAATTTCCTTCACCCTATTGGTTCTTCTACTATATCTAGTAACATAGTGTAAATGTTCTTGTTTATAATTAATAGTACTTTGTACAACACTATTCTTCTCTGCAAAATATGGTCTAGCCCTATCCTATCTTTCATTTATAATATCATATTTCAGCCGTTCAAGTAAAGCATCATCATATCACCTCTCCTTGAACTCATGTATCATGCTAGCCATCTGGTTGAGACATTTCATTTAATCAATATTGAGTTGACTAACGCTTAAAAACTGACTGTTTGCTATACATTTAAATGTGTGAGCAGTCTGCATGCTTCTTTTATGTGTGTATCTGTTTGCCTGATCTTCTTTTCTAAATATTAGGTAATAATGCTATTATTAATATTGTCTAACTTAATATCTAGAAAGTTAATTCATTCAATGAATATTCTAATGTAAATTAAAAAAAAAAACTAGTTGTACCATTCAGATATTCAACAAATAATAATAGATGGGGTGTTCACCTTCCCAGTAATATTATTCATAGGTAGGTACTAGGCTATCGGCCCTGGGGCCTATACAAGCCCAGCCAAAAAGGTACCCTGGCTTTTGCCACCCAAGAAAATTATTTTCCTGTGCCACTGTCGAAAAGAGCCACAGAGGTGATCCCCGGGGTGAATTTCCTATTTCCCATCCAATCATCAAGATTCTTCTTGAAGAGTGTTAATGAGGAGCTTTGTTTGATATAGATAGGTAGTTTATTCCAGTGTATGGGAAGTCTCTGGGACAGGAATCTATCCCTCCGGCATGTTCTGTTTATTGTGGTGACAAGGTTTAGGTCCCTATAGCATGTAGTTCAGAGGGATTGGGATTTCTTTAAGTGGAGCATGTCCAACAGCTCTGGGTTTGACTTAGCTTTGTATGTTAGGTAGAGATCACCTCTGAGTAGGCGATATGCGACGGAGTAAAGCTGGAGTTTTTTGAGACGGTCTGCGTAGGGCATCTGTTTGAGGCCGGTAATCCTCTTTGTGAGGTATTTCTGAAGCCTTTCCAGTTGTTGTAGATGTCTTGTGAGGTACATACCAAAAGGGGCGTTGTACTCTATAATGGGTCTAATGAGTGATGAGTAGAGGGGAACAATGACCTCTTTTTTTTCTGGATGAGAAACCTTTTGTGATGAGGTGTGCCATGTAGAAGGATTTCCTGACTACTGTGGCGATGTGATTATCAAAGGAAAGACTACTGTCCACCTGTGTCCCAAGGTCTATTATTACACTTTCAGTGTTAAGTATACTACTGCTTATGTTGTAGTTCATGGGTACAGAGTTTTTATCAAAGGGGATGACAATGCACTTTTTGGCATTGAGCTTGAGGCCATGGCTTTGACACCAGGCATCTGTCTCAGTGAGGCCCTTTTGTAGGATGTCCACATCGTTAGGACTTTCGATTATGGCTCCTAATTTGAAGTCATCTGCAAACTTTGTTAGCCAAAGACCTTCTGTGTTAGCCTGTACTTCAGAGAAGTAGATACCAAACAGGAGAGGACCCAGGACTGAACCCTGTGGTACTCCACTTGTCACTGGACTGAAGTTGGATTTGGAGTCTGCTACTTTCACAGTGTGGGTTCTGTCAGTGAGCCATTTGGCAACCCATCTTGTGACATAGGGATTTATACCTAGTTTAGTGAGTTTATCTATAATTCCAGAGTGGGGGATGGTGTCGAAAGCCTTGGCAAGATCTAGATAGGCTTTGTGAACCACCTTACCCTTGTCTACGGCTTTGGTGACTGCTTCAAAGAAGTCTGTCAGGTTTAGGAGACATGATCTGCCTTTTACAAACCCGAACTGGGTGGGGTCCAGAGTTTGGAGATTAACAATGTCTTTGTTTATATGTTCCATGATGATACGTTCCATGGCCTTGCAGACCAGGCTCGTCAGGCTAATGAGGCAGTAGTTCCCAGGGTCCGTGGTGGCTCCACCCTTGTGGAGTGGGATAACCGTTGCTGTGCGCCATACAGCAGGCACAAAGCTTGAGGTGAGGCTATGATTGAACATGGTACTTAGGTGGGGTGCCAGTTCATTCTGTAGTTCATGTAGAACGCAGCCTGGGATGTTGTCTGATCCCATGGATGCTGTGTTCTTGGCTTTGGAGAGTGTGGTTTTTACCTGTGCAGCCGTGATTACAGGAACTTTGCATTCTTCCGGTATAGAGATGGGCTCTTTAGGGGGTGAGAGGGGGGTAAAGTTAGCACTGAACCTATCTGCCAGGATGCTGGCAATATCAGTTGGGTCTGTATATTTATTGCCATTGTGCTGTAACTCAGAGCAGATCTGAGTGTTGCCATTGAGATTCTTGACATAGCTATAGAATGCTTTGTGGTTGTCTTTAGAATCAGTGGCGATTTTGTTTTCCTAACTAGCTTTGGAGGATTTTATCAGGGATCGTAGCTTCTTACTGAGGCTGACCATGGAGCTCCTCCACTCGTGGGATTTTACTCTCTTTTGCAAGAGTTTCTTCCTTCTGTTGTACAGTTTGTTTATGGCAGTTGACCATCAGATTGGCTTCCTTTTTTTGGAGGATAGTGTCTTGGTTCTGTTTGGGATAGCACGATCCATGCACTCATGTAAGTGCTTATAAAGTGCAATTGTGTAGGATTCAGAAGTCGTAACTATATTGTCCATCTACATGGGTGTCATGAAGTTCACCACTTCTGTCTTAAGAAGCATGAAGTTGGCTTTGGAGAAATTTTTTACCATGGTTTCCTTAATGGGGGGTGGGGGCAGGATGTGGATATCTAGGGTAATTAGCTTATGGTCGGATCGGACCAATGAGGCATTGACTTTAGGTGTGGAATGACTAGATCTAGGATATTGTTGCCCCTGGTGGGGGTGTGGCTAAGATGATCCAGGACATTGGAGTTTATGAATTCCAGAAAGCGTTGAGCGAAGGAGTTGGTACATGAGTAGTTTTCCCAGTTAATGGTGGGGTAGTTGAAATTGCCCATTATTAGGGTGTTTGGTTGAACCCTAATATTTTCCAGTACATCAAGAAAAGAGGAGTGGGAATCCTGGGGCATGGTGGGGGATCTGTAGCAAGCTACAATTTGTATTGCAGTTTTTCCCAGAGTTAGTTGCACTTGGATAACCTCGGCTGCATTATGCTGAGCAACTAGCCTGGAGGTGTGGATATCCTTAATGAATATGGACACACCTCCGTCTTTGGTGTTCCAGTCCAGGTTACATGTTCGAAAAGTATGGTATGAGTTATAGCCTGGTAGTGCAGGGGTGCTCCCTGGAGCCTTGAACCAGGTCTCAGTCACTGCACAGATATCGATGTTCTCCATTTTAAGGAGTGCCTCGAGTGAGTGCATTTTTAGATTTAGACTTTTAGCATTGAGTAGCATCACCCTCAGTTTTTGCTTGCCTGTTCCTGTTACAGTGGTGAATTTGTCATTTGAACCTTGCCTAAAAAAGGCACTATAGGGGCGGCAAGAACCTTAGCCAGTATCCGGAATCCCAGGGGTGACAGGTGCAGGCCATTTCTGGCAAAGCATCGTGGTCTGTCGACTATGTCATCCCAGGCAGACAGATACTGGATCCCTTTAGAATGGCACCAGAAGCTTGGCCAATTGCTGAAGTCAATCATTTTGTCCTTGTACTGCGGCATCATTCTGGGTGATGGCAGAATGCTACTCAGGGCTAGGGTCATACATGCCTGGGCTACAAGATCGGAGAGCTCTTCCATGTCTCTTTTCATGTATTCCAGGGAGGTACGTCTCAGGTCGTTCACACCAACATGGACAATGACAGAGTCATATTTGTACTTGTTGTGGAGTGACCTGAGTGCGTGAGTTATGTGGCGGATCCTGGCACCTGACAGGCAGCTGACAGTAACCTTCTCCTTGTTTAGCCTGGTGAGTGGGACATCAGTGTGCCTGACTATAGAGTCACCTATGACTAGTGTGTTGGGTACGTTGTTTTGCCTTATTGGCTGTGTTTGAGTGACACACTGAGTCTGCGGGCTATGTGTCATTTGGGTTGTGTTGGGGGGGGTGGAGGTTGCTTGCATTTCTGCTTTGGAGTTCTCTGTTGCTTGAGCAGATTATTATTGAGAGCCTCCATGAATGCTTTTGTGTTTCTATGTGTGGATTTTGGTGGTGTCGATTTAGTGAGACTATGTGATGAGTGTGGTGCGGTGCAAGTGTTTACCTTCTCCTCTTGACTGTCAAGTTCAGTCTTGATTGGAGAGAGCTTTACCTCCAGTTTGGCTAGATAAGTGCATCTCTCACAGGTTGTAGTGTTGGGTGGTAGGAGGAGAGGGTTGTCTGTGTACATGAAGCAATTTCTACATTGCCTGAAGATGCCCAGATTCATCATATAGATAGGAGAGAACACTGGGAGCTGACCCTTGGACATGCCTGAATAAAAAACTATTTTCCTCTAGATAAGTGAGGAAAGTGAGTACAAGAGCTGTTTTTCTCTAAGCAAGTGAGAAACATAAGTACCAAAACTGTTTTCCTCTAGGTAATGAGGAAGGTTGAGTGCTGTAGTAATTAGCAGGTTATTTAGTGCTTACAAGTTCTGAACAAGTGCTGATCATGAATAAGCAAATTCAAGTGCTAAAACTAAGAATCTGTATCTGGACTAAACTAGTTACAGGAAAGGGGGGAAACAGGTGCAAATGTGGGCTTTTAAATCAGAAAGTTGAGAGAGATGGAAAAACTGCCCAAACGGCCAGTAACTACAGTTTCTGGGCCAGAACCACTCCTTATGTGGTAGATAGGTTACCTAGTGCTTACCACTCCCACTGATAAGCTAGAAGGCTTCCCTCCAATACAGAAAACTTGGGGGGCTCAGAAGCTTACATACAGTCCTGGATACAGCAAATCTAAATATGGACTACACTAGTTACAGGAAAGGTATTTTTGTTTTATATATATATATATATATATATATATATATATATATATATATGGTTCCCATTCAGAAGCCTGAAACATCATAAGCCTGAAAATCAAAATCCTGAAACCAAAAGCCTGAAAACACAAATAATGCTAATATGTCACTATAAAGACACTAATATCTACCAACTGACCCTGACCCTAACCCTAACCCTAAGGTCCGTCACTATCGCACACTCACCTGACCAGCCTAACCTAACTCACTTAAACCGCCCCTAACCCCAATATTTGTCACTATTGCATACATGCCTAACCTGCGCCCTAACCCTAACTCACTTAAACTGCCCCTAACCCTAAAATAAAACCAACCGCACACTTACCTGACCCCAACGCATGACCTAACACCACAGGGCTAACAATAGCAAAGCCACAATGACATCAGTATGTCTATTTTGTGTTTAAGGATTTTGAGTTTCAGGATTTTGGTCTTTCAGGATTTTGGGCTTTCAGGATTTTGAGTTTTCAGGATTCTGAAATTTCAGGCTTTTGGTTTCAGGATTTTGATTTTCAGGCTTATGATGTTTCAGGCTTCTGAATGGGAACCATATATATATATATATATATATATATATATATATATATATATATATCTACAGAAAATTAGTTAAAACAGCAGTCAAAACAATTCAAATGCAGTGCAAGCTAGCCACGAGTATGTAGCAATGTTAGACCAAACAGTTTAAAAAATGTAATTAAATTCAATGCAAATTCAATGCAATTAAATTATATTTAATAATAATATTTCTGTTTCATCTATACTGAAACAGAAAACAAAAGAATATTAAGAATGCTGGCTCAGATTAAAATGCCATTAATAGGAAAAGAATGAACATATTTTGCTTTTTGTCAGTTTTTAGGCTTCCATGGGATAAAGTTTTTTATAGATGCATATACTATTATATACAGTTGGAAGGATACAAAGTTTTGATTACAAGCTGTTATCATCAGATTTTTTATTGTTTTATATATTAGTTCAACTACAGGAAATTACATCAATGAGATGGTTATTTAAATGAAGTAAGAATCTATGTACTATAACTCTGATGATGCCTATGTAAGATGAAAGTGCTTAGTCATGGTATTTTAACTATATACTTTAATCTTTTATTTTTTCATTTTACATTGCAATAAATTGTGGTCACACTGTCCTAGTTGTGTGGTGGTTTACAGCTTTTTATTTCTTTGATACCATTTTTTTGTTTTTTTGAATGGGTACATCATCAGTGCCTTAATGGCCCAGTTTAAGTGGTACAGAGGTCATCTGTAATTTATATAAGATTGGCTTTCCCAGACAATTTTCTTTTTTATTTTTTTTTTTAAACAGCCTTCCCTGGGAAGCACTGTGATGTGGTGTGCAAACCCGTGCCGCAGATATAAACAATGCTCAGCACTCATGGACACACCCCCATAGAGGGGAACGCTCAGCACAGTGACGCACCATGCAAACATCCTCAAACTAGCTAAACACACACCCCAAAGGTAAACAAAGCTTAGCAGTCACTGGACACACACCCTCCTGCTCAGCTCAGTGGTGCAGCATGCAAACAGGGGCTGCTGACATCCAATGTGCTTAAAGAAATACAGACGCACCCCCGTTTGATGTCAGCTACCTCTTCTGTGGACACCAACATGGTTGTGGGGCTACACACATGTGATCTACAGGCATGGATACCCATTTTTGCTATTCAGTAAACCCAGCTCATTTGCCTACAGATCCATGCACACATCCAGGAAACCATACTATTCCAGACCCTGCCTCCATAGCAACCACAGAAATCTACCATTGTGCATATGCCATGCAATGCCTTATAATGCATTATTGTCACATATTTTATTATTTTCATTTTTATACTTTTAAATATTTTCTTTTTGCATAACGGCATGTTTGCGCACTGCTGTGTGCCACACAAACATAATATGAGTGTTAAAAAAAAATATTTTCCATTACTTTTTGGACACATGGGACATAGTTTTGCATATATATGTGTCTGCTGTTCTATTTCTGCCCTTCTAACTGGGCTTTTACAGCCCTTGTTCACTTTTTTATCTCATGTACATGGAAATCTTCCATGTACACTTCGGACACCAACATGGGATCTGAACTAATGCCTATCTGCTTGCTGGATCACTCCAAAACCTTCATTTGCATGCAACCTGCTTATGAGGTGATTTGCATGTCATGGACACTTCCTTGTTTGCACACTTGTGCCTGGCCCTCAGCTCCGTTTACTGGATCACACGGCTGCTTACTTCCATGTAAGCTCTGTGCCACTATGCCTACATAGAAAAATAATCTGTGTGTGCTTTATTGAATTCCCCCCACCATGATCAACTTAAATACCAGAAGTTTAAAAATTCTATATCACAAAAATACATGTTAATCCTAAAATATATTATATATACATAAAGAAGGAAAGATGAATATTTATCTTTGCAATTTTTTCTTCATTTTATATGAGAGAGAGAGAGAGAGACTGAGAGTGAGAGAGAGAGAGAGAGAGAGAGAGAGAGAATTTTACCACTGGATAGATGGACAAAAGTCTCTTTAAGCCCAGTTGAGCATTAGCATCTCTGTAGTATAGTAATATATATATATATATATATATATATATATATATATATATATATATATATATATATATGTATAGTAATCTCTGTACTCTAACTGTGTTCCCAAGTCATTACAATGTGGACTAATTTCCTCCTTTTCCAAAATATCAAATTAAATTTTTTGTGATTCCCCACTTTTGTCCCATTCCTCTAATCAGTTTTCCATTTATCATTGTATGTAACACTTATGCCTGAGTATGTTCCATATATAGCTCTCTCTCTCTCTCTCTCTCTATATATATATATATATATATATATATATATATATATATATATATATATATATATACGTACATTTCATCCTTGCCCTTGTAGCCTGCGTCATGGCTGAAAAGGATTTTAAAAATAATAATAATACAAAAAAGACTGAAGTAATAATTTTTATGGACTTTACAGTACTATAATCACAGTGATCATTTTATATAAACTTTTATTTATTTAACTAAAATATAAATAATTACAGGTGAAATTATACTAAATGCCAGGAGAGGTCATTATTATGTAACCTCATAATATAAAGTATTATGAGGTCATAAGGAGCCTCAGATTTCAGCATTGTAATATTTTTAAATCAGCATGCTATTTATAAAATATTATAGAGCAAAAGATATTTTAAAAGTACTATTGACAGCATCTTACAGCATTGTGCTTATGGAACTTTTATGTTCCTGTTTTTTTCCAAAGAAAATCCCGATATTATAGTGAATTGCATGACTTAGCATGTAACCAATTACTCTGGGGACATCCTGTATTTTAAACTCAAAATCCCTATCTGTTTCAAGTAGTTCATGCTTATACAAACAGTGTCATATTTCATTTCCTTGAATGAGTGAGTGAGTGATGTTTGGCATCTGTGAACATATGAAAGAAAGACGTTAAGAGGAAGGTGTGTGTGTGTGTGTGTGTGTGTGTGTGTGTGTGATCACAGCTGTGTGTTACATGTACACATGTCCTAACATAGTGCAACAACAACAAAATTCAGCTTACTATGTGCAACCACTTGTATATAGAGTTCTTCATCTATGGTGCCTAATATTACATTTACCATCTAATTTGTCTCAAGTTTCAGTGAAGGAATTTTTCCAGACATTGTCAATGATTCCCTTTTCTGCTCTAGATATTTATTGAATTGCTATGTTTGGTTTAACAATGCATTAGAAGTAAAACAAATAAACAAATAACTAAATAAATAAATCTGAACAGTGCATATAATGGGAGTTCTCCTGTTCTATAGTATTGGCTATTTCATGGGGGGTATCATTTGAGGCGGGCATTTCAGTAGTGCTGTGCTAGGTCCATTTCAGTTCTTGTATGAAGACTGTTAAAAAGACACATTACTTTATCAATAGTGAGTTATCTGCCCTTTTTCAATAAAGTAGTTAAGATCTTCTAATATAGTAAAATAGCTGTTTTATGCTCATTCCTGACAGTAAAAATTCTATCTGTAAGAGGAATAAGTATCTAATTAATCTGGAGGCTAACCTATAATATGGAAACTTGTGTCATGAACTTTGTATACCTCTCCCATAATACTTTATTAATCATAGCAAAATGTTTTATGCAAACGCTGTTAAAAACACTCACAAAGCCTCCAAGAAATAAAAAAACTTAGCCTCAGAAAAATCAGGCCACTCATCTACCACATTTGTATCCTACTATAAAGAATCACTCTGAGCAAAACAATTCCTTATCTAACACTCTGTATCACAGATGCAGCAGAAATGTTTTAGTGAGAGGCAACTCTATTCTTAGGCACACTTACTTGTTACTCACAAGACTGAACATGGAGAGGGCTATAGTAAGTTTTCTTTCAGGTGTCAGAAATTCTGATATTAAAAGTGCCTTAAGGACCCTAACTCCTGGAAAATATGACTATGACATGATAGTGGCACATGCTGGTGTGAACAGCTTCCACTATGAGTGGACGGAACTGAATGCACTGAGGATCAGAATCCCTGAATTGCATTTGCAAAAAAAGGCTGAAAAACACTTTTTAAGTGTTTTTGCAAGGAGGAGGCAAGTCCCATGCACCTACAATGTAAGGAGCAAGTACACCACATCCCTAAAACTTATATGTACCAACATCATGGTCAAACTAACTTGAAGAAGGGGGAAATTCCCCCCAAATGGGCATCACTGCCAGAAGAACTCGCCAACAGTGCTTTCCTGTAGAGGAACTCTGATCATCAGTGTGTTGAACCTTGGGCAACTGAAGCTCGAGAGGTCAGTATTCATCCACCCATTGGTTACGTGTTGTGAATGATTTATGACCTAAAACCCTAAGGGGCATGCAGAGAAACATATAAAAAAGTTCCAGGCATGTAGAAATTTGGGTACAGCACTAGTCCTGAGTGAAATCTTTCTTTTACCTCAGCTGATGCCTATATATAAAGAGGTAAATGGTTTCAATAATCAGTTAATTAACTGGGGTCATTCCAGTGGGATCCAGTATGTGTCGATACGGGACAAAATTCATGACAGCAGAGATGCGGCTAGCATTTCTGGCTCGCATTGCTGTTCCTCAATTAGACACCCTCCTCAACTTAAAAAAAGTCTTTGATTTACTTTAGGTTTCAAGGAAAAAAAAACTTTCTGTACTTCAAACTGTAGAACACCACTTGCTACAAGTGTAGCAGCTAGCTTACAACAGTTAACAGGAAGTACTTAGTGCCTCAGAACTGACTGAAAATGCATTAGCAGCATTCATTTTTGAGACTTAGCTTAAAAATAATGAGAGGACCCCTTCTGTACCAGGGTTTTGCATTTTTTATGTTTCCAGGTCCAATAGCAACTGTTGTGGAGGCTCCATACTTATCAAGGATCATATTACCTCCAGGCAGATTCCCAGAGACCAACAATCTGAACTCACTGAACTTCATATCAGTCTAGACAAGATTCATTCTCAATTTATTGCTTATTATAAAACGCTTTCTTTGTCCACTGATGACCACATAAGATACTGCAACATTCTTCTCCCTATTAGACACAGTTTGTTTAGGTGACATTAACTATCCAATGTAGGAAAATTCCCCAGAATTCCAGACATTCTAAACAATAACTCCCTTGAGCAAGTACTAAACAAACTGTCAGTCTCCTACTTTGGACACAATAAAAGAGTCTTTGTGTGTTCTGTTCAAACAACTTTATTTTATGCAAACACATCACAATAGAAGTTTATGGGTTTATATTATAACATCGAAGTAGTAAAACATTGAATGTTATAATATCGAACCCAAAACAGCAAATGCTGAAAATATTGAAGCTGCAAAACATCGAATTCTTTCCTAGGGAAAGAATTTAGTGGGCTGTTTCTGCCACTTCGCTATTTTCTCCACTGTGGTGCGAAGGTTACGGACCAGGTTAAGGTAAGTGTGCAAATGGACCAGGTTAAGGTGAGTGTGGGAATGGGATAGTTTGTGACCTTAGGGTTAGGGAGCGGGTAAGGTGAGTGTGTGATAGTTACAGACCTTAGGGTTAGGGAGCGGGTAAGGTGAGTGTGCAATAGTTAGAGTGGGTAAGTTGAGTGTGCGATAGTTACGGACCTTAGGGTTAGGGTTTGGGTTAAGGTGAGTGGATAGATAGTAGTGTATGTACGGTTTAGTGTAGGGTTAGAAGTAGGATTTTAAGTGTATATGTATGGATTACTTTTTTTGGTGTGCTTGTATTGTTTGCGTGTTTCTCGGAACAGCAATTTTTTTTCCCTGGGAAAAAATGTGCTGTTCTAAGCTTTCGATTATATCACATTTCAACATTCCAAGTTCAACCTTATGGTGTTTGATATTTTGGGATTTGATTATGTGATATACACCCGAAGTTTATTGACTTTAACGTAAGTAACTTATATACAAACCAACAACTGTGATCATGCATGCTCACTTTCTGGCTGCTCTTTCAAAATAGCACTAGGGATTGGATGTGTCTGGAATTTATACGTGCATGTACAGTCTTTAACATGGTTCTTAATGACACAGCGCACATCACATACACTCTGATCTACATCCTTCCTGTTTAAGAAATAGATCATGTAACGTTATAAGGCTATTTGGCATGCATATATCACAAGTAATTTTTTGTTATGCATTATACAAGACTAGGTACATACAAACACACACACACACACACACACATGTATATATAGATATATATATATATATATATATATATATATATATATATATATATATATATATACAGTTAAGTTCACGTCGCTGCATATTTCACACTAGGCTTAGATATTCGTCCACATCATGTGACATAAAACTGCAAATTGGATTTAACAAATGAAACTGTCTCTAAAAAATATTTGACCTTTGGAATGTTTGGAACATTTTCAGGAATGGAATCAGAGGTTTGAACACACTCTGGTATACACTCTGGCATGGGAACAACATCTGATTCGCTTTTAGATTTGGAGTCTACATCACAGAAATAATGTTGTGATGATGATGATAATGATTCTGGTATAGGGAGAAAATGTCTACAATTCCTCCTATACTCTATACCCTCAGAGTCTACCAGATAAGATCTTGGTTTGGCAGAGATGCCTGTAATCTGACCGATTCAGTCAAAACCTTTCATCATCTGGATTCATACCATCTGTCCTTCCTTCAATGAATGAAGTACTCTGCTTGATCTGTTATAACTGCACTTCTGGATATTACGCTTCTTAAACAGTTGAGCCTTGATGGTTTTATTGTTCTTAACTTTAGACCTCAATAAACTAGAATTAATGGATAGCATAGTTATGGTTTGTCCGGTAAGTAGTCTTTGAGCAGGTGAGCCAACAATATCATCACAGGTTATATATCTGAGATTAAGCAAATTCAAGAACACATCGATATTGTCACAGTTTGACCTCTCAAGTGATTGCTTTGCACTAATTTTCAGCTAGACTATTTGACTGAGTATATTCAGGACTGCTGGTGACATTTACAAAGTCCCATTCTCTTGCAAAATTCTGAAACAACTGGCTAGTAAATTTAGTACCATTGTCAGAAAGAAATTCGTGTGGACTACCATGGACTGAGAAATAGTGTTTCAACTTAGTAATAACAGCACTGGATGTTAGGTTAGGTAATAGATCGATCTCAAACCAATTTGATTAAGAGTCTACCAAAACCAAGTAGTGCTGATTCTTCCACTCTAACATATCAGTGGCTATTGTTGACCAGAGTAGTTCAGGAACTGGGCATAGCTGAAGTGGTTCTCTTTGCAAATGCATTCTAGTACTATTGCATACTGAACAAGAAGAAAGTACTTTAGCAATGTCTTTTGGTAATGAAGGCAAAAATACCAATTCTCTCGCTCTTCTCTTAGTGGAAGCATAGCCTGGGTGATCACGATGCAAAATCTAGATGTATTCTGCTTGTAAGGAAGCAGGAACCACAGTTTTAGGACCTTTGAAAATAATGCCACCTTCCATCAACAATTCACCTCTGTAAGGAAAATAAATCTGCACTTGAGGTGGTGCACTAGATTGCTTTGACGACCATCAAACACTAATGCAGTGAGTGAGCTTTTGCAAAATTGGATCAGTCATTGTGTGATCTCTTAGCTCATCAAGTCTTGTAGTAGAAAAAGTATGCACTGCCATCATGTCAAAGTCAAAATTCTCTGCATAAAGCTGTGCCTTCATATTTCTGGGTGATCTGGATAAGGTATCAGCCAGCTAGAGCAATTTGACTTTTGTATAGACCATTTTGAAATTGCACTTTTGCAGTATAAGCATCATTCCTTCTAAGCTTGCTAGAGCAGAATGCATAGGTATCTTTAGAATAGTAACTGGATTTTGATGGTCAGTTTCAATCTGAATAGCTCAATCATAAATATAATCATGAAACTTGGAACACGCAAATACTATTGCCAAAAGTTCCTTCTCAATTTGAGCATACTGCATCTCAGTTTGGGTAAGTGTTATAGATGCACAGGCTACTGGTCTGTCCTCTTGAAGTATAACTGCACCAAGAACAAATTTTGAAGCATTATAGGAAAGAGTGACTAGTTTGTTTACATCATAGTATCTTAATGTAGATGGGGTGGCAGTTTTCCACTTAAGGTCTTCAAATGCCTTCTGGTGCTGTTCCAACCATGACCATGCAACATTTTTGCATGTTAGCTCTCTTAAAGGTGCTGTCACCTAACTGAAGTCTGGTATAAACCTGCCTAAATAGTTGACCATACCTAGGAAATAGGAAATGCTGTAGAGCTTGTACATTGTCTGGTACTGACATCTCAAGAACAGCTGCTTGCTTGGTCGAGTCTGATCTCAAGCCGCACTGGTAAATAAATGACCTAAATATTTAACTTCTGGAAGTCTAAATTTGCACTTCAGAGGATTGAGTTTCAAGTTTACTTCACTTACTCTATCTAGAATTTTCTTTGTGTTTCTGTCATGCTCTGCGTCATCATTGCCTCTGACCAATAAATCATATTCTATTACGGCACAAGGATAACCCAAAAAAAATTGCTCCATTGCATGCTGAAAGACTTCACTTTCAGAATTTATCCCAAATAGCATCCTTAGGAATCTATACCTTCCAAACGGAGTACCAAAAGTCATTAGAAATGAGGATTTGCGATCAAGCATCACTTGTCAAAATGAACTCTTTGCATCTAAGACAGAAAAAAACAGTGGCATTGGGCATTAGAGCTGCAACTTTTTTGACTGTGTGCATTGGATGATACAGTCTCTTCAATGCTTTGTTCATATCTCGAGTCAATACATATTCTGATTTTGTCTGAGCCTTTTTGGTGCGCTGCCACCATGGACGACACTCATTTCATTGGTTCTGTGACTGGACAAATCACACCTTTCTGCATTATTTTATCCAACTGAGCCTTAACTCTATCCTACATTGCTATTGGAACTCTTCTCACTGGTCTGACTGCTGGAGTGATCTCTTGGTCTAATTTCATTGAATACACAACTGGAAGTGTGCCCAACTTGTCATCGAAAATATCAGCATACTCTGAGAAAATGGGTTCCGAAAAATTAGAACTCAGAAATGCACTTATGTGATGAACCTCTTTAGCAAAAGAAAGCAGATTCAACAAAAAAACAAGTTGCAACAGTTCTTGGCCAAATAACAATTGCTTCAGGTTGTAAAAAAAAAACTACCAGGGGACTGAACATACTAGACATTGTGTGTGTTCTCAAAGAAATTACTGTAACTTCAAGTCAAGTTTTACCACCATTGATGCACAGTGATCATGGGGTTAAAAATATTAATTTGTTGCTAGATAATTCTGCCAAACTGAAATCTAATCCAATGCACAGAAGGTTAATTACAGATTATATGGAAGCAAAACAGTCACTATGTAAAACTAACTGGAGTGAGGTGTTCAGTGTAAAAACTGTAGATGGAATGTGGAAAGTTTTGAAAGGGAAATTGTGTGAGTGCAGAAAATCAAAAAAATGTTTAACATCAGGATCTAGGCATACAACATCAGGCAGCTATATTTCCATAAGAACAAGATATCTGATTAAGGTGAGAGACAAAAAATATAAGAAATGGAAGCGAGGTCAAACTACAACTTTGAAAACTGAAATAAACAAGCTGGACAAACAGATTAAGCATAGTGTGAGACAAGATCAAGAAAAATTTGAAGAAAATGTATATAAAGATATTGAGCATAACAGGAAACCTTTTTATAGATGCATAAGGTGTGGAAGGAGTAAAGACACACAAACTGATAAACTGTGCAGATTCTAAAATTTATTGTCATGCACAACAGATTATAGATATATTTACAAAATCTTATGCAAAACAGTTTGGCTCCACAAAAGGGGTTATAAGTTGTCCTAGTGACATCCAGGTAACTCCAGATACTGGAATCAAATTAGATTATATTGAAAAGGAACTGCACAAACTGGATCCAAACAAAGCACATGGAGGAGACATAATTGGTAACAATGACCTGAGAACACTTCAGCAAGAACTTACAGTACCATTACATTTATTATTCACTAGGTCATTTAAATATGGGGAGAGTTTTCAAGATTGGAGACATGCTTATTAATTCTGTTTTTAAGGGAAAGGGGGTAGGACAAACCCAGAGTCATATAGACCATTAAGTCTACTTTCAGGTTGTGGAAAAATAATGGAGAAGGTAATATTAGATAAGTTATTGTCAGAACTGGATAGATTGAGACTTGAAACCATATATCAGCATGCATATGTTGAAAACAGATCTATTATCACCTGTAACATGATGTTCTATAACAATAGAATAGTAGTTATAAATGAAAAATTGTGCTGTGATGTAATTTATATTCATTTAACTTCAGCATTTGACAGGGTCATACACATAACATTGATCAATAAATTAGTACAACTAGGTATTGATGTACTCTTGATAAGATGGATAGCTGCATGGATTACAAATAGGACATGGCAAATATCATACAGCAACTAGACAGGTGAAATCCTTGGTTACAGTCAGGTTGTCTCACAGGGATCGTTCCTATGCCCTTACTTGTTTAGATTGTATCTTTCAGACTTAACTCTTTCATCTGAGGTGTTATACAGACTATATGTAGAAGACCTGGAATTGGGTAAACTGATTAAATGTGCTACAGATAAGGCATGTCTGCAAAATAACTTGACTAAATTGACCATTTGGGCATAAGAGAATAATATGCTGATAAATACATCAAAGACTAAGCATATGAGATTTGGTAGGCATAAATTGAAAGGTGAGTATTTAATACAGCACAAAGTGATTGAAACTGTAGACTCATTTAAGGACTTGGGTATATGGGTAGATTCAGCTATGAGTTTTTCTAATTATATTAACCAATTGGTTAATGACAGTTATAGAATTATAGGTTGTATAAAAAGATTTATAAAGTCTAGGAAATCAAAAATAATGAAGTCATTGTTTATTAGTTACATTAGACGCAAATATGAATATGGAATAACAATATGGAAACCCTATAAGAAAACAAGCATGAGTAAACTGGAAATAGTACAATGGAAGTACACCAAGAGTATCCATGAATGTGAAAATTTTAGTTATTGTGAAAGACTAAAATAAATGAACTTGTACAGTGTCTTATACAGATGTCTAAAAGGAGATCTTTTTCAGGTATATAGGGCATTTAGTGACAACTACCTCTGGGAATGTTTGGGGTTAACAAAAAGTACTAGAGAATCATCAGATAACCTATGTAGGAGATTCTATAGGAATGAGAAGTGTACTAATTGGCTTTCTGACAGAGTAGCTGATGCACGGAACAGACTACCAAATTACATTAAAGCAAGTACTAGTTTAGATATTTTTAAGAACAGACTGAATACTTATTATGGGAACAAGTGTTTTGGTATATTGACAAGCTAGAAGGGCATTAATGCCTGTTCTTGAAATATTTGTATGTATGTATGTATGAATGTAAATAACATGAAAGCATCACTGAGCCATCGGTTTGAATTTCTTCACCTCCATAAGTAACAAGTTTCGCACTACTGGCCACATTGAGTTGTTCACTATTTCTCACTTTAGCAAATATGCCTGCGTATACAACATTACACTTTGAATCAGTGTCTACTTTAAGCTCTGTGGATTTTCCATTAATCCGGACAGTACGAAACACTTTGCTTCTTGCTAATAAATTCACTGCAACTCTTTCACTAAGCACTGATACACCATCTACATAGAAAGCTGACTGCTTTGGCTCTACTTGATCAACTTGCTTTTTTGTGTGACCGTTCTTTACAACTGAGTGAGGCTTACTTGATTTGCAATACCTTTAGAAATGGTTCAATTTTTTACACTTGTGACATGGCTGACCAAATGCTAAACACTTCTCTCTTTTGGACTCATGATTTGCACCACAATTGTGACAGTTAACAATAAAGCTAGATTTGGGTTTTGCTGATTCATGCTTGTACTTCCCTGAGCTTGCTCCTTTCTTAGAACTTACTGGAAAGCTACATGGTTACCTGGTGAACCAGCAGGGGTTGTGGCTGCCATGCACTTGGGCCTACTCCTGTTTGCCACATGTTGCATGCTATCTACATTTGCTCTGGAGCTTACTAAAACCATGCTCTTGTCACTCTCAAGTGTACTTTTGTGTTTTTCTGTCACCTCATGGATTTGACAAATCTCTATGCCTTTGCTCAACATTAAAATCTTTCTCACATCATTATCAATACCATACACAAGCCTGCCCTTTATCAACTCATTTTTTAAGTCACCAAACGACACATTTCAGCTTTGTTTCTCAGGTCAGTTGTATAAGCTGCAAAAGTTTCCCCTAGTTTCTGATCTCTTGTGTAAAATAAATGCCTTTCTAATGTAATATTTGTCTGGGGATTACACATTTCTCTGATCCTGCACTTCAAACAGTCAGGGTCTTCCCTTGATTTAGCCTGTGAAACAATATGACAGTTTTCACTTTCCCCTTCATATACTACTGGTGCATACACAAATAAACGTTCCTTTATATGGCGTCTGACCCAGCTAAGTTTGCAAAATGAATGCTCTGGTGGTGTGAAAAACACATAGAGCTAGTAGCATAACCAGGTTCAAAAGGTTTACAGATATATACTAGGCTAACAACCACTGGGGACATTTTAAGCCTAATCATGCAACCCAAAACTTTGACACATTCTGGTACCCTTGGTATTGTAAGCAGGGGCCTGGGAGGTTTAAAATTTGCAAACAGGGGCTAGGGAGGTGAACTATTTATAGGCTTCCTGTGAACATTAGAGTCACCGGTGCCAGACTAAGAGTGAATTCCTGACTCTCTATCTAGTTGTCCAAGTTACACATGAATTGGGTTAGGGAGGAATTCTGCTTTAGATGGATATGGAGACAGTTCCAGTGAAGGGAAAGTCTCTAAGATACATACATGTCTATCGAGCTGCTCCAATTTATATCACAGGCAGGTTTTAAGCCAATAGAATGGGTAATTCCAATGCTGTGTATTTTGCAGATATAGAGGATGTCCATCAGAGAGGTGTCTGTTGATGCCTTGTATGTCAGGCATAGATCTCCCCTCAACAGCATTTAGAGAACAGAATACAGGGATAGGGCTTTGAGACAATCTGCATAGGATAAGTTATTTATGCCTTGCATTCTTTTAGTGAGCAACTTCTGTGGATGTTCCAATTGTTGGATGTGCTTGATTAGGCCCCTACCAAATAAGCACTTACTCAATGATAGGTCTGATAAGTGCTAAATACAGTGAAACAATGGCCTCCTTGGAACTTGATGCCATAACTTTATTTATAAGTAGCACATGACAGAATGTTTTCCTCACTACCAACAACATGTTATGATCAAAGGCTAGATTACTGTCTATCTGTGTCCTCAAGTCCCTGACTACTGGGTCAATTATTAGTGGGGTATGTTGCTAGTATGGTAGTTATCATGGATGACTGATTTCCCAAAATATACTATTATGCATTTTTTGGCATGTACTTTTTGTCCATGGCTCTGACACCAGCTATTTGTCTGTGTTAGCCCGTCTTGAAGAACATTACTTTTTATATGGGAGTTCTAGGACTGCTCCTAATTTGCAATCATTTGTAAATTTGGACAGCCAGAGGCCCATGACTTTGGCCATGACTTCAGAGAAGTAGATTTCAAAAAGGACCATCCCCAAGACCATTCCCTGAGGGTCAGCACTGGTGACTAGTCTCTTGTAGGAATGGACTCTCCAATTCCAACTTCATGAGTTCTGTCTATGAGCCAGATGGTGATCCATCGAGTGACCTAATGGTTTATATCCAACCTCTTGAGTTTGTCAACAATGTTCTGCTGCAGCAGTGTGTCAAATACCCTTGGTTTGTTCAAGCTAGGCAGTGTGATTGTTTTTGTCCTCATCTATTGTTTTGATGAACTTTAAAAGCAGCCCATCAGGTTGAGGAGGCATGATCGCCCTTAATGAAAATAGACTGTACTTGTTCCACTCCTGGAGGTTTCTTATGTCAATACTGAGCAAGATAATTCTTTCCATGGTTTTGTATATGAGACTAGTGAGACTTATGGGTCTGTAGTTTCCAGGGTCCATTGATGGGCCACCTTTGTGCAGAGGGATAAATTGTCATTCTCCATTTTTGTGAGGCACAAAGCCCATTTGAAGGCTATAGTTAGTTATGATTCCAGAGGTTCTGATAGGTTATGTTTCATGTTATTTAAAGGAAAGCCTGGGATATTGGTTGGGCCTATTGATGCAGTATTCTTGGCTGGGGTGGAATAGAGGAGTAAAGTTAGAGCTGAATTTGCTGCCAATAGGATTTATATATCTTCTGGCTTAGTGTAGGTGTAAAGAGCTCTGCACACAATTGTGTATTATGCTTGAGATGTTGGACATAACTAAAGAATGCCTTGTGGTTATCCGTGGCCTGGGAGGCTATATTTAACTCAAATTTAGCTTTGGTGGAGTTTATTTGTCCTCAGCATTGTTTGTTTCATTTGATGAGAGTGCTTTTATCCTGCTGGGTGCTACAACTCCTAATTTTTGTAACAATTTTCTTCCTTCATAATAGCAGAAAGCTAGCCTTTCATTAGTTGTTGAATTTTCCAAGGTTAGCTAGGGTTCTGGGTTTTATTTTTACTTCAAATGAGACCATTTCTTGACTGATCTAACCAGAAATAACATTACACTAGGGGATGTACAGCACTCTCCTATAACAGAAATGAAAGAAAACCTGTTCTACTTTGTACCTCCCTACTAATTGCTTTATATCAGCTATAAACTGATTACTCTCGTTTATAATTTGACCCGAGAATTGAAGCCTGTTTCGCTCCCCTACAGCATGCCTAATTCCCACCATCCCCTCTTACTCTACTATTATACTTCCTACATTTCCTAAATACACATTTCACTTGTGATTGCTATTCCCTAACCCTCCCATACAACTTTACTACTATCATATTTTTAGCATCACTCCAACTACCTTTTTCCAATATTGCGTTTTACTATATTCGCTTCTAGTCACACCTCTTTCTAACAGCACCGATCTATTCTACACTGTGTCTTCTGCTTTTCCCAAACAAACCCTCACTTCTTCCTATTTTAACTACATTTTCATACTTTTGACTTTTAAATCCCTCTATTCCTTACATTCCAGAAAAGATACTGGGATATCCTAATCCTCTTCCTATATAGAAAATATTTCTTTCCTACCTACCCTCCTCTATAAGCTTTCTGACACCACCACCACTAAATGCTTCTACCCTGCAACTTCTTTTTCATTCTTGATCTATACTTCTCCACTACTTGCCAGCTATAACATACAGATCCTTTTACCTAATCATGCTACTCCTCAGTTTATCCTCTATTTTTCTCCTGCTACTGAGCCATCTATCATTCTACCATGGCTCAACAATAGCTTTCAACATATCTCCATCTCTGACCTAACCACCTATTCATAATTCCTCTTTACACTTTCCACATATCACACCTATTCTATTAAATAATACCCCTCATCCTTATCCCAAATATAGACTAATTAACCCCATTTCAAATCAAACGAAAATAAAATTAAGTAGAAAAATACTCTCGAGAAAACAAGTATCAGTAATTCCCAGATACACTAAAATCCTTCTAGGAGGAGATATTCACCTTAATCCTGGCCCCACCTATCACAATGAAAATCAAGATAATTCTCTTCCACACACTGCTCTAACACTAAAACAATGAAGCCCAACCCCATAACTTTTCCTGCTATAAATGTTAGAAGTATAAGAAAAAAAAAATATGCTGAATTACATGACTTAATTACCCATTCTCGCTGTAACTGAAACTTATCTTAATCCCAGCATAAACAACTCAGAAATTATACCTCCATCTTAAATATTATCCTTAATGACCATATAAAGAGGAAAGATGGTGCTATTGCTTTAATATTTCCCAGCAACTACCGCATTACCCGTACAGCAAACCAATATCAAAATTCAATTCATCAGAGCTTCTTATTACTTTCCTGAAATTAAACATTTATAAACAAATATGTATTACTGTCCTTTACATCCCTGCTGGTGACAATACAGCTACGCTGAAAGATATCCTACATTGGATCCAGCCATAACAATTCCACAAGAAAAAATATTACCGGATGATTTGAATGTCAATTGTTTGGACATAAAGTCCAACTCCCCTACATCTAGTATGCACTTATTTGGTTTCACACAGCTAAATAATAGCCCCACACAATATCACAAGACTTCAAATTCACTAATAGACTTAATACTAGTATCAGACGTCAGCAAATACACCACCTCTGATATAATGTCTGACTGCCTCAGTGATCATCTCCCAATCTATACAACCACACCATGTAACCCCATACAAAACCAATCCATGTAACCCCATACAAATTGCAGAAGGAGTCATTACTGGGAGCATTGCAGGTGCTGCTAAGAACACTAATGGCTGACATCAAAGACTGAAACAATACTAATTTCATGAACTTTAATCGTACTTTGATTTAGGAATGGGGTCCATTCCCATCATGGTATTAGAAACCCAAAAGACTTGGAGAAATTAAAAAAACAGATATCTCACAGATCTACTAAACAGCATGTTTATAAAACAACATGCAACCTTTCGAAGTTTAACCCAGAAAGGTTCATTACTACTCTATTATCTAGTAAATGGAAGATGCTGTAAATGAATTTAATACAACTTTTCTAAATGGCCTAAATAGCCTTGCACCTCTTAGAAAGAGACTAAAAACAAATAATGCAATTTGGCTATCCAAAAATTGCAGTTTGCTAATGGAAGATACAGAAAAGGCATGGAAAATGTAGCAAAATTATAAAACTCTACAATATCTTGAAAAATTCACAACCATACTAAAAAGCAAATTAATAAAGACTAAAACTATACTATAGTAACCTTCAGAATAATGGTAAACACATCTCTAACATATTATGGGCAGTCATTAAAGAAATCTTGCATTATGGCCATAAATTCAGCCCTAACTCCTCTCCCAATAATTCTTTACTCGAAACCACAATGCAATTCAAATCTTATTTCATAGGTAGTACAGGATCTGTAATCAAGGATTCCACAACATCTAATACTAACCCTTCCCAGCAGCCACTGATCACTGCATTCACCTTCACCTTCAAACCTGTGCCCCCATCTTATATAAAACTACTCTTAAACAAATTCAAACCATGGTCTACTTCAGCTGATGACCTTCCAAGTGAGTAACTTAAAATAGCAGCCAATGGTATTGCCTATTCTGTCCCAATACTTATAAATAGGTCAAGCCAAGAATCCCACATTCCCTCTCTGGAAAATGTCACACATTTTCCCTCTGCACAAAGGATGAAATTCAGCAGACATTGCTAACTTTAGATGTATAGCAATCGTATCCCCCCTTGAACATTTTTTCAAAACAAATGCTAAACTATCTCCTGCCCCACACAACATGGCTTCTGTCCATCCCATAGTACTAACACTGCACCTCTAACCTATATAGATACTGTCAGTAAAGCTATGGCTACAGCAAACTAGTCTCCTTCTTATTTCTAGACTTGTCTAAAGACTTCGACATAGTTTGTCACAACAAACTTCTACTTCCAATGTCCTCATTAGGTCTCTCTCAGCCCACATTTCTATAGTTCAAAAGCTACCTGTCCAATAGATATCAGTCAGTAAAATTGCACTCCACCCTCTCTCTATGCCTCCTAGTTACCATTGGTGTACAACAAGTCTCTATCCTTGGTCCCCTCCTCTTTAACATTTTCACCAACACCCTCCACCACATACATACAATAGGCCTCCTTAATCCCTAATACAGTACTCTGAGGATTCTACACTCATTTGCACATCTGACAACATGGCACACCTAAAAAACTACCACTTTTTTTTCACAAATCCCTCTTCCTATGGAAAAAAATTAAAGTTGTCGCTCTTGATAATACAACCATTGAAGTCACGTCTGACAGAAAATTATTAGGGATGATAGTGAATAATAATCTTAAATTAGCTTAGCGCATGCAAGGAAAACTGAGAAAATGAATGACAGGTTTGGCTGTGATTATCTTGTTTGTGCAGCACTTAGCAGTGTGCAAACCCGGACTAGTGGCCCGCACAGAAAGCAGACAGTACATCTGCAGAACACCTGTAGACAAAGTGTCTGTAAAAGGGTAAAAGTGAAAAATGATACATTGTTGTAAATTTTGCTTTCCAACATGCAACAGTGGTTAGCAAGGTTACCCAACACCTGCAGTCATCGAACACCTGCAGACAGGATGCAGAGAGACAATAATTAAAAATGGATGCATTCATTTAATTCTGTTGGACACTGAGCAAGCACACTAAGTGGCATTGCACTGAGGTTAACACAGAGAACTTAATAATGAGTAGGAAATTATGGAAACATCATGTAATTCTTCCTGTGGCAGCAGGTGTAAGTGTAGGCCTGGAATACAGATGGTCCCGGGTTCAAGTACACCATGTGCAATGTATTTTTACAGTTGTGACAGTGCACTTTATAGCAATGAACTGAAAAATAAAACTGCTATTTCAGCATTCTTGTGCCTACAGGTGTAAGTGTAGGACTGCCATACACATGGTCCTGGGTTCTAATACAGGATATTCCAGACATTTTTACTGTTGCTCCACTTCCCATTATATTCACTCTCACTTATAACAATTTAGATAGAGGAGCTGATAGAAATTATATGTATGAGGGATAATACATCCCCAGTGTGTTTTCAGATGCATGACTATAGTTATGTAAGTATAATTCTGCTATCTGGACTTGCATGGCCTTCACAATGATATAAGACATATACGCAACTGGATCTATATACAAAAACCTTGTCAAGTCAAACATACATGTCTAACACCTCAAACTGTCAGCTGTATTTATGAATGACTTCCGACTATGTCTCAGCAGCACATCTTCTGTGGCAAAGATGGGAAATCAATGAAGTGAAAGCAAATGTTTTGTCCCTTATGCCTAGCTTTGAATGCCACACTTTAAAAATCAATTTTATCAATGTATAAACCCAAAAACAAATGTGTCAGGTCATGACATTTATGCCTCCCATTGCATGTCTGTAAATTTAAATCTCCTTCCAATTTTCAATATATATTTCCAAGCTACATAAACAGATACCCCTCAAACTAAGGTCAAGTGTCAGCTTAACCTTCCTATTTTAAATCTGCTTGGCACTGCTTCCCTGCACTTAACATTATTCAAATGTGGTTGCCATTGTTGCTTGGGTTTGCACACTAACAGTAAATGCGATAACTGGAATTGGCAGGAAATCATTAGTTGTCATTGCTCTAATTCAGTTATTAGACATGTCTGGAGTTAGTGAGGAAGCTGTCCATTTTAGGGCAGAGAAGTGGGGTGCCCAGAGGTCCAGTATATTTATTAGATTCCTGGTAAAGTGCCACAGCCAAAGACTTCTGCAGGGGACTATTCTGGCTCCCAGTACAAGTCTGACATGTAGAGTAGTTTGGCTCAGGCTGCATCCAGTGCTGCTGGCATCCCATGCACTGGAGAACAGTTTAGGCATCATTTTAATGACCTACAGAGGCAACAAGGGATACCCTCAACCATTGGTTGACTGAATTTGAAATTGAAGACATCCCGCAGCTGTGTAGGTATGATAGTACGAGAGTATTTGTAATACTTAGAAAGTTAAATATAGGCAAGACTGGTATGCATAATGCTCTTCTGTTTTTTTTTTTGTCAGTTCTTTCTCCAGCTAATTCCAAACTTGAGATCAATAGAAGGGCCCATGTTACTTGAAAGGAGAGACTGAGAGAAGCATGAGGTATGTATGCAGTACAAAAGAAGTATTATTGCAGCTTTAAAAGTTAAAGATAGATTTTGGGGGGGGGGGGTTATACAGTTGTAGCATATTGAGCATGCATATCTCAACTGTAAAAACAAGTATGCATGCATTAGTCTGTAACACAAACCAAGTGTAGGAGTCAAATATTAGACTGTAGTCAGAAGTTGTGGGTTCAAGTACCATGAGTCACAACTATAAAATGCTGCATTTCTTTAATAATATTTACATTAAGTTAAACTCTATACAAGTGGCATAAATGCCCTGCTGTTATCTGTAATCTGTGTAACTGGAACATGCATATGTGCAATTACTTTCCACAATATGTAGTTATAGTGTGTATGTGTTTGGACGTATACTTAAATGTAATACTTCAGATAAAATAGTTGTATAATTGTGTTAATGCATTGTATGTCACATATGATGGTATTAATTGTATCTCTTTTTTTCTCTCACCCCAACCCTTATCTCTCTTTTTTATTATTTTCTATTATGTGTCATCAAAATTTCTCCATGTCATCCATGTGTAGCATATCACTAAATGATACACAGCACAGGTAGGTCAGCCCCAGTAGATCAGCCTTCCCCTACTCCATCAGCTCCATCACTGATGCCCAGCACATCTGGGACCCAACCTGATGGCACTGACTCTTCTACCCCTGCACTACCTGTGCCCACAGGTAGTGCTGCCCTGGCAGCATCTGCTGTGGTACCCTCTGGGAGTAGTGACAGAGGTGGGGATTTCATCACCCACTTCTAGATTCCAGGGTTGGTGTGTAGAGTTTTGAACTGCATCATTGGTGTACGCCTACTCCAGATGGGGAGGCTGCTCTCCCTCATGGTACCTAGGAGAAGACATCAAGCACTTCAACTTCCCATGGAGTAAGGGGACAATGATGACAGCTCAAATTTAAAAAGGAGAGGCCACCATCAAAGAGTGGAAAACTTGAATTTTAATCTAATGGAAACACCAATATAAATCAGACCAGTTTTGGCACAAATGCCTTCCTCAGCCACCACTCCTTTTTGAATTTGAGTTGTGTTTTTTGGCCTTTTGCACCAGCCGTACATGCAAGATTCTCTCTGTAGAGTGGAGAATGATGACAGCCCAGTGGGTAAGGACTCAGTTCTCACAGTCTCCATGTTTGACAGGCATGAGCTGTATTGTCCCCTCCCTCACCCAAATCATGGTGTTCTCCACCCTTTTGTGTCCTCCCTCACTGTCTCTGTGTCTTGTCTTATTTGTCTTGTTTGTTTGCATTTGCATCATCACCTACCCAACTTATCTGAACCAGAAATACCTATTTCCCTTACCCAGCATTCCTCTCTTACTGAATTATAAGAAACAAAAAGAGTCACCTGTCCCACAAAAGAAACACTGTCCCATACATAGTTCTCCATTTCACATATGTCTTCTTACACACTTGATTTGGTCCAATTGGCTATACAACATGATTATGTTGTTGTCACCCCTCTCTCTGGAGGTGACAGTCCAAATTCAGCTAATATTCTGCACATATTATAAGTTTTCTCTATTGAAGAAATGGATAGTTATGGTTCTTACCTACCTCCCTCCTGCACATTCCTGAATTCATTTCCCTTTGTTCTTCTGCCTGCTTACTCCCCTTTTCACCACTTTCCTATCTACCCCATTTTAACACATATAACCTGGTCACAAATAAAAATCACACACCACACACATAAGTACCAGTGAAAGCAATGGATCCCTTCACTTTTTAGCCTTTATGTTTGTGTGGAATTTGCCATCGCGCACAAATGCCAACTGATGGTGAATTGCTCTTCAGTATTGTGGTTACCTCCGCTCAATGCCTCTAAAGCCCAATACACTATGACAACATACAGCAATACATGTACTATAAAGAATTTATGTCACTGCATCATCACTGTTTATTTAAATGTATTAGACGTACATGTATTTGAACACAGTATCATCTGGACTCAAAAATAAATGTGTTAATGCATTTACACCTGCTACTGCAGATTCACGTAAGCAGCAGGTGTGTTTCATAGACTCAGTACAAACTCTCAGACTTTTAGAAAAGTGATTCATGTTTGCATGCTGCTTAACTATGCACAAACAGGGAAAGTAATGGAAGTGTGTATCTCACATATGGAAACACTTTGCCAACCGTCACACAAACCCATTGCTCACTGCTGTGCTATGGAAAGTAAATATTAGTATGTATTAGTGCTGTTTACTGTCCATTTATTCTTTGGGTATAAAGAGTAAATGGACAATAATATTTTGGTATTTAAGGATATATTTCTTTATCCCTACTGTATTGTGCTTCAGTGAATTGTCTTTGGCGAAAGTGCACTTTCGTGGAAGTGGGGCCATACTTTTCTTGTTTGAAATAATGTAATTTTGAACAAAAAAATAGACCATATATATATATATATATATATATATATATATATATATATATATATACACACACACACACACACACACACACACACACACACACACACATATATATATATATATATATATATATATCTATATATATGTATATACACACCACAGACACATATATATATATATATATATATATATATATATATATATATATATGTATGCATTTATATCATCCTATTGAAAGATGAAAATAGCGAACGCTATTTCATCAAACCTAAAATATCTAAACCACATAATATCGAACATTCAGAATAGTAAATATTTTCCTTGTGAAAAAATTTGCTATTCTGAAACACATACACACAACAAAAGCACACCTACAAAACATCAATCCACACACATACACTTATAACCTACAACTAGCCCTACACTAAACTGTACATACCCTATTATCTATCCACTTACCTTAACCCAAACCCTAAGGTCCGTCACTATCACACACTCATCTAACCAGCACCCTAACCCTAAATCACTTAACCCGCCCCAACCCTAATTCACCTAACCCGCGATCTAACCCTAACTCACCTAACCTGCGCCCTAACCCTAACTCATCTAACCTGCGTAACTTTCCACCACAGCACTGAAAATAGAGAAGCCACAGAACGGCCAACTGAATTCTTTCCCTAGGAAAGCGTTCACTCAAAGTGGGTCAATATTAGAACATTCGAAGTTTTAAAACTTCGATGTTCTGATATAGACCATATGTATAAATAGATATATATATAAAAATTATATATATATATATATATATATATATATATATATATATATATATATATATATATATATATATATATATATATATATATATATATACAAACCATCAAAAAAGTCCACATTAAATTAGGTAGCCTGTATAGAGCCAAGCCTTTCCTAACACCCTATACCAGGCTTGTCACTACACACACACACACCTCCTAAGTACCCTTCTCTATGGTTCCATTGTTTTCACCAACCTCCGTAAATCAGACCTCAATAAACTGGAATCATGTTACCACAAAATCTCTAAATTTGCCACTAACCTCCCACTCACATCCCATCACTGTCAGCATTAAACTGGATAGAGCTACCTAACCTTTTGTCTCTCAATCATCTAGCCTTAACACACAAAATAATCTACAATTCCAATAACTGCCCTGCCTTATCCTCTTTAGTTCAACCACACTCCCACCATCGAACTCTCAGATCCTCCAACAAACTCTTACTTAAGGTGTCCAACTCCCAAAACCAACACGGCAACTACATCTATTCCCACAACATAGCCAAACTCCGGAAATTCCTTCCAGAAACCCTAAGGAACATACCCTCACATGATCAATTCAAAACACTACTCAAACACCACCTTAGCAACCATTGGCTATGCTCCTGCCACTCCCCTGCTTAAACCCACTCTCCTCTCTTGTTAGCTACACCCAGAACAAGCTCTCCTCCTACTTTTGCAATTTAGTTCTTCTCCCTGCTCCCTTCAACTCCCTGCCCCCTACCAATCCCTTGCTTAAACCCACTCTCCTCTTTTGTTAGTTACACTCAGAATAAGCTCTACCTCCTTTGCCATTAGCTCTCTCAACTTGTACATAATTCTTTACTCAGCTTCCTCTTTATTTACTATATTATCTGCTCTATTAGGTTTTTAATTTTTCATAATCCTGTTGTGTTTGTTCATCAAGGTAGATCTTCCCCCGGGATCTACACCAGTAACACACAATACTCATGTAATGTTTTCTTCTTGATATGTAATGTTTATTACTTAATTGATCTTTTGATATTGTAAAAGTGCTTCTATTTTTGTGATGTTATTGACTTGTAAAACTGCATTCTAAGTTTGTGATAATCCGTGTATCTAATATCTACTTGTATTTTAATTTCTGTGGCGCTTTTCTCCCTGAGACTCCACTGAAAATGGGCCTCTGGCCCAGATGGATATTCCCAGTCAACAAAATGCAATAATAATATATATATATATATATATATATATATATATATATATAGGTTACCGTTAGAACATCGACTGCTCGAAACATCGACATACGGAAACCCGGGTCCAAAATATCGACACGTCACTTCTCCAAAACATCAAAATATTGACGTACAAATGTTTGACACCCAAATCATCGACAGTGGAACACCAACACATGCAAAATGCCAATCTGCATTGAACGGTCCAAGTAACTCAGCAACATCAGCATAAAACAAATTAACACATAGTGGTGTATGCAAATAAAACACTTCCCAGACACACTATTTCCCCTCTCACACTTCAGCTCCTCAACGCGCCCATGTTTAAATTGAGTGTCGAACATTTGCAGGTTGACCAATTACACTATCGGTGAGGTAACGTGTCGATGTTTTGGACCCGGGTTTCCGTGTGTCGATGTGTCGAGCGGTCGATATTCGAACGGTAACCCATATATGCATATATATATATATATATATATATATATATATATATATATATATATATATATATATATATATATATGTGTGTGTGTGTGTGTGTGTGTGTGTGTGAGTGTGTGTATGTGTGTGTATTTGTGTGTGTGTGTGTGTGTGTGTGTGTGTGTCTGTAATACCAAATATCACTAATCACTGATTATTTCATACTGCTGCTGTAATGATTTCCCAGTTACAAATGATTTACATTATTATACCAAGTATAAAATGCCCATGATTCCAGTAAAATAACATTTTTCAATGTAACTCACTATTTTACTTCTTCATTTTTAAGTGTTTCATATTAAATGTTAATATTTTCATTAGTTTTTTCCTTACTTTAAGAAGTCTCTAGTATCATAAGACATTTGCCACCTAACCCAAGTAATTGAAAGTTAATATGGTGATATTTAAGCATTTAACATGAATTCGGGTCCATTTGTATGTTTTATATGGAAGTTAGCCCATTTTATATTTATCTCTATGAACTGCAGTAATACATGAACACAACTCACTTTCAGCTGCTCATGAATGCAGCCCTGTACTCTCTTGAAGATGCTGCAGAAAGTGACAGAGTCCACAACACTCCTCAACAGTACCCAGCATCCTGTAGGAACATGCAGATAGCCTCAGATATGCTCAAATCTGAATATATTAAGAAAAAAATGCAGTCATATGTATTGCAGTTTGCACAACTATGAAATGCAATATCTGCCCACCTTACATCATCTGGCACACCTTCTCACCTCACACTACTCAATATAGCTAACGAAAGTTGGTCATCACATGCACAGTAATATGTATTTATGCACACCCCAAAAACATATATTACAATGAAAGAATAAATGATATTTAAGTATAATACTACCAAAAAGATAGCTAATGTAAGGTACAGTAACAGTAGCGATTATAACTAATAAAAATAAAAGTGATTATTCCATACTGTTTTTTATAGACCATATAAATAAACTGAGACTGTATTCCTTTAAAACAATAGATTCATAAATTCATAGATTCACAAATTGTTGCTAGATTAATGGGTAGGGAGGCCTTTCTAAGCTTAGACAAGTTTTCCCAAAAGAATAATGATGTCATGTATCCAGACAGGACATTGAGGCCAGGAATTTATAAGCTACCTCTGTTCATAAGGGACATGGGTGCCAGGCCCAGTTTAAATTTCCTTTTCTCTATCCAGTAGTCTAGTTCACACTTAAACTGGATAATAGACAAACTTAGCTTCACATGGACAGAAAGCCTGTTCCATAGAAGGAGCAGTCTCTGGGACACATATCTGTCTCTCCAGCATTTTCTGTTTAAATCACAGAAAAAATTCTGGTCCCTAGACTTTGTATTTCTGCTTGTAAGAGATTCATAAGTGTGAAGTTTGTGGATACTTTATAAGCCAGGCATAAATCATCCCTGTGCAATCCATAGGAGACTGAGTAGAGGGAAATGGCTTTAAGGTGCTCTGCATAAGGCAGGTTTGTTACACCTTCTGTTCTTTTTGTAAGGAACTTCTGAAATTGATCTAGTTGCTGCATATGTCTGGTCAGGTACATACTGAACAGAGCATTGTACTCCATGACTGGTGGGATAATGACATCCTTGGACCTAGATGCCATGCCTTAATTATAAGTTGCACAACATAAAAGGATTTTCTCACCATGGTTGCTACATAGTGGTCAAAGTTAAAGCTAGTGTGTAAGTGCGTACTCAGATCCCTCACTACTGGGTAAACACTTAGGGGGTGTATTATCAATGTGGTAATTAGCTGGGATGGTTGACTTACCAAAGGATACAACTATGCATTTCTTAGTATTGAGTTTAAGACCATGGCTTTGGCATCATTTGTTAGTCAAAGATAGACATTCTTCATGAATGCTAGTGTCTACAGGGGAGTCAGTGATAATCCACAGTTTATGATAATCTGCAAACTTAGTCAGCCATGAACATTCAGCAATTGCTTCCATTTCAGAGAAATAAATGTCAAAAAAGAGCAGGCCCAGTACCAAGCCCTGCGGGACTTCATTGGTGACTGGCATCTTTGTGAAGGTGGTCTCACCTATTTTAACCTACTGGGTCCTATCAGTGAGCTACCTGGCTATTCAGCTGGTGGTACAATGGTTTACATTTAAATTAGAGACCTTGTCTATGATTTCTGAGTGGAGTATCGCATCAAAAACCTTGGCCGGGCCATGGAAAGCTGTGTGCACAGTCTTACCCTCATTCAATGTTTGCTTCCTTTAACAAAGCCAAACTTTGATGGATTTAGCATTTCCAGGTTACCTATGTCCTCATTTATCAAGTCCATGATGATTCTTTCCATGCCTTACATATGAGGCTGGCAAGACGTTTGGGTCTGTAGTTACCCAGATCAATGGTTACACCTCCTTTGTGTAGGGAAATGACTGTTGCCATCTTCCATTCCTTGAGCACAAAACCTGACTATAAGTTCTAGCTGTAAAGTGATCCAAGTGGACCAGAGAGGTATTTTTTTATGCTATTTATTAAACATCCCGTGATGTTATCAGGGCCTATGAGTACAGTGTTTTTGGCCTTGGAAAGTGCATTGATGATCCCCAGTAATGGTTGGGGGGATTGTGGTATGCAGTATTTCCTTTGGACTATGGGGGGAACACGGGAGAAATTTGAGCTGAATCTGTCAGCCAAAAGGTTGGCAATGGCCTCTGGTTCACTGTGGGTGATGCTATTTACAATAAGTTCTGCGCATTGATGTGTATTTCCCCTGAGGTTACAGAAATAGTTGTAGAGAGCTTTGTGACTGTCCTTTTCCTGGGAAGCTTTTTTTGTTCTTCAAATGTAGTTTTTGAAGTATTAATTAACAATCTTAGTTGCCTGTTTAGATTGGTCAGTGGCTTTTAGCATATATATGGCTTTGTTCCTCCTACACTTAGCCAAGATTGTTTTTCTTTAGGTGTATAACTGATTAATATTGTGATGACACCAGGGTGGCTTGTCTTTTGAGTTTGTCTTATTCTTAATATGAATGGACACAGCTTGCTCTGTACAGCTATCAATATGGCTGTACAGAAATTCTGTAAATAGCTCAGCATATGCTATGGTGCTTATTGGATTTGGAGTGATTGGAATTTTGCCAAGGTGTCACTTAATAGAGAGAGGTTAGCCTTGGAATAGTTCCTAAGTGTTTTTGGTTTCAATGGATCCCCATATTTCCAGATTTAATTTTTATTTCACATAATACTGCCTTATGATCAGATCTGATGAGCAAATACATAACAATGGGTGAGGAATGATGCCCCCCCCCCCAAGTTTGTGAGTACAAGGACAAGGATATTTGTACCTCTAGAATGAGAATGGACCAACTGCTCCAGGTTGTTGGTATTAACAAAGTTTACAAATAGCTGGGCTTGTGTATTATAAGTAATGTTGGATTCCTATGCTGTAGAGGTATAGTTGAGATCCCCCATGAATATCATACTGGGTTATACAGTGATGGATTCTAGTACAGTGAGACAGGTAGTATCTGCTTCCAGGGACATGGAGGTAGACATATAAGTTTCAAAGATATATAATGAGACTCTGTTTATGGTGAGTTGCACATGTGTGAGTTCCAGTGGGTCATACACTTTAACTAGTCTGGATGTGAGGTTGGTTTAATACAGACTGAGTTTCCTTCACCTTTAGTTTCCTCCTGGGCAGTAGTTGGTCTTAAGATGTGAAAGGCATTATGACCTTGTCTTGTATTGCTGGGGTACTCTCCATGACTTTATACCATGTCTCTGTTACTATACAGAAGTCCACACTCTCCAGAGAGAAGAAGGTTTGCAGGGAGTGGAGTTTCTTGTTAAAGACTTCTATCATTGAGCAGTACCACCTTCGGATATTCCTTAATAGGTTCAGATATGTCGGTAAGTTTATTAGTTTGGCATTGCCTAAAAAAAGGCAGTATGGGTGGAAAAGATCTTTGCCAATATTCAAAAGCCTAGATGGGATACATTCAGACCATCCATGGCAAAGCAGTGTGAACTGTGACGCCTGTGCCCTGGCCCAAAAATCAAGGAGCCTCAATCCTCACTACTAACACCAGTGAGGGGTGTCTGATACAGGATGAAAGGATAACAAATACACACAGTAAAGTGCAATTTCCCTTAAGAGTACACAGAGATCGCAGTCAGTCTGGAGCTGGTCACTCCCTTGCTCTCCAGGTCCCCAATAAGACTTCCCACTGGCACAGCTATAGGGTCCAGGTCTCAGCCTAGTGGGTAAGCTAAAACCTCCAGCACCTTCTCTGTCCAACCAGTGCTTCATGACCCTGCCCACGTAGCTGACACACACACACACACACACACACACACACACACACACACACACACACGCACATACTTTGAGAAGAGTTTATACAACCACACAGACCCTCCTGGGAAAGGCAGGCGCAGGTTCTCCAGCTGTGCTCCTTTTCCCCCAGACTATATGGTAGTACCAGCTACCACCACCCACTAATATTTATCAGCTACTCAAAGGCCCTTAAAAGGGTGTCCAATTATTACTGTGCATTATTATTATCCAATTGGTAGTATAGCCCAGGGCTAAAGCTATTGGAGTGACTTTGTACAATTTTACCAAAGGCATGCAAGTTCTCTAAAGAGCTTAAATTATCTCTACAAAAACAGCCACAATTGAAAGGGTTTCAAATATTTAATAACAAATAGTCAAAACACAAAACAATACTTTTTACTACACAGTGCTAGTCAAGAGTTCATAGAGCACAGAGAAATACTTAAAATAAGTCAGTAGTACAGTTCTGACATCACAGAGAAACACTTAGTCTAATCTTTCTAGTTTCTAGCTATTTCTAAGAGAAAACATAAATCAAAGATAAACTTTCATATAGAGCAAGACAGTGCTGGTGAGTTGGATGATCAAGACAAAAATGCTTAATGCTTTCTGATTCTCTCTGTTTTTAAAATCACATTCCTGGTTCACATTACACCATTCTTCACACTTCCCTGGGTTCCCAGGCTAACAGAAACTACATTTGCATTCTTCACCTCTGGGCAGAAACCAGAGTAATAAAGGTCATTTATGCATGCAAATTCTGGCCATTAATACTGGCCTTAAAACAATAGGCAGGATGCCTCACTCTAGACTTACTGGCTCTGAGTTTTAACATCAAAGTGTCACAACATGCTTTACTTGGTCAGTAGAGTGGACTGTTGTTATATTATTTTCCAGTTCCACATGTAACACTATTTTTACCATTTAAGACAACAAGCCTGTGCTTTACATTAATATTTACAGATGACAGAATTATCTCCAAAATTCTATCTGGCTAGGCTGGCAGCCTTCACCCATCTTCACCCAATCTCCACATGGTCTATCAACCATGTCCTCCTATGCCATGAAATATTGTACCCCCTTGGACTGACACCAGAAGCTAAGTCAACTATTAAAATCAATCATTTTCTGTTGGTAATGTGGCATCATCCTTGAAGAAGGTAGTATGGTACTCATTGTTATGCTCATACCTGTCTGAGACACATAATCAGCAACCTCAATCAAGTTTCACTTCAAATAGTCAAGGGAGGTACATCTCAGGTCATTAACACTCACATGGACTATGAGAAAGTCATACTGGTACCTGATGTTTAATGACCTGAGTGTTTGTGTAACTTGAATGATCCTAGCCCTGGAACAGCAGCTAACTGTAACTCTTTCCTTACTCAGTCTAGTGAGGGAGACATCAGTGTACCTCAGCTATGGAATAACCAGTGACCAAGAAATTTGGCTGCACTTTATTTTGCCTTAAGAGCTTAGCAATAGAAACATCGGGTACAGTGTTATTATGTGTAGCTGTGAGTGGTGTTTTAACAAAGTTTTTATGTGATTGCTGAGGGCCCTTTCTTTGATTGTACTGTGCAGGAGGTCTTAGTGTTTTAGGAAGGTTACCTGTAAGTGCCTCAGTATAAATAATTTTATGTGTAGGGGCTTTACTCTGTGCAGTAGGTGTGGTGCAAGTGTCACTGACAACCTCTTTAGGATTAGTTTTGATTGTTTTACACCTTTTGCATACTTTATCTGTTTTATTAAGAATGCGTGGGTTGTCAGTGTACAGGAGGCAATTGCTACAATGCCTCAGAATACCCATCTCAACCAAATTAGTCACATACAGAGTCAGGAAGTGCATCTCCATGGCTAATGATCTACAAGGGAGGAGCAATGAAAATTTAGATATTTACTAGGCCAATAAGACAAGGAACTTGATAAGTAATGCTCAGCTGTGGGCAAACTAGATACTCTACTAATTATAAAAATCTGTCTAGACAGTAATGCCACAAGAGTGCAGACCACAAACCTTCCTAATGCAAAATTATTGGTTTGGAGCCCAAGTACTTAAATCAGAACAAAGACATTTAGATAACAGGCATATTAAGCCTTCTCCAGCAATTCCCAGCTGAGAAAGGTGGAAGCTACTCTCTCCTCCCACAAGATTGCAGCCCACATACCTTTTTAATATAAAATAACTGGTTTGGAGCCCACATGCTTAAATCAGAACAAAGACACTTAGAATAACAGGCACAACAAGCCTTCACCAGCAATTCCCTGCTCAGAAGTGTGGAGGCTATACTTTCCTCCTATAAGTGTGTAGACTACAAACTTTCTTAATGCAAAATAACTGTTCTGGAGCCTAAACACTTAAATCATAACAACGACACAGAATAACAGGCACAATAAACATTCAACTAGCAATTCCCAACTCAGAAGAGTGTAAGTGACCTCTTCTGCCACAAGAGTGTAGACCACAAACCTTCCATATGTAAAATCACTAGTTTGAAGCCCAAGTGCTTAACTCAAAACTAAGATGCGTAGAATAACAGTTAAAATGTAATCAGGCTACTAACAAGCAATAATAAAGACAAAAGATTAAACACAAATGAAAACTTTAAGAATGTGCAGCAAAAGAATAAATAAAGTAGGAAGAAGCACAAACATGATAAAATCAACTGAATAAAGTGTATTTTTTTAATAAGTGTTCCTTTTTCTTTGGGCTATTGGCACTTCAGGAATTCACCTCTATCATCTGTACAGGAGCTTCAGCAAATATATGCTATTTTTAATCAATTATAGTGAATTTAATTTTTAATGCATGCATTTGAATAATACTATCAATCAATAATTTATCTAATTAGATTATTGCTATCTATTGTTTAGAATATTAGAGAGGCTAATGTTGTCTGGTAGTAGAAAGACAGAATTGCAGTTTTGTCTGATTTTTGGTTAGCTTGTTTTTTTAACAATATGATAATCACAGATAATGAGATAATTACAGAATCAGTAATGGATTAAAGAAACTGAGATGTTCTTGAGATTTGGCAGTGTGATATATTGATGTAGTGCTGTCTTCTGCAAAGAAACAGACCTCCAACCAAACCCACTGAAAAATTAAATGAGTCATGTCTTCACTACATCTTTTAACAGGTAAACAGTCTGTTTTTGTTTTCTAAATGTTAAAAACATTACTGTTTGACATCCCAGCAATTATCTAAACCAGTGTCTAATTAACATGAGCAATAGCTTCAGGCAGGTGTTCAACTAAGCCGACACGTATAAGATGTATAGCTCACTATGGAGTGCAAAGAAGCACGTCAAATATTCAATACCTGATGCTTAAAAGACAGACAAGCAAAAAACACAAGCTGGAAATAAATTACAGGGGGAGAAATATGAAGTCAGCAAAAATACCACTGGACTCTATTGTGACGGGTAATCCCTCTGAATATTATATAATACCTCAGCTGAAAAACTCTTACATGCTGCGTTTGCACTTCAGAATAATTTGTTCATAGGTACTTCTGCTGACTTTGTGTGTATTCAGAAAGACAGAACAAACAACACACTGGAAAGTAATGCCTTGTTAATGAAAGATAATGATTTTTCACATTATATACATACATATATATATATATATATATATATATATATATATATATATATATATATATATATATGTGTGTGTGTGTGTGTGTGTGTGTGTGCAATTAAGTCTAAAATCACAAGGTCATCACTTTCTTGTTATTTTGTAATCACTGTTAGGTTTGGGAAAACAATAAATGAAGGTCAAGACACAGAGCTATGCAAAAAACTTTGATGAACTACAGCAAAGATTTTATTTATAATTTTTATGTTAAGCAATAACTGATATACGGGATGTCTGAAACATGACTAGTAAAGATGGTGAGGGTAGTTTCACAGTGAATATAAGTTTGTGTAGCTACTGACATGCTGTCTGCATGATTAGCAATAAACAGTGCCCTGTACCATCTGTATGTAGTGATCTATTTTATATATGCTACTGTATTTTTTAAATATTTATTAACTTGGTAAGTGGGATGGTCTGGCAACCCTTTTCAGCCGTGACTATAGCCCATTGGTTAAATACAAACTACAGACAGAAAAGTACAGGTCAAAATAAAAGAGTAATTACAGAATTTTGCATTGAAAAATACACCAAATATATGTAAAGGCAAAATAACAAGTAAATATAATAAAATATAATGTAAATATATGGCAATTAATAAAATGCAAAAACAGAAGTTCATGGAGTAAAGTAGGTACAATGTTTTGAAGTGGTATACAACAGTTCAGCTACAGATAAGAAGCAAGATATATGGAGTTAAGTACCAGATCAAAACATATAACAAACAAAGCAGGTAAAATATGTGAAGAATAAACAGGATAAACCACCAAAAGTTATTATATGCAATAAATGCATACATACATATAAAATGTATTTATTAAATTATAGTCAAAGGAGAGATATAAATGTTTAGCTCAGACAGCAACTAAAGATGACAGATGTAACAAGTGTGAGTTATTCAGTAACTTTGAAGTAGTTTTTTGTTGAGTAGATGAGTATGACCAACTTTTGACCAGCATGTATCTATGGCTGTAAGAAAGTCCTTCTATATCCCATATTTTATAAGCAGCATGATTGTGTCTATATCTAAGGGTGTCACTGCCCCCCCTTTATTCAGCCGTCATTAGGCTAGTCATTAAATATAATGTCCCCTTTGACACATATCTGTCCAGACACATGCAACAAGTGGAATGCTCATTGGAATATGCTGTTAAAAGGATGCAAGGTCTAAGCAACATGTCTTACATGGACTGACTTAAAGCCCATTCACTATACTCAGTGTCCTACAGACTGCTAATAGGTGATGCGTGTCTGACATACAAGGCATTGTATGACTCATTGCTGATAGATTTACTGCACATTAGAAAATCAAATGACATTTGGCATGCTTGATCTAGGTATCTAAACTTCTGTAAAATCAACAGAATGGATTGTAGGGGCAGGTATATCCCACAGAGGATGCCACTGCTGTGGAACAGACTCCCCATCCACTTATAAAAAAGTTCATCCCTGCACATATTCATGCAAAACTTAGATTTATGCATGGGAAACAGAAAATTTATCTCAGGACTAAACTCTGTACTTGTAATGGACAGAGGCAGTTCCTAAATGCTTTATCCTATTCATGGGTCCCCTCAAATTATATATGGTATGATCCAAGTTATTCTGATTAGGGGTTTTATATAATTATCAAATCTCGTATGGGTAAGGGCAAATTGGATTACATTATTTCAAGCACAAAAAGGGCAGCTAGCCTAGTACTTATCTATGACCCAATTGACCTATTAAGAGAGTTCTTGAATTGCTTTTAATTGTCAGTTTGTCTAGTGTCTTCAGGCAGTGAAATCCAAACTAGACTTTATTAAGTTATTTGGTGCTTTCTACATAAGATGTTAACGATAAAGTTAGCCAGTATCTAAATAACACACTGACAGACCAACAGGGAACACTTATATGTAATAAACAGGGAGTACTCTGATGTAAGGGAAGTTACAGTGACATACAAAAAAGATTCAGACATGGAGACAGCATCAGTAATGTTTGTGTGCTGCAATTACGGGAGGGATGAAATGGAAAAAGAGGCGATTATGCAGATAATAGCAACAGAACTGAAGAATACAATTGAGGTAGAGAGTATTAGAAGAGACTTGGAAAAACTGAAAGAGTTTTCAGTCGCATGTCATTTTAAATTTAATACAAATAATTATAAAGTAATGCATCTGTGGGTGTGAAAGCATACATTAAGAAACCACTTAGTTGACAGTAAAGTAGTAGAAAGAAGTGGATCATCCAATCTTAATACTTTTCAGGCAGCAAGAAAAGCGAAAAACTATTAAAATACAATGAAAAAGATATTAAAATCAGAAAGAAGGAATTTTTTACTCAGTTTTACTTAAATTTGCTCATGATAGCTCATAAGTGCAATGCTTGATTTCTTGTCTCCTCAGGGATATAGAAAGAGAAGAGGTGAACTAAAGTACCTTAAGAGCTGAATCAAAAATTGTTTAGATATCAAAAACTAAAAACACTAAACAATGCCAACCACTACACCACCGTGGCCTCTAGGAGATATCAATGTAACACATATCAAATACATGAGAAGTTGCATTATTTGGATACACTAAATAAATCTTCAAATAGTGTAAGTAACATTAATGTAGCATTCAGAGTTAGAGATATGAAGGAACAGTTAGACACTGTTTCATACCAGAGAAGACAAATGGATTAAAAGTAATGGAATTACTTGTTTCACAGAGGTACTATTATACAACTAGGACATTTTGCATGAGAAGGTAATGCATTAAGCTTAGAAAACTTACATTTTAAAACAGTTATATAAGATGTTAATAAAAAAGGGAAAGCAGATGAAAAGTTAAGCATTCTTTCTGGTCCAGGATTTTCCTTAAATATTTGAACTTGTGTTTTAGTATTAAACACTCATTCTTTAACATATAGCTCTTCATTTTAAAACCACACAGGCAACAGAGTTGACAGGTTGGTATAATATGTGCAGCAGTGTCACGTCAGTTACTCCCAATGAAATACTGGATAAAAGGATTGAGGATAAGCAGAGTGCTCAGTACAGAGGTTTTGTTTTAATACAGTGTTGTGAGATAATGGTTTATATTGCAGTACTGTGATTGATGATTGCAGGACTAATAGGGCTGATAGGCTTATACAATGTAAATGGCAGGAACCACGTTCATTGGTTATGTTCTAGTAAACCGTTGGACTAAAGAATGAGCATGGGAGGGAGGTTTTAAATCTTGCTATTTTTCACACTTTTTGTAGCAATTTGTCTGTCAGCACAAAGTGAAAATTAATCAGTGTGATCTTACCTATGACTAGACATACAGTGGTTTGGCATACAAAGCAACATTTCTTTCTAAATAGTGAAACTGCATCCAAAAAGATCAGAGACTCCTTCTTCAGATCATGAAAAAATTACTTTACTATTCATAAAAATTGCCATAGCAGCTTTAAAGTTTGTATACATTTCTTAACATGCACACACAGCCTACTAAGTTCCAAATGACAACCAATGAGTAACAGAATGTTATTCTGTGTATTTATTTATTTACTTGTGAATTTACATATGCACTTATTTATTTTCCAAGCATACCTTTGTGCATGCATATTCTTCACCAAACACTGCTGTGCTGCCATTCTTCTGTCCTGTACATACATGTGCTGGGCTGTACAGTGTTGTGCTGCTAGTGTGCTGTGCTGTACATACATGTGCTCTACTGTACAGTGTTATGCTGAGGTCTGCCTTATAACATCGAAGTCTAAAAACATTGAATGTTATAATATCGACCCCATTCAATCGAAACACCAGAAAACCGAACAGTCAGAATAGCAAATTTTTTCCCAGGGAAAAAATTTGCTGTTCTGACAAACATACACACAACTCAAGCTCACCAACATAAATAATCCACACACATACACTTCACGAAACCCTACACTAAACCAGACATACACCACTAGCTACCCACTTACCTTAACCCAACCCTAACCCTAAGGTCCCTAACTATCACACACTCACCTTACCCGCTCCCTAGTCCTAACTCACCTACCCCACCCTAACCCTCACGTCCACACAATCGCACATTTACCTGACCCACACCCTAACCCTAAGTCACCTAACCCATGACCAATCGCACACTCACCTTCATTCGTACACTTACCTTAACCCGGTCCGTAACTTTCACTCCACAGTTGAGGAAATAGTGAAGCTGCAGAAATGGCCCACTGAATACTTTCCCTAGGAAAGTATTCGGTGTTCTGCAGCTTTGCTATTTCAACCGTTCTCTCTACTGGGTTCGATATTATAACATTCTAAGAATTTGAACTTCGATGTTATAATATAGACCTGTTATGCTGTCAGTGTGCTGTCCTGTACATACATGTGCTCTACTGTACACAGTGTTGTGCTGCCAGTGTGCTGTACTGTCCACACGTGCTCTACTGTACATTGTTATGCTGCCAGTGTGCTGTGCTGTGCATACATGTTGTCTACTGTACAGTGTTGTGCTGGCAGTGTGATGTGCTGTACATACATGTCTGCTGTACAGTGTTGTGCTGCCAGTGTGCTGTGCTGTACATACATGTTGTCTGCTGTACAGTATTGTGCTGCCATTGTGCTGAGCTGTACATACATGTCTACTGTACAGTGTTGTGTTGCCAGTGTACTGTGCTATACACACGTTGCATACTGTACAGTGTTGTGCTGTGAGTGTGCTGTGCTGTACATACATGTGCTCTACTGCACAGTGTTGTGCTGCCAGTGTGCTGTACTGTACATACAATGGATATAAAAAGTGCACACACCCTTGTTATAATACCAGGTTTTTGTGATATAAAAAATGAGACCACAATAAATAATTTCAAAATGTTTCCCACCTTTAATGTGACCTATAACCTGTACAATTCAATTGAAAAACAAACAAATCTGTTAGGGGAAAAATATAAAACATAAAAAAACGTACAATAAGCTGGTTGCATAAGTGTGCACACCCTTAAACTAATACTTTGTTGAAGCACCTTTTGATTTAATTACAACATTCAGTCTTCTAGGGTACACACCTGCCATCAATTAAAGAGACTCGGATTAACCCCAAATAAAGTTCAGCTGTCCTAGTAGGATTTTCCTGACATTTACTCAGTTGCCTGCTACAGCAAAAGCCATGGTTTGCAGAGAGCTTACAAAGCATCAAAGGGATCTCACTTTTGAAAGGTATCAGTCAGGTGAAGGGTACAAAAAAATTTCCACAGCTTTGGATATACCATAGAACACAGTGAAGACAGTCATCAAAAAGTGGAGGAAATATGGGACAACAGTGACATTGCAAAGAACTGGACAGCCCCCCAAAATTGATGAAAAGACAAGATGAAAATTGGTCAGGGAAGCAGCCAAGAGGCCTACAGCAACACTGAAGGAGCTGCAGGAATTTGTGGCAAGTACTGGTTGTGTACTACATGTGACAACAATCTCCCATATTCTCTGTATGTCTGGACTATGGGTAGGGTTGCAAGATGGAAGCCTTTTCTTACACAGAAAAGCATCCAGGCCCATCTAAAATTTGCAAAGCAATACATCAAGTCTCCCAAAAGCATGTGGGGAAATGTGTTATGGTCTGATGAGACCAAGGTTGAAATTTTTGGCCACAATCCAAAAAGAACGTTTAGCACAAAAACAACACTTCGCATTACCAAAAGAACATCTCCACGATGAAGCATGGTGGTGGCAGTATCATGCTTTGGGGTTGCTTTTCTTCAGCTAGAACTGGGGCTTTAGTCAAGGTGGAGGGAATTATGAATCGTTCCAAATACCAGTCACTTTTGGTCCAAAATCTTCAGGCATCTGCTAGAAAGCTGAACATGAAGAGGAATTTCATCTTTCATCACAACAATGACACCAAGCATACATCCAAATCAACAAAAGAATGGCTTCACCAGAAGAAAATTAAAGTTTTGGAATGGCCCAGCTAGTGCCCAGACCTAAATCCAATAGAAAATCTGTGCAGTGACCTGAAGAGGGCTGTGCACAAGAGATGCCCTTGCAATCTAACATATTTGAAGCACTTTTGCAAGGAAGAGTGGGCAAATATTGCTAAGTCAAGATGTGCCATGCTGATAGACTCCTACCCAAGAAGACTGAATGTTGTTAAATCAAAAGGTGCTTCAACAATTATTAGTTTAAGGGTGTGGACACTTATGCAACCAGCTTATTGTACTTTTTTTATTTTTTTATATTTTTTCCATCAGATTTGTTTGTTTTTCAGTTGAATTGTACATGTTATATAGGTCACATTAAAAGTGGGAAAAGTTTTGAAATGATTTATTGTGGTCTCATTTTTTATGTCACAAAAACCTGGCATTTTAGCAGGGGTGTGTACACTTTTTATATTCACTGTGCATGTTGTCTACTGTACAGTGTTGGGCTGCCAGTGTGCTGTGCTGTACATATATGTTCTGTACTGCTCCGCACTGTGCTGTAATGTAATGCAGTGCAGCACAGCACCTGTTCTCTGAGGGAGAGGACATGGATGAGTGTTCATATGAGCACATTATAGACTATTGTCTATAATGTGTTCCTGGGTTCAATTCATTGACCAAAGCAGATATATGTATATAACTGTTAGGGGCTATGATTCATAGCTATGAATTGTGATAGAGAATGGCAGTGTACTAGACAAAGTATGCAGAGGTTGTGTGCAATATCGTGTACTGTGTACACCAATACAAGGGCCAATGTACACCATGTAGGTTTTTTGGACAAAGCAAACAAATGTGGGAAGAAAAGAACCTGACTAATAAGAAGATTAACACAGTTTATAAAAATTCACTGTACGTAATTAGGAAAACATAAGACAGACAGAACACTTTTTGAGAGAATAGGATTTCAGTTTAGCGAATGTAGTAGAGTCAGTGCAGATATAACCAATGCACAATTGAGTGGGCAACTGCATTTTATACAAATGTGATAGAATGGGTAAGGCAAATTAATTAGTGTCGCTATATTTTAGAAAAGGGAAAGTTTTGAGAGAAATGATGAATACACCCTTAAAATATAAAATGAAATAAATTTAGTTATAACAATGAAATACATATGACAAGCAGACTGCAAGGAGGTAATATTTATTCCGCTGCAGAAACTAGAACATCATATTGACCTGTTAACTAGTCCATTGGCTCTGTGGCATAGAGAGAGGAAGCTCGGACTATGACTCAAGTGACCAGGATTTGGTTAACAAAATGGCAATGGAGGAGTCAAAGAGGGAAGGATAGCATGGGAGGGGGAAGAATGAAGATATTAGACCTGCTCAACTTTCTGAAGGGGGTGAGATGTGAGCAATGTGTTACAAAGCTATGCAGCTGCTGTGCTGTCAGTGTATACCAAACAGCATGGCATAATAGACTCCAGATAATGGAGAGGCAGACACTATAGAATGACTGATGGGCTACTGAGGAGGTGGGGCGTAGCCTTAGATTTCTCATTCTATGCCTGTGCAAGGGTGGGACTTCTGATAGACAAATCACCACAGAGATGTGACATTCACCTCTCTATGTCCAGATGATGAGAAGCAAGTCTAGACTAGCATGAAGGATGTATGGCTTACAAAGCCATCCATCCACAGTATCATGGCTTCTCCTTGAACAGCCAGCATTCATCCTGATTGCTGAAAGAGAATGAATGAGCTAACTGGATGTTCATAGAGAAGAAATGAATGTCAGTGGAGAATAGCAAGAATGTTAGAAATTAAGTTATTTTGCAAACAACAGTCTAGCAGACTCATGGATAGGCTACCTAGCAAAATACCTGGAAGTTAACAACAGGGAAGACAGTAACCAGCACGGGTCACAAAGAAGTCATGCCATACAAATCCCATGTTATTCTAGGTGGATAATACTGAAGCTGCACACTGGTAACTCGGTAAGTTGTTCCAATATGGCCTAGAGAAAGGTGTACAAATATTAACATTTTTAGTGAGAAGTATAATATGACAATTTGTTTTGTTAAAAAATAGAAATATTGCTAAAAGTTAAACAGAAGAAGTATAACATTTACAGAAACTTTGACACTAGTTAGAATAAGAGGTTAAAAAAGGCTTCTATGCATTTAAATGGTGCTATAATAGAAGCACAACTTAGATATGAATATTTTATCTGCAAAGTCATAGACATCTCAGTTCAGTCAATGAGTTGGTAAACAAGAACAGTAATGCATGTGAGTCTATTACAATTTATCAACATTGTGGCTTCTGAACTATCAGTTATTGTTAACATAGTCAAAGTACATTTTCTTAGTGTCCATGTTTCTGGTGCAACTTCAAATCAACATACACAGCACATTGGCGATACCTTTTCCATTCATTACTGCTGAGATGTTGAAACAGTCCTTAACAAGAATGAAACAAACAGCGTATTTGCACTGAGGGTGGTCTAGCAAAGACTGTTGTAGCTATATTTAATTCTATCTTGTCAAAGGGCAATGTCCCAGAGGCCTTTCAGTCATCTGGTATTGTCTCTAATTATGACAGAGGAAGACTAGACTTAGTAGATAATTACAGAGTAATTAGTTTAGCAACAGTAATTGGTTAATGCTTTGAAAGGTAGTCTGTCAGTATTTTGAACTCCAAGAACTGGTGCTCACCATTTTTAGACCTAAACCAACCAATACAGATATGTATACGTACAATCTACTCTTACCAGCTTAACTGATGTCTGCGATATTGGGTGCACAGTCCTGAGAAAGAACTGGGCTTAACAATAGCACTATATATAGATCTTGAAAAGGTCTTTGACATGCTATATCATGCAGTCATCATAACATGTGAATATGAATAAAGTAACTAACTGCATTATACAATGGGTTAAAAAATGGTTAGATCAGAATTGCAGAGGGTTATTACACAGGGTTGTGAGGCAAACCGGATTGTAGATAAATCACGTGTACCCCAAGGCTTAGTCTTAGCACCAGTCATATTTTACTTAGATTTTACCTCAGTTATGATTCTAAATGTTGGGCAAACAAGTATACCACTGCCAGCAAAGCAGGTGCAGTATTGACAAGACATTCGGAATCAACTATTTGAATCAATAATTACTCATTAAATAGATGAATCACTCCAGTCTGTCTAAACTTGAAACTTGAATGTTAAAAAGATAATGTGATGAGATTAGGCAATCTGGAAGTAACTGAGTGTACATTTTCTAGACAACACTATTCTGAAATTAGAGAAAGGCATTAATCATGTCTATATGGATTTATAACAAATTGCACTTCACAGAAAATGTGAAGAGCCAGGTGTAGAAAGCTTAAACACTTTTGACCATTAATGAAGATAATCTCTTCAAGGAAGCCTCATCTTCTTATTATCTAATTTGTTTGCCTAATCTGGGTTATTCTAGATTATAAATCTTGTTTTTGAGGGCATTTTAAAACTGATCTTCCATTTCTGGAAAAGATGCAGGGAAGACTGCCCAGTTTTAGTCCAACTTGTAAACACGTAACATGGCAATCAGAGGTTAACATATCTTAATTTGTGCATCTTAACATATCAGCCATATAGGGGCAAACACTGTTTAGCATAAAAAGCTTCAAACAGTGCAAAACTAACAGAACTTCTGAGTCTTGAATTAAATGTAAACTCTAGAATCAATAGACACACATATCTGATTTTCATGATTCCAAAATTTAAAAACACAAACAGAAAAAGTTTATATCAATGATTATTCTAGTATTATGAAATAAACTTCCAAGATGTATCAGGCAGTCTTATTCTATGGAAGTATTAAAGGTGTAATTAGACAACTGGGTTAGAAATCAGTAATTGCAAATAAATATTTTTGAGTTTTCCACATAGACCCTTAATAGGTTTGAATGCAGGACACCACAATCTATAAGTCTATGAAGCTGTGAATCTATGGCCATTCTTGTTTCTAGTGTATACATGTACGGTTTGTAAGTCTCTCTTTATAAATATGCCATGCATGTACAATTTGTAAGCCTTTATAAATATGCCACTCCACTAACTCAATCTTTCTGTGACTGTTTACTTTAATGATGCTCATTTTCAGCACTATGCATGATCTCCATCACATATGTAGGTTATGAATTTCATCAGCATTTATGCAGTTGACTTTTGTGCAATGTGTGCAGACCTTTGAGAATCTTCATACTACTGCCCTTTTAAAATGTGCAGTGTAAATCAGTATCACTGTACTTTTCTTCAACCCTCTGGTACATACTGTTCTGCCCAATTATTATGTCAGCCAATAAATTCAGAGACACAAGTTTTTGTGATGGTATTTTCACCTTTACACCTTTATCAACTTCTTAACCCTCATCAGCATGCAAATTGATTAAGGATTTCTCAAATACTATGTATTTTAACACATTTATTTACTTCATACAGCTAATGCCTACCTCAAACTTCCATGGCTCTGAACATCTCAATAATTTTATAATAAACTGTCAGCTGCTAACTTCCATGACTATGAAAATCTCAATGATTGTATAACAAACTGTTACTTCTCAATAATCTGTTACTGCTTCTGATCATGCATGTTTTTTTTCTGAAGCCCTTTACTGTTTTTGACAATGCCAAGTTGCAGATGTAAAATTGTCTACCCAGTTTGTCCAGACATATCAATGAGTCCTTTTCTACTAGCTCCACCCTGATTCATGTTGTCTCTCTTGATTGCTTGGTCTGAAGATCTTGCAATCAACTCTAATTCCCTTAACTGAAGTACAAACCACTTCCGTGTATCATTACTTGTTTGTAGAGTCATCCCCATTCTGGTTTTCATCCTTATCTACCTTTCAAGCTATTTTCTTACTGTCAGATAGCATACCCTCACTTAGATGATTGCAGACTAGGTCACTTTTGGTGAACCTATGATATGCATGTCAAAGGTGACATGCCATGATGTTTTGGATGATACTTCACTGTTCACCAACACCCGAGTTACCAAAGAAACTGCTTTTGCATTCGCTGCTCATGTGAAGTGCACTGAATTGTTTTGTGATAGGAGCAAGTTTAGCAACACTGCTGCAGAATTAAGGAAGTTATTAACCTCAAAGACTATTTTGGTATACTTTCTCAATACAGTCTGCAAAGAGCAGTGGTGACATTGCTTTCTCCTCACGGTTATGCCTCTGCAAAGGGCAAGTAGTCTGCATTTCTAAGCGTGTGCTGCTTTTAATTCCTCTCAACTGTCCCTCTTAATCCCTCCTAAAACTGGTGACTTTTTGCACTTAATAATGACAACAATTAGATTTACAGATTTATTTTACTTCAGAAAATGTATATTAATTCATGTTCATTTTTTTCTGTCAGTGTCTCAGATGAATAGTACTAGTTGTTTAAAACTGTCCATGTCTATTATTTCTAGATTTGTCCCTGATTCTGTTAAAATTTACCCCTCATGTATTGAGACCTACACTGTTTTATTTAGTTTTATTTATTTATTTTATTTTATTTTATTTATTTATTTTTGTTTGGGGACACACACCAGCAGAGTCAAGTTAGGCATTTTCCAAACTTTTGACACGCCAAACCCAAACATTTCACTATCACTGGTCTAAATCATCTTGGTCATTTTTCATCTCCCAATCTTTTTTTTTTTCTTATGTTTGCATCCTGTACTTTTTCTTGCTTCTTGTAATACTCGGATCTCACCATACTCTTTATTATTTGAATACAGTACATTATACAAACACTCAATATTCATGCATGTAACATCATGTGGCAAATATTTATGCCTACAAAACAGGCAGTAGTGGGTTAGAAACAATAATTGCTCTACATGCCTTGCTATCACTTCTGTCTGTCTTGGTATCATCATCATGTAGACAGTTTAGGGTCTCTGCTTTCTTGCATATACATTCAGGGTCCACAATGTTAAGCATTGTGGTCATCTGCACTAACTGATGTGGTAGAGAAAGCACCTTACATACCATCCTTTCCCAGACCAGCAAACTATGGCATGTTTCTGTCTGGACAGGGAAACTGTAATGGATTAAGTCAAACTGTGTCAGCCACATACCAAATGGGGGAGGTGCAGGTATGCCCATTCATCTTGATACTAAGGTATGGGTAGATTAAACCTTCTTAGCTAAAGGGCCCTTACAGTGAACTACTAGGGGCATATTAGGTATAGTGCAGGTGTTACCAAAGCCTAAACTAGTTCCTTGACAATATGTTATAATACAAAGGAGCATATCCAGTTTCCCAGGACTTCAGTGAAGATAACCATCACTATACAGGCATTTTATGACACAGCCTATTTCCTTGAGGTTCTATGAACAGCAGAATGCAAACATATTGTCATCAACCAGCTTGTCCACAAGGATTGAAATATATTACTAGAAAGTGCTTCCATTCCTTCAACTACCAGATTGTATGTATTGCCAAGAACATTATATATAATATAACCATGCACAACTTGAGTAGTTCTCATGGCTCACAAATTTAGCACACATCTAACCTGTGCCAAGGGGTCTTGTGAGGATATTTAGCACTGGGTCATCTAATAGGCAGGTGCACACACACACACACACACACACACACACACACACACACACACACACACACACACACACACACACACACACACATATGCTGGATAGACAGGCCTATATATACAGGTACCAGGCAGAAAGACAGCAAGTCACATATAATATGTTGTTTGCTTTGTGTTGCAGGTGATACCAGATGTGCCATAGAGCCCTTGTTGATGACTCCCATTTGCAATCTGGAAATCATGCAGGAATTGACCTATAGTATAACACAAGCAGACATGTAAAATATAGTGGACTATGTGTCTGGCCTACAGAATGGATGCTTCCATTGTCTAGATACATCAAGAGAAGCACTGCAATGAAGTCCAAACATCTGCAGGTAGATTTTGCTGCGTGTGCTATCTATGCAAACAGATGAAGCAGCAGGTGAACAACATGGCAGGGTCTTCCATACCAATTGCATCAGCAGTAGAATAGAGTTGAATATCAGGGGAGGAACATGCAGCAGTAGGACCAGCACATAGGCAAAGGTGAGAACAATCCAGTATGCCACTGGCAAGGAGCTGGTATCTGGTTCACAACTATAAGTCATGATATAGGCAATAAATAAATTAATGATGCATGTTTTATCACACTCAGGTTATGCAGGTCAGTGCATAAATTGGCCACACTGTGCATTAGACATCAGTGTACCTACAAGGGTTTAGGGGGTGGTCAGTGCACAATATGCATTACTTGCACAAGTGAGGGGGAAAACTGCATGGACTACATGAAAAGAGGCATGGAAGAGCTCTCGGATCATGTGGCCCAGACAGGTATGACGTAGCCCTGAGTAGCATCCTGCCTTCGCCCAGAATGATACCATAGTATAAGGACAAAATGATTGTCTTCAACAATTGGCTAAGCTTCTGGTGTCATTCAAAGGGGATCCAATATATGTCTGCCTAGGATGACATGATCGACAGACCACGATGCTTTGCAACTGTCAACCCCTGGGATTCAGGTTACTGGCTAAGGCTCTTGCCACCCCTATAGTGCCTTTTTTAGGCAATGTTCAAAGGACAAAACCGCCACCGTAATAGGTACAAGCATGCAAAATCTGAAGGTAATGCTATTCATTGCTAAAAGTCTAAACTTCAAAATGCACTCTCTCGAGGCACTCCTAAAAATGGAGAACATCGATATCTGTGTAGTAACTGAGACCTGATTCAAGGCTCCAGAGAGCACCCCTGCAATACCAGGCTACAACTCTTACCACACTTTTTGGCCACCAAACCAGGACTGTAACACTAAAGGTGGAGGAGTGCCCATACTCACCAAGGATATTCACACCACCAGGCTAGTTGCCCAACACAATGCATCTGAAATTCTCCCGGTGCAACACTAGGTAAGACTGCAATCCAAATTGTAGTTTGCTACAGATCCCCCACCATGCCCCAAGATTCTCACACACCTTTCTAAACATACTGGAAATATTAAGACACAACCAAACACCCTAATACTGGGTGATTTAAACTACCCTGCCATTAACTGGGAAAACTACTCATGTACCAACACCTTTGCCCAACGGTTCTTGGAATTCATAAATTCCAATACCCTGAATCAACTAATCCATAGTCCCACCAGGGGTTCCAATATCCTAGACCTGGTCATAACCAACATGGGAAATCGATGCTCCACACCTGTGGTCACCCCCTCGTTGGTCAGGTCTGACCATAAGCTAATCACCCCTGACATCCACATCCCTACCTCATCCCCTGTAAGGAAACATCAATTAAAAACTTCTCCAAAGCCAACTTCATGCTATTCAAGTCAGAAGTGACAAACTTCATGACACCAATGCAGACAGGAACTGAAAGTGCAACCGCTGAATCCTACACTAAGGCACTGTACGAGCACATCCACTTGTGCATAAATTGTGTCATCCTAAACAGAACCAAGATGCTCTCCTCCAAAAAAGGAAGCCAATCTGGTGGTCCCCTGCCAAAAACAAACTTTACAACAAAAGGAAGAAACTGTTGCAGAAAAGAGGACAGGGTCTACCATGTATCAATCCCAACCCAGAACGAAGCACTAAAGGCGGAGGCATGTCCATATTCATTAAGGATATCCACACCTCCAGGCTAGTTGCACAGCATAATGCATCCAAGATTATCCAAGTGCAACTAACTCTGGGCAAGACCGCAATCCAAATTGTAGCTTGCTACAGACTCCCCACCATGCCCCAGGATTCCCACTCCTCATTTCTTGATACACTGGAAAGTATTAGGGTACAACCCAACACCCTAATAATGGGCGATTTCAACTACCCCACCATTAACTGGGAAAACTATTCATGTACCAACTCTTTTGCTCAACGTTTTCTAGAATTCATAAATTCCAACACCTTGGATCAACTTATTCACATCCCCACCAGGGGCAGCAATATCCTAGACCTGATCATTACCAACATGGGAAACCAGTGTTCCACACCAGAGGTCAATTCCTTGTTGGTCAGATCCGACCACAAGCTAATCAGCCTAGACATCCACATCTCACCCCCAACCCCAATTAGGGAAACCATCATAAAAAACTTCTCCAAAGCCAACTTCACATTTCTTAAGACAGAAGTGGCAAACGTCATGACACCCATGCAGATGGACAATAGAGGTATGACTGCTGAATCCTACACAAATGCACTTTATAAGCACTTACACGAGTGCATGGATCATGCTATCCCTAATAGAACCAAGATGTTATCTTCCAAAAAAAGGAAGCCAATCTGGTGGTCCTCTGCCATAAACAAACTCTACAACAGAAGAAAGAAACTGTTGCAAAAAAGAGTTAAATCCCATGACTGGAGGAACTCCCTGGTCAACCTCAGTAAGAAGCTGAGATCCCTCATAAAATCCTCCAAAGCTAGTTACGAAAACAAAATTGCCACTGACTCTAAAAACAACCACAAAGCATTCTATAGCTATGTCAAGAATCTCAAAAGGAACACTCAGATCTGCTCTGAGTTACAGCACAATGGCACTAAATATACAGAACCAACTGATATTGCCAACATCCTAGTAGATAGGTTCAGTGCTAACTTTACCCCCCTCTCACCCCCTAGAGGACCCATCTCTATACCGGAAGAATGCAAAGTTCCTATAATCACGGCTGCACAGGCAAAAAACACACTCTCCAAAGCCAAGAACACAGCATCCATGGGACCTGACAATATCCCAGGCTGCGTTCTACACAAACTACAGAATGAGCTGGCACCCTACCTAAGTACCATGTTCAGTCATAGCCTCACCTCAGGCTTTGTACCCACTGAATGGTGCACCGTGACGGTCATCCCACTCCACAAAGGGGGAGCCATGACGGACCCCAGGAACTACCGCCCTATTAACCTGACAAGCCTGGTCTGCAAGGCCATGGAACGTATCATTGTGGAACTCATAAACAAAGACATTGGTAATCTCCAAACTATGGACCCTACCCAGTTTGGATTTGCAAAAGGCAGATCATGTCTCCTAAACCTGACTGATTTTTTTGAAGCAGTCACCAAAGCCACAGATGAGGGTAAACTGGTTCACACAGCTTATCTAGATCTCGCCAAGGCGTTCGACACCATCCCCCACTCTGGAATTATAGATAAGCTCACTAAACTAAGTATAAATCCCTATGTCACAAGATGGGTTGCCAACTGGCTCATGGACAGAACCCACACTGTGAAAGTAGCGGATTCCAAATCTGACTTCAGACCAGTGACAAGTGGAGTACCACAGGGTTCAGTTCTGGGTCCTCTCCTGTTTGGTATCTACTTCTCTGAAGTGCAGGCTAACACAGAAGGTTTTTGGCTAACAAAGTTTGCAGATGACTGCAAACTAGGAGCCAAAATCAAAACTCCTAATGATGTGGACAAACTACAAAAGGGCCTCACTGAGACAGATACCTGGTGTCAAAGCCATGGCCTGAAGCTCAATGCCAAAAATTGTATTGTCAACCCCTTTGGTAAAAACTCTGTACCCATGAACTACCACATAGCTGGTAGTCTACTTAATGCTGAAAATGTGATAAGTGACCTTGGGACACAGGTGGACAGTAGTCTCTCCTTTGATAATCACATCACCACAGTGGTCAGGAAATCCTTCTACGTGGCTGATCTCATCACAAAAGGATTCTCATCCAGAAAAAAAGAGATCATTGTTCCCCTCTACTCATCACTCATTAGACCCATTATAGAGTACAACACCCCTTTTGGTATGTACCTCACAAGACATCTACAACAACTAGAAAGACCACAGAAATACCTCACAAAGAGGATTACTGGCCTCAAACAGATGCCCTACACAGACCGTCTCAAAAAACTACAGCTTTACTCCATCGCATATCGCCTACTCAGGGGTGATCTCTGCCTAACATACAAAGCTATGTCAAACCCAGAGCTGTTGGACATGCTCCACTTAAATAAATCCCAATCCCTCTGCGCTACACACTCTAGGGACCTAAACCTTGTCACCACAATAAACAGAACATGCTGGAGGGATAGATTCCTGTCCCGGAGACTTCCCATACTCTTGAACAGACTACCTATCTATGTCAAACAGAGCTCCTCATTAGCACTCTTCAAGAAAAATCTTGATGATCGGATGGGAAATGGGAAATTCACCCCAGGGATCACTTCTGTGGCTCTGCTTGACAGGGGCATAGGAAAATAATTTTCTTGGGTGGCGAAAGCCAGGGTACATTTTTTGGCTAGGCTTATATAGGCCCTATAAGCATATGAACCTATAAGCATCACTGCCCACAGACTTGTCAACACCTACAACTGGAGGCAGAAGGTTGTAGGCCCACAGGTGACAGTATAGGGGTATAACTATGGGAATCTGCACATACAGCTTGATATAGTATCTAAGGAATTGAGGTGGAGAGGTGCCATTGCCCATTATCTGATTGATGCCAATGATTGGGAGTGGCAACCTGTGTGTCCACAGGTTTGAGGTAAGGGGGGGGACTATTGAAATGTATGCAGTCTGATGAAGGACCCCAGATACTGAGCAGGAAGAATTCTGTTTCTCATGACCAGGTCATACCTTTGGTGATGATTTACTATAATAAACTGTCCTTGCCTTGCAGTGAATCATCCTGTGACACTGTAAACTGACTTAAAAATACAGCTGATACACACATATCAGACACTACACAAAAACAAACAAAAAAAAACAAACAAAAAAATTAGAAATGTTAAATGACAAATGTTAAAATACATTATTTGAACATAATGTTTGGGTCTCACTCGCTTGCTCTTCATTAGTCAAAAAAGTGAATATTGAAATATAATCATAAAAAATCTAATGACATATGAAATCTAATTCACATGCTAAGCAATAGCATAAGACTGGCTAATTGAATTTTATCCATGATATATTTCATTTAGTTATAAAATATGTTTAATATTTGCTTTTCATAAACAAAGCATAGGTCTTAAATTAAAGTTGTAATTAAGCCTACCAGCTACATAAGGCTGCATTGCAAAGCTGTGTATTTTCAAAGTACAGCATTCATAAAATGTACCCCTAAAATAATGAACTTAATTTCTTCCAGCTGTGAAAAAAACTTTTTTTTTTTAATTTAGTAATTTTATATCTGAAGAAAAATGAGTATGTGAGCCCAAAAATATTTTTTTAAAAGCAGTCTCATTTGTTATTTTTGCTGTTGAGTAGTTTTATTTCTAAGTTGCATGGAGGTTAGCTAAAACTATGAAGTGAATTTAATCAATTACCTGGGATAAATTACAAGCAGTATTTCCATATGTGCTTATGATGTTTGCATAGGAATGAGTCAAATGAGAAATAACTGTGAAAGTTGGTCAATAGATGTTTGATCAGATAGATGCAAATAATGCATGTCTGATGTTATCTGTAGTTAACAAATGTAAAGGCAGTGAACTGTTACCAGGTAGAATGCAGGTATCCCCTCAATGACCATCAAACTTTTGCATGGAACACTCAGTGCCCCTACACATCTCCCCCAGGAATAAGAGCCATCTGGCTTAATTGTTACCATGTCAAGTGCAAGAGTGCTGCCATCATCTGCTGGCAGGCTGGAATGTTTTTGTATATACTTCTAATCCCCCTGCAGCTTGTATGTATTACTGCTACCAGGAGGTGCAAGCATACTACCGCACATGACAAATCTCCTGTCCATACAGTACACTCCTAGTAGTGTGTGTGTGTGTGTATGTGTGTGTGTGTGTGTGTGTGTGTGTGTGTGTGTGTGTGTGTGTGTGTGTGTGTGTGTGTGTGTGTACCAGAGTTTTTTGCTGTGTCTGATACACCAGATCTACTGAAGGTGCCAACAGTGCCACATGCCATACCATCACCCCCCTTCAGCATGGACGATCCAACAGCAGATGCTCACGCCATACTCCTGACACCCTACCACTACAAAACTAAGCCCATGCAACTAATTAAGCATGAGTTATCTGGGATGGAGTCATGGTGAAAATCTGTCTTTCTATACTCTGAAACACTACCCAACCCACTGTTTTCACTGACATACATGTATCTATGGATCCACTATGACTCCTTGAAATTCCTGAGGTTGCATCACAATTGCCTGGCAAATATTTTTCATAAGTCAAACAGTCCCATGCAAGTACAGTGTGGTGCAAGACCAAACAAACTGGAGGCAAAATCAAAATTTATGATAGAAAATGGGTATTTGTGTTTATAGCACTAATGAAGGTATAAATGCTGAAACCAGTATGCTGAAGAATTAATAAAGTGAATTTGGCGAGCTGACTTTGTGTGCAGGCCTTTGGTTTCTAAATATTGTTCATAACCCATGGATCAAGTACAAATATGCTCAAAATATATCTGTTCATGATTGTATAGTTAAACCAAACCAAAAAGCACCAGGGTGAAGTCCAAGAGATTAAAGCATAAATGCCAACAAAACCAAAGTAAAATCCCAGAGCAACATGTACCACAGATTTGAAACTTTATTGATCAAATAAAAGTGACAAATACATTTTCACTAATGCTTCATCAGGCTAAACAATGTTTCTGGTAAATCAGCCTTTTATAGCAGTGTCAATAAAAATTGATGATGTCACACCTAGCAATTAATTATATAGTAACTAGTACCAATTAAAGCATAATGTATAAGTACAAATATAAAAGAAAAAGAATGAAAGAAAGAAATTAGCATTTCAAACTTCTCCTTTTTAAAACTTGCTTGAGAGGGAAACTACATCATTCAAGCCAGGAAACATTTCAGCTGCTAGCTCTAAAACTAAACGTAACTCTATATTTTCAGTACAATTCTTATAATCACCATCACATGGGTTGGGCTTAATACAAGTTAAAACTTGAAATTTAAAATGATGTTGTTGACCAATCTCTAAAATATGTTAAGCAGAGGCCTAATTGGATCTATTATTATTTATATATGATATATGTTAAGGGCTTGTGGATGGATGGATGGATGGATATGTTCAAATATATGTTCTTTTAACATACAATTAGTCTTACCTACATAAAACCCTTGGCATACCTGACATCTGGCTAAATATATAACATTCCTACTGCTACAATCTGCATAATCTGTGAATTTATAATTCCTGCCCAATGACCGATAGCAGTACTCACTTGTTTTGTAAATGAGTTTACATAATTTGCAGTTCAGACAGGGAAAAGTATCGTAACTGTCAAATATTTTAGTTTTTTTTTTAAATAAACTCATTATAGCACAATAATTTCTTCAAGTTTTTCTTACTACTTTAACAAAATCTAGGGCTGTCTCCATTAATGTTCTTAAGCTTTTCTTTGACAGTTAGAATGTTCCATTTTCTGTGTATAATTTTACAAAGAGCCTTGGTGTCTCTAGAACATGCCAAGGGAATATTCTCTGCCTCTGAAGCAATGTCTGAGATTGCATCCTCATTGGTGGCTGCAGAAATAAAAAAGGAACATGCTGTAGCAGTCCTCCTATCCAGGGTGATCTTCCTATTATAATCAGCCTTATTTGGTTGGTACCCTTTCTCAAAAAAAAAAAAATCATCAGAAATGTTATAAAAATGCATCTTGCAAAGCTTCATCACAGGAAGTAAGCCTGGAGGCACATATAAATTGGCCTCTCATACTTTTGCAGAATATGGAGTAGGGTTAGTCAAATATAAATGTTTTCAGCCTATTTTCCCAAATTTCTAAATAATTTATTCTGTGCTTAATACTGTTATGGATCTTGGGTATGTTTTTTGGGAGTGCAGTTGCTACTGCATAGGATGGGGGGTAGGTAGTTCTACTAGCCTTCATGTGCTCAGAATACATATTTGGCAAATAAGGAAATATAATCTTTCTGATAATTTAGCAAGCCTTAGGACTTTATATACCATATGCAACTATCAGGTTTAATACTTCTTACTTCGATATGGTGAGGAGAAAACTAGTAATTTATTAATGGAGTAGCTGCTGATTGCATGAATTATTAAAACATTTGTTTATATCTGCTGCATTCAGCAAAAAGACGAGATAGATGTAACTGTTGAGATTAAACTCACAAAAGATTTTGAGTTTGTTCAGTTTTTTACATTTCAGTTTGGAACATGATATTGTTTTAGTGAGGATGTTAAATTAACTTTATGTCTTCTTTTTTTTAAGGACTTACATATTTCATATATATAGATCCTGTCTCATAATGCATTTAAACCAGTTTTCTTTTTATAGCACAGAAACCCTTATAACTGTTGACAAGAAAGAGCAAGTTATCTAATTGCAGTGAACCAGACATGTGTCATTAATTAAAACTGACAGCCAGCACTGATAATGTGCTACGTTTTCATACGCTGCAGTCTAGTATGAAAATATGTAGATGTAAATGTAGCAGTCACTAGTTGCCTTCAACATATGCGTATCTTTGTTATCTTCATTGGAAAACATGCAGCAAATAATAGTGTTAGTGCATATCTAATCTAAATGAAGTAGCTGATTTATCAGAAATGCTATTTGTAGGTATGGTCACATGGTTCTATAATACAACGCTATAATTCTGTTTAATGTGTATGATACATAGATACAGGACACTAAATTGTTTTGTTTAATCTTTTTACTGAGTACTTCAATTACTGAGAGTTTGCAAGAATTTCAGATGTTATATTATCTTTATTCTCCAAAGTCTAACATATCTCTTCTTTACTTTATGCACTTTTTTCACAATCAACAGTTCTCATAGTCTAATACTATCCTTATTCATAATTTAACCCCCTTTCCTTTTATTCCTAGGGTCGCTGGAGTTCTTTTCATATCCTCTTTCCTTACTTATATATATCTCTTTTCTAATTTCCTTCTTTCTTTTTGACCTTTAAATGTTTCATGCATTTGAAAAACATCTGTTTCCCTGTTTTATCTTGTACATCCTTGCTTTTCATTCAGTTTACCATTCACTTCATATATGCTTGGCTTTTTTAGGTGCTTTCAGTTCCTTCTGCTCTTTCTTTTAATCCCATGCACCAGCTGCAATACATTTATTCATATAGTTCCTGGTAAGCCCAGTCATCCACAGAAAGACTGAACAACAAAAAGCTACAATCCCTGTGCAGTTCTTTGTAGAATATTTACCTGACATGCCTGTAATGATTCTCAGATTTTTAAAAGAAGGCAGCATTTTTAAAGTGTACAAAACATGTCTATGCTTTCTTCTCCACACTGCCATCATTCACTTCCTATTGTTGATCTTTTCTTATCTAGCCACTCCAATCTTCATGCTACAGATTTTCTTAGTCTCCTCTTGTTTTTTGCCTAACTCTTTAAGCTACACTCTCCCCAGCTTATATATATATATATATATATATATATATATATATATATGTGTATATATATGTGTGTGTGTGTGTGTGTGTGTGTGTAAATATTTATTCAGAGATATCTATATCTACATCTCTATCAATATAGACAGATACAGTTTCTTTCCTTTTCTTCCAGTTACAGGTTCACATCTCTTTCACTTTGAATTCTTTCCAGTACTCTTCTGTCTTCTGAAAGGCAGTTTTCCTGTATCTTTTTTTTGTCATTTCTCATCTGGTATACATATGTCACATCCTGGCTGTACTAATTCACACCACTCTTGTTTCCAACCCATAGTTCTTATTCGCCTGTGTGAACAACACTGTTGGCTAATTCTTGCATTTGGAACCATTTATCACTAGTTACTTATGTATGTATCTGTTATTTGTTTGTTTATTTGTTCACCAGCTAGAGTTGACTGGTCCACAGACACTGCAGCCATGTGCTAGGCTGCAAAGAGCACAGAATCCTAGTGAGTTTGGTATATTTATTATTCACATCATATTTTGAGTACATTGGTGAAGCCAGTGCAATTGAAAACATTAGATGCAAATCAAAAATATCAGTTTATGGTTTTAATATAAGTAACATAGAAGTAGTATTACCTTCTGTGGCACAAACAAAACAGCCATTGACTATAAGATACTTGTATTCATGCTCTGCAAAAATGTACTCTTCTATTTTTCCTTTTTTGACTGATTGCATGCAGGCAGCTGGCACTGAGTACTTCTTTCTTTTCCTGTCTTTTGCTATTACAGGTTACCTCTTTAATTTCAAATGACTAATTCTTTTTACTCTTGCTCCTTTGTCCAAAAGTCTGTTTTGCACTTGTTAGTTTATCTAGTTTCTACTTTTAAGTTACTTACTCATCTTGAACAATGTCTTATACACCCTTTTTGCTTTTTATTCAGTTGAACCTTTTGTTTTTCCCAGCTCAATCCATTCTTTGTTTTCCTGCCATCTGATACCAGTGTATTTCACATACCTCCAACATTGTGCAAAACAAAATATTAACACAGATCTGGCACTGCCCCTTCTGACCTAATTTTCATTCCATGTTAGCCAGTCCATTAATGCCTTTAACAACACCTCCCCAAACAAACTTATTACATGCCGTCTGCATTTCCTCCCCTCACTTGTTGTGTAATCCTGCTCTCATGCATGTCATCAGTTATGAAGTTTATCATATTGGCATATTTTTATTACTGCCATTCTACAAAAAGTATTCTTCCCTGGGTGCCTGCCAAAATTATTAGGGCTGTATGTGTAACCCTTGAAACAAAGCAATTTAAATACAAAGGGGACAGTATTCCTAATGGTACTGTAACTTTTCAATGACGATTTCCCATGAAGTCAAAACTCCCCAGTCCCAATCCCCTACATGCAGGATCTTTGCCCCCTACACCCCCTACTTAAATACCATTATTTCTAAGTCATCATACCATAGAAGTAAGAGTTATCAGCCCTGTCACTCTTATCACAACTTGAAATGTCAGTCACAGAATAACTCTGCACCCTTTCAAACTTTTGCCATGTGAACATGTGTACTGTTTCTGTAGTTTAGTTTTTCTGCATCAAAAACAGGCAGTGTGGCATATAAAACATTCAGGAAGAATGTCTAACAAGACTGTGGAGTTATGACTTAATTTTATAGTGAAAATCATCAGTTACATGACTCATGTTCTACATTCCCATCTTAAGTGACATATGAAGGATCAAAGTACTGCTTATATGGCACTCACCAAGTCACATAAATAAGATGACCTTTAACTTGTCTATAAAGACAGCATGAATATGACAAGCTTGGAGATTTTTTTTTTGTTGTTAGAATTTTTGAGTAAAGCTCCATGAGGGGAATTTATGGACTTTCCATTGCATATAAGCCCAGTAAACAGGAAAAGGGCCTGTTGCAAGCCTACATAATTTACAGAGATTGGAGAAAGTTGCTATGTTGCTGTACACCACAGTGATGTATGGTGAGAGTGCAACATGCAAATAAGTGCAATAGAATGGCCATCAATCATCCAGCTTCAAACACTAGACTAAAGCTGTAGCATGGTACTGGTATGTATCAAAATGGAAGAACTAACCTTGTGTCATATACTAGAGCATGCAGCATAAATACTTAGTAGCAATGGATGTTGCCTGGCCTCCAGTATGTGATAGACTATCCAACAGACCAACATATGTTCATGCCTGCTACTTGCAAGATTTATAATATATAGATGGTACAGTGCAGCATGATAAACAGCCAAGCATCCATGAAGGCTTGTAGGTGTACATCATTACTTACATTGACGAATATAAAAACCTAGAAAAAAACATTAGCCTTTTGAATCCCTGTTCAACAGTGAGTGACTAAGTGAATTTTATACCCTGAGTGCTATTATTTTTAGGACTATATACAAATGTGTGTGTTCTTTTAGAGTCACTTTCCTAATTATGTTAAACATGGACTTATTTGCCTAATTATTCCAAATTATATGTATTGTTTAATAAAGCAGACTTTGTTTGAATGCGTGTTTTATATTTGAATGTTTTTAAATATTTTTCCAGTAGGAATGCAGATAAAATTTGCCAGCTAACAAAGGGGTTGGTATAATGGTTAAGGTAGGTTTTTACCTCACAGATACAAGGTACAGAGTTTGATGCTGACATCTGGTCATTGGCAGGGTTGTAATAGGCTGCAGACTGATAGCCTAGCATATGCCTATGAATAATAGCAAAATTACCTATTTCAGAACATTTCAACCATAAAAGACCACTTGAACTGATGTAATTGTAATATTTCAATATCTGTAACTTTCAAGTGTAGCCACATTATTGACTGTGTATACTTTACATCTTTGACTGTGATAAAAAAATGGCCACAGGAAAGTATTCCAACTTGCTTCACATAGATGCATTCTATTTCTCCAAAGCCAGATTATTAATAACTGTTTAACATGATCACAACAGAAATATCAGTCATTTCCACCCCCTGCAATTGCAGCCACATTGTTGATCATGTGGTTGTCAGATGTCTAATTGTGATAAATAATAATAATGGCCATGGTAATATATTTCATGTTTGTTTCACACAAGTAGATGATAGCCACAGTAATGTATTCTGACTTTGCAGAAATGCACATTTTACCCTTCCGATTTGTATCAATTTTTCTTTGAAATCCATATAATTCTTGGCATGAGCATGATATATTTTAGGCTATTCAGTAACCTCTGGGCAGTGTTGCATCATATCACATACCAACATTAGAGGAGAATTACCTGTATGTATTATACCACACACACACACCCACACACACACACACACACACACACACACACACACACACACACACACACACACACACACACACACACACACACGTGTGAAGTCTGTTGGTAGCCTGATCCTGTTGTTATGTGTCATGTATCCTTGTCCATTTAATGTACAACTCCCAGGGCTTGCTTTCATAGATTTGATGGCATACTTGTGCTGATGCTGTCTGCCAACATAGTGTGCTATGCTCCATCCCATTTTCACCTCAAACAATGTCTGGTGTATAGTGCCAAAATGTATGTGTAGTTTTTCACTCTCCAAAGAAATGAGTGGTGCAGTATGCCTGTCATTTTACTGTTCAAGTGCTTGTGTGGTGGATATGTGCGGAATACCATATGTACATCCACAGCTCCTGTGAACCCGACTTCCTTCACACTGCCCTGACACACATCATGGAAAATATCTATGAATCACCATATTTCATCCTGATCTAACAGAAAGGACTGATCTAAAAGCTATCTAGCTTTTGCTGCATTAACATCCTTGTTGGTAAGGTAATTATGCTGACTAATAAGATGTCTGTTGCTCACTGATAAGCATACATTCATTTGCATCTGCTGAACAAGAATAAAGTCTATGAATACCAGAAAATACTTTATCGTACATGTTGCATTTAAAAGTGGATTTTTTCTGACCCCATTTCTATTTTCCAGGATGTCTTATTTTATAAACAAGTTAACACAGTCTGTTTTCTTATATGTGGTGAGTGGTAGAATAGGTGATTTTTGTGAAACTGTTTTAAGTTCAGTGTGCTGCTTTTAATTTCTTGTCGGAAGACACAGACAATATTTATGGTGTAAAGTACTTAATGGCGCATGTTTCTCCTTTGTTTAAACTGCTCTTCCCACAAAATCTTTAGTCAGCATAATCATCATCTAATGGCCATAACAACACTTCATTATCCTTGTGGCTAGCATAGTTTTAAAAACATTAACCTTCAAGTGTTCCATTCTTTTTTTTTTTGGTTAAGAATGAAAGCTTTGAATGCCTTGTCAAACTATAATGCAGTTTAATGACTAGCCTCCTGATGTCAGTCAGTAACTTAGTATAAGCTGCTACAACCTGCAAAATGCAGCCTCTGCATAATTTAACATACCTTTCATTATCAACACATATGTCTAAAACCACTAATTATGAAATTGACTAAAATATTAAGTGTATGTACATTTTAGCTATTGTTTATCTGTAGGAATTTGGTGCACCTGTGTGATTTAAGAAAGCCATATTAAATTAACACACTAAAATAGTTTGTTCCATTTGCATTTGTAGATATCCCTACTGGCTCACTAGCTGATTACATAACCATTTGTATTCAAAGGACACTAATTAGCCATAAGCATATGCATGCATCTTCTTTATTTCTTTAAGTGAAGTGGCAACAATTAGTGACTACATAGAACAATTATTATAGAAAGCACAAAGTGCTATTTATAACTCCTGATTCCCTTATGCTTAGATCTGCATAAAGCATTCATGCCTACTTCTGACAGAAAAACAGAAAAGTAATTCATCATTTGAACGTCCTTCTGCATATTAGAAGGATCGGTTAAACTGCTTATTCTACAATACCATTAATTGTGGGGCCAAAATGTAGTCATAAACCAAATGGCTCTGGACCTATTGCAATTTTCTTCTCCACTTTGTTTCTTAAAATGGAAACAGAAATGAAACAACACTGTACAAACTGTTACACTTTATTTAGAGACTAAACCTCACTTAGTTTCTTAAGATGCAAACAGAAATCCAACAACAATATACAAACCGTTATACTTTATGTCGAGACTAAACCTCAGTATACTATCTATTGCAATCAGAGGTTGCGTTACCTGTAGAAATAAGCCTCATAAGTTATCACAGCCCATGATATGTATATCTTTTGAAAAAAATGATATTTTCAACTTTCAATAATTTATTGCCACTGCTTCTGCATCAGCTCGAGTGGATTTAAAGACATGATAACTTCCTACATTGCTTTTGCAGCTTAATCCTGTGATTAATATGAGCAGTACTACTCAGACCTTCATTTATTTTCTTTTAATGAGCATGGAGATCTTACACTAATTTCTGCATATGTGTTTAAACTATTTTCTTCTTAGACCATGTGCATCTTTATGAGAGTTGCTAGGTACTATGGTCACAGTCACTGTCATTTTTGTTATCGGTCCATACTACATTCCTGCAATATCCATCCAAATATTTACATAAAAATAAGGTTTCTATTTATTTGTTCCATAAAGTCAAGTGGAAGAAAACATCTGCATCTTCTACAGACTTTTTTAAATGGATGTTTACAATCTCCTTATTCAGAATGAAGTAATACTTCTGAAGGTACTAGACGTGCTTCTGAATGTACTAGACGTACTATGTTAATTCATTTATTTTATGTTAAGTAATTTATTTTATACAATGAAATAGAAAAAAAATATTGCAGAAAATTTTACACTGCATTTATTTCCAAGAAATAAATTATTTTGCAATACACGAATGGTAGTGAATTTCAGCTTTCGATCTCCATATTTACTTGTATCAGACATCCTGCACTTTTCTCAGCAATGAACATAAAACATTGCTTCTGAAATGCAAAGTCAGTTGCTGTATCATTTGGGGTATATGTCTTTACTGAATTTACAAGCACCCTGCACTGCTGCACACTTTGTATATCAAGCAAATGAGAATGCCCTGGATTATAAAATCTGTTTATTAATTTTATTTTTATTTATTTACAGTTTGCTAATTGGGTTAATCACAGTTGTCCACCAGCCTCTTTTTAAGGGAGACCTGAGGTAGTAGACACTAAGTAGGGGGAATTTGATTAGGTCACTGGGGAAATCCCTCTTCTCCTTTCAGTTAGTGCTGTGGGAACTTTGACATCCACATTAGCTATCAGCAACTCTGGCAGATGGGACCTTGATATGAAAGTTGGAACACTAGGGAGTGCAGTACGATGTTTTCTCAGATCTAAAATGTAAATCGCTGTATATTTCAATAGATGTATAAATTTGTAACTGTTTTCTTTTGATAATACACTACTGTTTACTGCTGCCATGCTCAGTGTATCCTTGACAATCTCAATTATCTCAACATGGAAAAGAGTTATGTGCATTCTCACAGCTGGTTTACTAGGGGAAAGGAATTCTGATTGTGTCTGAAATATATTTAACCTCTGTGGAGTGTGCTGAACCAGAGCTGCTGCTTCTCTTTCTTTTTCTGTTTGCCTGACACTGTCTTTTCGACTGAAAAAGCACTTCACACTCCATGGAGAGGAATAAACTAGAGCTGCTTTTGTCTTTTTCTTTTCATTTGCCTGATTCATGAAGAAAGTTAAACTGGGGATTTCAAGATTACAGACTTTTCTGGACTTTATTTTCATCCAGACACTTCAGTCATCTACCATATGTAACAGAAAATAACAATAGATGCAGTTAGGATTTTAATGTATTGAGTCTACATGTAAGAAACATTTTGCTTTCTTTTCCCTGGAAATCAGTAATAATCTTGTGGATCTTTTTAAAAGTAAAGGTTTTTCATTAGTTTGTAAAAGCTTGAAGCAGATGTCTTATTTTATTACTAAGGGGTATCTGCCTGGTAAGCCTGTTGCTATCTGCTCTTGTTGAAAGTAGACTGGCCATTATCTATTATAATTCAGTGTTGGTTGGCTCATTAAAAGCTGGGTTAATAACTAAAATCTTCATATTAGATTAGTAACACAGCTGGTGGTGACATATTGTAAGTAAAAGAAAGGGTTACCTTCACTGTAAAAGTATCAGTGGTCTCTCTAAGGAAATTATGTGTGAGTGTGTATTGAAGAACAGTTTGGTTAAATCTCAGTTTCTGTTGGTTACTCTACTAGAAGTTAGCAAGGTCAGGCTGAAGTGAGTGAAATCCTGATGAGTCAGTGATTATAACATATTATGTAGGCAAAATAGTTAAAGTGTATTCATCTTATTCTGAAGCAAGTTTAAATAACAATGCTTTGGAGTTTGACATTACCTCTATACCATATATAAAAGTATATGTTTTGGGGCAAAACTGGTTCTTGCACTCTACATTGCTGATAAGGATGGACCCTGAAATTCTTCTTGAAACTGTAAACCCCTACCATGACATGATGAAAGACTGAACCCACAATACTTCACTATTTAAACTAATGAATAAACTATTGTATTTCTGTGCTGTTTGCCCAAACAGGAGCTTCTTACATCTTGCAAAGATGAGTTATCAACTAGATCTTGCAGGTGGAGCACCTTACACTGAAAATCAACACATGACAATGAGAAGCTGAAACCACAGTGTAGATAAGAAGCTGTCCTTCTAAAGAAGTTGTTTTTTCTTACCCATAACACTTTGAGAATGTATGTAAATCAATGCCTATTGCCATGACATTATTTGTATTTGTGGTTAGAAAGAGAAAACCTGAGTAAACAGTGAAGCTAAAATAATAAAATGAGACAATGGGAGACTGAGTAAAGGGGAAGAATGAAAATGCTAAGGGACAGGATGCTGTGGCATGAAAGCTTCAGCATTAAAAAAGCTGAAATAGAGGATTCAAAGATGGCCACCATTCTGTAAACACTGCTAAATGACAGCTCTTCAATACTCATGGAATAAACTCAATCCAGAGGAAATACCAGGACCTATCCAATAACACTTTTTCTGAATTAGCAACTCTAATTAATATCCAGAAACCCAGAAGGGGTAAATGAACCTGAAGAACTAACAAATCTATCAAGATTAAAACAGATTACCTGGGACTGAAGAAAGACTCAAGGAAAGAAGCCGTGTGCTCAGGACACTCTACACATTTACATTTCACTATAATCCAAGAAATTTCTATTTCTATTTTTACAAAATGTCAAAAGAAGATAAAAATATGGACACTACAACAACAAAAACTAAACTCTCAGAACTGTTATCACCTGAGAAAGATTTGAACTCTAAAAGACAGAAAATAACAAAGCAACAAGACACTGCAAAATCAAGGAATAAAAATAAAACAGATCAACTGGCAAACTTGGATGATATAAAAGCAGCCTTACTACCTATCCAAGAAGCAATAAAAGAACTATCTACTCAAGTGCGATCCTTTGGAAATTCCTTCAATCAAATCTTGGAAAGAATGGACAAATCTGAAGCCAAAATCAAGGAGAATGAGGACAAAATAGCCCTGTTAGCCAAAAAATCTGAGTCACATGAAGCAAACATTCAAAATATGCAAACTAAAATTATTGATCTTGAGGCAAGATCTAGAAGAAATAATATAATCATCAGAGGCATGCCGGAGAATATACAACATAATGATCTGATCCCATCTATCATTCAAATACTTGCAACACTACTCAAAGACCCAAAAACTGCACATCAAATAACAATTGAAAGAGCACACAGAGCCTTGAGAGAATCTCAAGCTTCAAGTATTCCAAGACCTGTCTATGCCAAACTTCTTAACTCTCAAGATGTTAATAAAATACTATTATCTGCAAAGAAAAATGGAGGATCTCTAATATGGAACAACAACAGAATATCTCTAGCCCAAGACTTGCCTCTACAAATTAGGCAAGCCAGACAACTTCTATCAGCTTATTGCAGATTTTTGATTGATAAAAAACTAAAATTCCAAATGAAGTACCCAAATTCTCTAATATTTTCAGTAGATGGGGTCAAATATCCAATAACAATTTTTCTGAATTAGCAACTCTAATTAATATCCAGAAACCCAGAAGGGGTAAATGAACCTGAAGAACTAACAAAACTATAAAGATTAAAACAGATTACCTGCAACTGAAGAAAGACTCAAGGAAAGAAGCCATGTGCTCAGGACATTCTACACATTTACATTTCACTATAATCCAAGAAATTTCTATTTCTATTTTTACAACATGTCAAAAGAAGATAAAAATATGGACACTACAACAACAAAAACTAAACTCTCAGAACTGTTATCACCTGAGAAAGATTTGAACTCTAAAAGACAGAAAATAACAAAGCAACAATACACTGCAAAATCAAGGAATAAAAATAAAACAGATCAACTGGCAAACTTGGATGATATAAAAGCAGCCTTACTACCTATCCAAGAAGCAATAAAAGAACTATCTACTCAAGTGCAATCCTTTGGAAATTCCTTCAATCAAATCTTGGAAAGAATGGACAAATCTGAAGCCAAAATCAAGGAGAATGAGGACAAAATAGCCCTGTTAGCCAAAAAATCTGAGTCACATGAAGCAAACATTTAAAATATGCAAACTAAAATTATTGATCTTGAGGCAAGATCTAGAAGAAATAATATAATCATCAGAGGCATGCCAGAAAATATACAACATAATGATCTGATCCCATCTATCATTCAAATACTTGCAACACTACTCAAAGACCCAAAAACTACACATCAAATAACAATTGAAAGAGCACACAGAGCCTTGAGAGAATCTCAAGCTTCAAGTATTCCAAGACCTGTCTTTGCCAAACTTCTTAACTCTCAAGATGTTAATAAAATACTATTATCTGCAAAGAAAAATGGAGGATCTCTAATATGGAACAACAACAGAATATCTCTAGCCCAAGACTTGCCTCTACAAATTAGGCAAGCCAGACAGCTTCTATCAGCTTATTGCAGATTTTTGATTGATAAAAAACTAAAATTCCAAATGAAGTACCCAAATTCTCTAATATTTTCAGTAGATGGGGTCAAATATTCAGTTACTAACAGGAGAGAAGCAAAATCTACCTTTATGTCTGTTTTCAAATCTATTCCTGCAATAGATGACTAGCTCCATGTTCCGTTGCGGTTTGCTGAACCTTCTAGGTCGGATACATCTCCCAGCAACAGCTGAGAACTTATTTTTCCTATATCTGGTGTTTGCCTTGCCCTAGGCCATATTTTAGGTCTGGCGTGACCTTTTTTCCCATTCTACAAGGCGCGATAGCTTCAACAGGAAGTTCACAACCTGCGCGTCATGCTGGCTTTCCCACGAGAGGATCCGAAAGCTGTTTTGCAGCTCTAGAGGTCGTCTTCAAGAGGTGGCGCTTCCGTAAGTCCGTCTGCAATCTGAGTCCCCCTTCGAGAAGCTAAGCAATTGGCTTAGCTGTCTGGACGCTCGGAGGGAAGATTAAAGGATCGACAATCGAAAAAAAAAAAAAGTAACTATTGCTACAATAAACATTAAACATATTGATAATACTGTTAAATGACACTCCGATCGCCCCATAGCTGTTTATTACCAATTTTAAACATATCTATTTATAAATAAAGTTGTGCAGCTTATTATGTTGATTTGAGAAGTTAAAACATTTTACTCTGCTGACAGATTTGAAAGCAATATATCTCAATGCAACAAAATACTTTTACACAAGGTAGCATAACCTGGACTTCATGAACACAAGATTCAAATTTATTTAATTTTATTTATGTTAAATCCATCACAGATTACTATGCATCTTTTGAAATTTTATACAGACTTTATAAGAGAGCCTACATTAAGCATTGTCCCTTATATGAAAGTACATTTATTTTCTAACCAAAAACTAAACAAGTCTTATACTAACAGTCTCACTCACACTAGTGCTGAGTGCTTTAACTCATATAAAACCAGCAATTGACTACTAGTATGTCAGGACTTGGATATGTGTGGCCAAGTGGTATTTCGAAGGTAGTGAATCAGGTAATTTAATTTAGAATGAAAAATATAAAAATAGTCATAAGCTCATACCCACAAAAGCGCATGAATAATTGCTGAAGATTCAGCTTTGAAAATGCTAACTGGTATACCTTATTACGGACCCTGGCAAATATAAATACATAAACTAATTATGGAGTCTACACCTAGATATGAGCATAGCTTTGTGCTGAATACTTTACAAGTTTAATGCGAGCAAGTGTTATTGTGAAAATTTGTACCTAGCTTCAGGTCTCTTAAATTCACTTGGTTCTCAATGCCTGCTGGATCGAAACTTAATATAGAATGTGTTGGGATAACTTGTGTGATAAAGAAAATACATATATTAATATATTAATCCTACTACAGAGATTGGACTGGAACAAGGTCCTTTACCATTAGGTATAATGGGTGATTTACTAAGGGTAGTAGAACTTCTACTTTCTTTCTTGTTATTAACCCATCTGGCATAATCCCAAAATATTACTGAAAAGGACCATTTTAGATGGTTTATGACCCCAAGAATATATTACACATACACATAACCTTAAAGTTTCAGGGGCCTGAAGCTAGAAGAAACATCTATATGTCACACCTTTATTAAATCCTATACTATGATCCATCAAAGTCTTATAGGAAAGATTTTAATCTACTTTACTTTAACAAATCATGGGCTACTAACTACTAGTTACGCAAACCTTTTTGGATTTGATCTCTAACTGAATGTTGAATTATTTATGTTTATGTTTATATATATACATGAGCCTGAACTGCTATATAACTATATTGTTTTCTCCAGGACTCAGTAAGAATATATAAAATACATTATCTGATGAATATCAATTATATGGTAGAGAGAAGTCACCTCTTGACCTATTTAACACAGTGCCATTCAAGACCTAAATATTACAGAGCTAAGGTAATTAAACTGGGGGGGGGGGTTCAAGAAGTCTTGATTCACCTGAAGTGAAAAATTTGATTACTCCCCCCAAAGCACGATAAGTTATAATCGGAAATATAAGTATCTGGCCTAGAGAAGGAAGAATCACGCACAACTAAGTTTAGACAAGGAAGGAATTTACTCCATGAATATAGTTATTAAACTAAACTTGAGACAATAATCTATAGTTGACAATCTCTCAAATATTTTTAGTGATAAGTTGCTTAAATGGATGTTCCCTGATTTTAGTTATAACCAGGACTGGTGCAAATGATTACTCAAACTTTGACAACCCATAAATAAATCTAACAAGAAGAGACATGGGTTATAAAAGCAGTGTATGTTAGGGAATGAGTGGGATAGGCTTTGCACAAATAATTTTAGGTCATACAGGGCCTATAAGTTTCCTTTACCTTTTATATGCTAACGTACAAGGTATAAACTTACTATTAATACAAAATAACGCAAAACCTAATTATTGCCAGGTCCTGTTAAATTCCTGGTCCAGGAGATTAGTGGGTAGGCACAGGGAAAGGACGGGAATAAAAGAATGCTTTCATAACATATTTTTGATAAGAAATCAACACAAACCAATATATCTACACAAACTTCAAGACTACTTACACAAAATAAAAGTTTTATAAATGTGGGAAATAGACTCTTGTAATATTAAAGGTCTCCAGAGCATGGGGAAAAGGAAACTGTTTCTTCATCTATTTTTGCAGGCTAAGGCAAGCTTCATTCTACTTCAAAAAACTAATTTAACTAATGAGCAATGGTCAAAAATAAAAAAGAAAAAATGGATAAGAGCAATAATAACCTCTGAAGGCAAAACTAATAGTGCTGGAGTAGCGATAATCATTAAAGATCAGTACCAAGATAAAATCATAGAAACCAAAACAGATAATGAAGGTAGATGGTGCTATGTGATTCTTTCAACTACCGTTTATGATAAACCCATTATACTTCTCAATATATATGCACCATGTAATAACCAGCATTCCTTCTTTGCCACATTGTACCCTATCTTAAATCAATACAACAACCATTACATAATCATAGATGGGGACTGGAATGCATACCAAAACCCTAAACAGGATAAATCAAGCCCACAGAGATCATGCAATAATCATGCAATGTTAGCATTAAGTAAACTTAAATATGATTTTAAATTATATGATCCCTTTAAATATGGAAATAACTCGAATACCTCAAATAACTTTACGTTTTACTCCAACTGTCATAAAATGTGGTCAAGAATTGACTTTTTTCTAATCTCAGAAGCACTAATCCATCTTGACCCCACAGTAGTTATTCATGCCCGATACTTGTCTGACCACTCTAAAATCACCTTAAATATTATTAACTCTACTAGAAGCGATACACCATACCGGGGATATAACTGGTCCTTAAACCCCAATCTTTTAAATAAAAAGGAAATAGTTCAGGAAATCCAGGACATACTTAAAAACTCACTAGTCAAGTTAGCAAAACAGCAACACCCCCCTGATATTGAATGGGCGTCAACAAAAGCTCAGATAAGAGGTATCTTTTTCCAAAAAGCTTCTTATTACAAAAGAACTCAACTCAGAGAGGAACAGCTACTAGGGACTAAAATCAAATCTTTAGATCAGGATTTAATAAAAAAACATAACATGCAAACTGAAACAGAACTATTGAAATGTCAAAAAGACCTTTTCTTGATTCAAAATAATAAACTATCATTTTATGAAATTAAGATACTTGCAAAATATGCTAACCATATACAAACAGCATCACGAGCACTAGCAAGAATTATCAATCAGTCTAAAACACCCTCTCAAATTCCTGAAATATCCTATAGGAATAAAACTTATACGAAAACCGAAGATGTTATTAATATTTTTGAAATGATATACTCACAAATCTATGAAGAACAAAAAAACTTACTCACAAATGATAATAATAGGGACTTCCTACAAAAACTTAATGTCCCAAAAATTGATGAGAAACTACAAAAAGATTTAATAAAACCAATATCCATTGAAGAAATAATAACAACAATCAAAACATTGAAATCACACAAATCTCCTGGCCCAGATTACCTTACCGCGGAGTTTTACAAAACATTCTATCGTATCATTGCACAAATTCTATCTCTCGTATTAAATTATATAATAAATAACAAAATTAATGATATCCATTTTAATGCATCCAAAACAATTTTCATTCCCAAAGAAAAGGAAGATCCTCAGAACCCAGACAACTATAGACCCATATCACTTCTTAATACTGATACTAAAATTCTGACGTCAATTCTGGCTAATAGACTAAAGAAAATATCAAACATAATTATATCAAATGAACAATCTGGCTGTTTAACATCTAGGCAATCCAGTGATAATACATTAACACTGCACATGTTAATGTCATATGCTAACCAAAACAATCTAAACATATATGCACTCATTATAGATGCACATAAGGCCTTTGATAGAGTCAATATAATTTTTTTTATTTCAGATCTTACCCTACTTTAATATTCCCCAAGAATTTATCTTAACTTTACAAACACTATATAATAACCCTTATACAATATTATATATAAATAGAAGGTGGTCTAACAGAATCCAAATCAGAAATGGTACACGTCAAGGATGTCCTCTATCTTCCTTATTATTTAACCTATACCTGGAACCCCTATTCTTAAACATCAAACAAAATGTATATCATAATGACCCAGTAATTTATAGCACAAAAAACTCATTGTCAGCTTTTGCAGATGACCTTAACATATATTATACAACACCAGCCACAGATACCAAAAAAATACTACCTGCCATAGAAGACTTTGCATTAATATCAAACTATAAAATAAACCTTAAAAAAAAACATTTTTCCTTTAAAAACTCTGAAACCTTTCTCACTTTTACCATTGATAGGTCAATTAAATTCTGAGGAAAAGATTAAATACTTAGGAATTACATTCTCTACCATTAACAAAATTTTTATCTTAATAATATTAAACAAAATTGGGAACACATTTTATGTGATCTAAAGAGGTGGAAAAATCTGAAACTACCACCATTGGCAAAAGTCTCGATCATTAAAATGAATATCTTGCCCAGATTATTATACATTTTTAGGTCTTCACAGTTATTAATACCCAAGAAATGTTTTAAACAAATTCACATTGAATCAGCTAAATTTATATGGGAACCAAAAAAAAGTAGAATATCATATGATAAACTGATGACCCCGAAAACCAAAGGTGGCTTAGATCTACCTAATTTTGAAAATTACTACTTAATCATAAATGCAAATAGAACTTTAAGAATTGCAAACTACGATACACTAAGCAATAATTGGTCCCCACACTGGTTAAGATTATGCTTTAAGTATATTGAAAGCCTGAATATAAATCCAAAATCATTACCCTTTTTAAACAGCGATAATACTAAAACATATAATCTAATGGAACCCATTAAAAATTATATAACATTAACGCAAAATCTTTTTAGATCAGTAAATCTCTTCCAACACATGATGATCCTACAACCCATACACAAAAATCCTAACTTGAAAATTAATAACCAGCTACTAGATCTGAAAAAATTCCCACTTATAATCAATTTAACAATACAAGACATATATCCATATTTCAACTGTACCGCTCATGAATTAAGACATCAACTGGGCCTTCCCAAATCATATCTACTGATCTTGAGACAGATTAAGGAATTGTGTACAAGTTACCTACAAAAAGTAAACATTAATGAAGATGACTTAAGGAAATGTATCTCATTATGGCAAGCCCTTCTTCAAAATACAAAATTTATAACATGCTCATACAAATTGATAAAAGACCTGAAATATCAAGAACATATACTCTTGTCTAATCATTGGAAAGAAAAAAATACCATCGTTTGAGGAAAATAAAATAATACAAGCAATTAACCTAATGGTAAAATCCATATTCCTTCAAAAGTTAACATTTATCCAACTCATGATATATAATAATGCCTACTACACACGCCTTAGCTTGCATAAATTTAATCCTATTAATTCTCCAAAGTGCCCACATTGTAAATATGCAACTGCTGACCTTTTGCATATGTTCTGGAGCTGTAAATGTATATTTAAACTTTGGAACTCCCTGAAACTACAACTACAAAAGATGGGATATCAATCATCAATGCTTACTTGGGAATTTATGATATTACATATTCCCCCAAATAACCTATCTAATACCCAAATGAGCATCCTCATTAATATTTTTCTAGTAATGAAACTTTACATAGCTACTAACTGGCTGACCCCATCTAAAACCTCATGGGAAAGTTTTAGGATATTAGCGATAAAACATATATTAGCCCATAAATACATAATAAACAAACAAAACAAAAATTCCTATAATCTGAAATTCTGGGAACAAATTTTCAATATTATACTGGCATAAAGCATTGATCTTGAAATACTTTTACATTATACATAATAAAAAACATAACATTATATAAGACTATACTAACGTAAGATGATAACCCTGGAGAAAACATCCTTTATCTCCTCCATTAAGAGGGAAATATGGAAGCATTCATGTAAATAGTGTAAATATGTTTTAAGAATATTGTTGTTATTACTGTGTATTCTCTTGTGAAATGTTATGTAATGGAAAAAAGGAAAACAATAAAGAAATATTATTGAAAAAAAAAGCTGAAATAAATATTAACAAAGTTAAAATTTCCCCATGTATGGTAAACACAAAACAAGTGAAAACTGCAAGTCTACTAAAGACCACAGCAAAGTAAACAATAGTAGGGGTCATACCTGACAGTGTACAAGTTCCTCCACATATAATTGCACAAAAGCTTGGCATACTTCCATTTCATTCCAAAGAGGCAGCAAAGGTATTTGATTGGGTGTGGCAATTAAAAATAAAACATTGTAAGGCTACAGATATCCATGGAAAACATACATTGTGAAAAGAGAGCAGTAAAATGTTTCTAAAGCTATCAGTGCCACTGTTTTGTGTGGACAGGAAACTGTTCAAACCATGTGCACTTGGCAAAAATGTGTCTAGCAGAGCAGAGACTCATGAAAGCTAAACTCTATCTCTAACCCTCACAACATAATACTTAAGGTAAAAAAAACAAATGCAATGGATGGAAAATAGTCCAAACACAGCCATGATTTATAAATAGTGCCCTGTAAATGGAATGAGTTGTTAAAATAACAAGTTAATCAACAGCAGGTATGTTTAAGAAGGATACAAAAGTCTAGCATGCAAATGTCTACACTATTGTACAAAGTGGGAATGCTCATAACACACATGGCTTATGATGACCATGACTTATATATATATATATATATATATATATATATATATATATATATATATATATATATGGCACACATTTGGATAACCTGCAAATATCTGGACAAGTGAGAGGTAGAAACAATACTTGTACACAATCGCATTCCTAAGTAGGGGAAGAATGCACTCAGACTATTATACAAGCACCACATAACATAGAGGAACCTCCATAGGTTCCCATATATCCCATCTTTCATTTGAGACATGTTGGCAGATTTAATACACAGACCAAAAAGAACACAATGTAGGGACACTGATACAATGGTTGTTATACTCATGTCAGTATCAGGACAGTAAACATTAGGGGTCACAAGTTGAAATGGTCAGGAGCACTGTGGAAAAGGACACCACAGGTGTGCAAATCACAATGTGTATGTAGACAGCAGGGTCATTAACCCCCCATCCCTCCACCACATATGCAAATGAAAACACCACACAATGGGTAAGAGGAAGCAGCAAACACCAAGTAGTATATATATATCTGCAATTACATACTAACTAACACCATACTGTAACTGAGTTGCAATTATTGGATGTTCTGGCCCTTTAGAATGAGTATACAGGTGCCATGCCATATGTGTAAGAATAGTGCTGTCACACCATGTATGCATACAAGTCATTACAATCACCACAATGCATACATATGAAATGTTGAGCTCTGCATTATAGGTAACAGGCCATGCACTGTCCTGTAATGTGAATGTATATAACAGACCACAGAAACACACACAGACATACACATTCACACACACACATACACATCATATCTGCTATTGTGTACAATAAATACACCTTTCAGCATAGGTAACATATTTGCCATACATAGGTGTGTATCACACCTTATTGCAAAAGCATGTGTGGGATGGATAATTTTTATGTAGAAATGTGACACTCATGGAGGGTGGATAACAAAGTATTATGATATATAGGCAAATGATTCATACATGTAGTAATTATGTACTATTGCATGAAGGAAATCCACAGCACTATCATAATTTGGGTGACTGTGCAAGATGGCCATCAGTCTAATTTAGATACTTAAAACGCTTTTCTGACCAAGGATGGTGAAGGTTTCCCTGTACACAGGTCTTCCTGTAGCCTCTCACTATGTTCTGCTCCACTGCAGCGTGATTACAAGGTCATGAAAAGACCATTATGAATGGTCTCAGTTGGCAATGCCCTGAACTATGTTCTGTGTGCATGGCAAGATCATCATTTTCAGTACTGACACATTCCAAAACTCTACAGGATATGCTGGTGGTAGCCTTTTCACAACATACATCCCTGGATAGCCCCTGAGGTAGCAGTGGACAGTAAACAGCAAAACATTATGGCAGACTGATAGCAACTTTCCTTGTAGCCTGACAAATGCAGGGATGACCTTTTCTTCCTTCAGGAATGCTAGGACTATCGCCACATGCATCTGCGTCACAAATGTCAGGTCTGTCTCATACATGCATGCCAGATGGTTTTGCTGGAGAACACTTCATAGTATTTGTAGAAGGTGCAATAGGCAGCCTTTAGGAGTTGCTGTGTAAACATGCTTACGTATGGCCTTTATTGCTACATGTTCAAAGTTTGTTAGGACATAATCAGCATGCAGTTGTAGACCATATATTTTGCACATGTCCAGGATTTGGTTCCACAGAGTCCCATGTGCCAAAGCTGACCTCCATGTCATTATTGCATATACCAGTGGAGTCATGTGTTAGTTCAACTGTGTTCCAAAAGAGCCATGTTCTGTGTACAACTGATGGCATACACTGAACTTAGTTGGAAATGTACCATCTATTACAATAACTGGAGACTGTGCAAGATCAGCAATGTTCCTCTCACTTGTTGGTATTTCTACCAACAAGTTGGAATCATTGTATCAATATCACTGTATTATGAATTTAGACCTTCTTGATGGTGTACATATCAGGCATTATAGCCATCAGCTTTGTTACATTTTGTGATCCACTGGCCTATATGCTATATGTAAGTGTTTTGGCCAATGTATTTTTGGCATTGCCATCATCACCTCATTGTGTACATGATTTAACATTTTCTGAATGATCTGTGTAGAAGCATCACCGATAGTAGTTGTTTTCTCCTTCTAGTCAGCCATGGCTTGTACTAAAGGAGTTATAATGGCATCAGGGACATGCTGGTGACCATTTATTTTCTGCAGGAATTCACCCTGGTCTGTCTATGTTGTTATAGTGCATCTGGCACATAACCTGTGTCTCTTACGATGCAAGCCCAGCAAAGGTATGCAGCAGTGCTTTTCTCGAGATGATAAACATAACCCTCTATCATTAATTTTCATTCTCCCTTCTGAGATAGCACAGTAAGATAGTACACACCTACTTGACCAGGTGCATAGATATACTGTGCATTTTCCATGTGCTTCTGTTGCTGTTTCTGTGGTTCCTGTGGTTCTGTGTTAAGGCATTATGCCTGCATTGCTGCAGTCAAGTGTCTTTATAGTAGATGTGCAGAATTTCCCAGAATCCCATGTGTTAGGCTCACCTCTAGGCACTCACCCACTTTAAAGGGGTTTGCCAAGGCAGGGTTTCCTCTCTTTCCTGCAGTCACATACAATGTCTTCAAGGATACCTGTGCCCAGATGTAAGATAAGATCACATATTTCTAGTGTCCACATTGAAGGTCTGTCTATAGGCAATTACAGACACACACACACCACTTGGTGCTTGCTGTTTCCTCCTACCAATTGTGTGGTGTTATTGCGCACATATGTGTTGGGGTGTTTGATGACCCTGCTATCTGCATACACATTGCTCTTTGTAGTTTGTACACCTTTGGAGTCCTGTCCCATGGAGTGCTCCTGAACAATGCAACTTGTGCCCTGACATTTACTGTCCTACTGACATTAGTATAACCATAATTATACCAGTGTCCATACATTGTGATTTTTGCTATGTGGATTTAACTTTGCCCACATCTCTGTGTGTGAAAGATGGGATGTATGGGTGCATAATGAAGTTACACTATGTTATGCAGTACTTGCTTAACAGTTTGTGTGGATTCCCCATACTTGGGAGTGTGAATCTGTGTAAGCGTTGCTCATACATTTCATCTGGGCAGAATTTTCCAGATTATCCAGATGCATACCACATGTATATGTTATGGTCATCATGGAAGTGCATTTTAAAGGCATTCCTTGGAAATTTCACTTTGTACATTTTAGTCAATGTTTGCATGTCAGAATTTACATCCTTCTGAAACATACCTACTACTGTATAACCTGTTATTTTAGCAACTAACTAATTTTACAAGCGCACTATTTACAAATTATATCTGCGTTTGGACCATTTTCCATACATTACCTTTGTTTTTATCCTTAAGTGCTGGGCTATTGTGCGAGAGACAAGGCTTGGCTTTTCTGAGCATGTACTCTACTAAACATGCTTTTGCAAGTGTATGCAGTTTTAAAAAGGTTACGAACTACACAAGAAGTAGCACTATTATCCTTATAGATGCTTCTCTGCTTTCTTGCTTCATAACATGTTTTCTGAGGAGATCTTTAACCGTATGATATGTTATTTTTAATTTCTAAACCCTCTCGGCTACCCTTGCTGCCACTTAAGGATGTGTTATTGTACAACTATGTGTGTAGGGGATCACTACAGAATACCAAAATTTCACAATCCCGAGACTCTACATCCTGAGGACCAGAATCTCGAGACTGCAGAATCGCGAGCATTAAAAAAAGTAAAACATCCAACAAATTATTCTAACCTGTATGCAGGGGGGCAAACCCCCCACACCCCCATCAACTTAAATATACCAACTCCGAGATTGCACTACAGTGGAGTGAACAGCAAAGTTATAATTCTGTACTGTACAGCAATCCAGTTTTACTACTTTTGAGATTTCACAATCTCGAGATTCTGAGCCATGGGATTTAGAGTCTCGGGATTGTGGAATTTCGGTATTCTATAGTGATCCCATGTGGAGAGAGTTGTACAACTTCAGGTAGGTCTCCTACTACTGTTAGCTTTGCTGTGTTGCTTTTCAGCCTTTCAGCTGCCCATGATCTATCTGCCTTGCAGTTTTCTTGCATTTCTGCTTTACTATACACCAAGAACCTGTATTCCTGGTTATGTTTATTTTGGCTCTTTAATGTCACAGCTTTCATGCCATGATGTCCTGTTCTGCAACTTCATCATCCCCATCCTTTGCACAACATTTCTCAAACAGCACGTGTTATTGTTATTTTTTTATGTTATGTTATTTTTTTTTCAGAATTAAAGAGTATAACTGGGAATGAAGCTAATTGCAAAACAAAAATGCTTCAGAAAATGACCAATACACTTTAAGTGTATTTGAGTGTGCCAGGATTTAGTCATAGCTCAAGGCAGTAATGCACATTTAAATCCATGCACATCAACAGGAACTGAGTGCTGAGTTTTCTCCCTTTTTTGTGGGAACAATAATGCACATTTGGTATAAATTCTTAAGGCCAATGTTTGGTGGCAATCCTGTGGGTTTTCTTTCTTTAATCCTCATGCCTTCATAATTTGTTGACAGTTGTAAAGGATTTAAAGCCCATATCCCTGCCTGCTGTTCTCTCAGGGTTCAGTGTCTGTATATAAGGAAGAGGGAGGGTAACAGTGTGAGTTCTAGGCATTATAGAAACACCAGAACTCAGCAGGCCAGCTATTGACTAATTATAGTAATAGGACCATTGAGTCTAGCCTAGGATGGAGGAAGGTCTGGGTTGTAAGGTGAGGATGATTTAGTGGAATAGAAAAGAGAATGATCTTGATGTTCATAACATAAAATTTAGGTAGGGTTGGTCATCCAGTTAAGATAGGAACAATCTTAAGAAGGATTTCCAAAGAGGAGTGAATTATTATATTACTTAGTTAACTAAGAAGGAAACAGTGAAAATGTGATTTAGGGCATGGTGAGTTGTGGGACCCTGTCCTACTAAAGGGGCCAGAAAAAAAAAGGCAACTGATTATGATTAGGACATCATCATATGAGGCAGTGGGATTTACTAGGGAAGACAAGGCAGGGAGTTCTGCTTACTGATGTTCAATAGAAATTTGGGTGCATTTATGGCCCAAATGAAAATGTTCCTCAATTTTTTGTAGATTTCTGTGGTCAACTGCAGTAACATACTACTCAGACAGAGAAGGAGGTGATTGCAAGGGATTTTAATGTTACTATGCAGATACGCTAGATCAGATATTTTGGAGAAGGGAACCACATACAAGATCTCTATTGTTAAGATGGGAAAGACAGTAAGGTTGCTTGGATGTTTGGAAGAAAAGGCATACTGCACTGACTTCTGGATTGCAGAATAAGCAAAGCCATACAATTTTGTTCTATGATTGCTCAAGATGATTTAATGAATATGTAGAATGATGTGAAGCCCAAAATAAAGCATGAAAAAGGAAGACCTTTACTATGTATAGTCATGTAAAGTCGCCTGTATAAGTTTAGCTGTTTAGATTACAAACAGCTTTCGACTTGTCTCTGTAATGGCAGTATTAGTTTGAAGGCTAGAGTGTAGCCTTTTATAAAGCAGCTCAGCCTAGCTACATGTGAATCATAGATGTAATTCTCTTTTAGACTGCTGAGTTTAAACACATTACATCTATAGACTTTTATATCTGAAAGAATATGCATGGAGATTTTTGGCAATAATGTAAAGATCAGAATTATAAAGTCAGAGTCAAAGATCCACAGAGCTGACATATAGAATGATTTATTTCCTCTTTTCTTCCTTTTTCTTCTGTTCTTTTTCTCTCTGTGTTTTTTCCAGACCCTATTGGTACTCATACTACCATTCTTACCTGCAAACATAACTTCTTGCCCTTTGGTCTAGGAGTCAGCTTCACACCTCTTCCATAGACTAAGGTTGTCTACATTTAGGGGAAAACTCTAATTTTCTCCATGCTGGGTGAACTGCAATGTTGTCTCAGTGTAGCATGTTACTCAGTTTGTGAAAAGGAACTTTTCCTGTCCCTAAATACCTCCCTCCCTTTATGACCATGAAACATGTTGCATGCTGAAGAAGTTGTCCTTGCAAATGTCAGCCATGACCATATGCATCCTTCCACGCACACACCCTCTCATGGCTGCCGTGCTATGCTCTACTTGACAAGCCAAGCATGTGCTGCTTCCTAGTATCAGCAATTATGCATGGCTTCTGCATGAGTCAGCTGTGATGCTGGACCTAATCAAGTAATTCCCCTGAGATGAGTGAGCCAGCATCAGACATTTATATAAATTTCTTCTCTCCCTGACAAGTATTACCAGTATCCAGGGTGTAGGATATCTAACCTCTGTAATATACCAAATTTATCACTGTCAGTGAAGTAATAATATGCATTCCAAGTTTACAAGACTCTTTCTCATTTAACATTATTGGCTTCCATAAGAAAGAAGTCTAGGCTTTAAAGTGGCCTGTTGTTTTGTGTATACATATATACATATATATTTGTATATATATATATATATATATATATATATATATATATATATATATATATATGTGTGTGTGTTTATATATATATATATATATATATATATATATATATATATATATATGGGTGTACTTCACAAAAACAAACTGCCATTTAACCGACATTCAAAACACCAAGACCAAAAAAATGAAATCTTAAAATCCTGACAATCAAAAAACCGACTTTCATATACCCGAACTTGTAAAACACTGACTGACCTGCAATACAATATGCTGAGGAAACTGTGAACTGGGAACCCCTGCACCCAACCATGGGGAGCTACACCCCCCCAAACCCCATACAACTGAAATATTCCTACTCCATCACACTATAGTGCAGAAATTAGCAGATTTCCTGTTCTGCTCAGCTTGGGGTGTCAGCTTTTTACAGTCATTTGAACATCGGTAAAGTGAAGTTTCAGTGAAATGAAACTTTGACTTTTTCATCTCAGTAATCTGAAAGTTGGTCTACTGACATTTCAGTCAAGTCTATATCTGAGGAATTTAACTTATGTGCTAAAAATAACTGACAACTCCTTTTAATAAGATTTTTCTAGGATGAAAAAACAAGTACTATGAGCATTGCTTTCAGTAGCCATGAAGTGTACCAGTCTCTCTTCACTTGTCTCATTTTCCAACAGATTTTACATATGATGGTTCAAACAAGTAATCATTTTAATTAAGAATATAAATAATCCCTCTCCAGCTGTTGTGAATCACAACTGAACATGTGAAGACTCTCCCTTTTCCACCTTGATCAGTCCTGTTCTTTCTTTTGAGGGATACACTGATAACATGCCACAGCACAGGGTTATCTTAAATTCTGTCAGAGTGCATGTTTTATGGGTTAACATCATCAGTGTATACTACAAGATGTTCTAAGGAGGGTCTGACATAGCCGTGGACTATCATATAATTCTAAAATTGTTAGCATAGTGATCATGATCATTGAATGCACACACAGTTGACTGATGTAAGAATAGAACCCTACCTAACTATTTTTATAAAGCACAGCACTTAATGCAAGTGCCACAACACAGTTCTGGCTTTAATAGTGTCCAACAACACTTTATAGCTGATGGCATTTGTGGGATCTGGTAAGAAGAAGATGGTAATAGCAGAGTCTCACATGCTGGTAAAAATGTTGTCTCAAATGTCAACCAGGTCAACACACACACACACACACACACACACACACACACACACACACACACACACACACACACACACACACATACACATACCAACTTAACTCAGTGAGAACAGAACTCACACCTAACAACTTACAAAGCACAGTACCTAATTCAGGTGCCCAGAACAAGTTTAGCTTTTGCAGTGTCCCTTTCCCATCCTGATCAGTCCTGTTCTTCCTGAATGTGAAGGATAAACTGATAAACTGCCACAGCATAGGTTTGTCTTGAATGCTGTCATGGTGTATGTTATACAGGTTGACATCATCAGTATATGCTACAACAAGATGTTCTAAAGAGGGTCTGACATAGCTGTGGACTCACATATTCTAAAATTGTCAACATAATGATCATTCAATGCACTCACAGTTAACTGCAGTGAGAACTGATCCCCTATCTAACTAGTTACAAAGCACATCAATTCTAAAACTGTCATCATAATGATCATTAAATGCACTCACAGTTAACTGCAGTGAGAACTGATCCCCTATCTAACTAGTTACAAAGACAACAAAAAAAACACGCACTAAACTTGTAAAATGAAGGCGAAGAAGAATCAATGAAAGCCGGCAAATCTCCAAAAAGCTGATTTATTTATGTAAGCGCTTTCGGCAAGGTTCTTTCCCTGCCTTCTTCAGACAAATAGATACAAATCAATTAAACCACTTATAAAAGAACCATTAACCAATTAACTAGTTAATTAACTGTTTAAAAAGATAACACACAATAGCAAAAATCCATCGTACTTCCTACGAGAGTACTTCATTAAAGTAATAAAAAATAAATAGATAATAAAATCTTCACATTATGTGCTCATATTTAAAAGTATATCCTCATTTCAATACATTTTAACGCAAATGTAGGTTATCAAAATCTTTTGTAGTGGCCACGAAGAAAAAGAAACTAAATAAATAAAAAGTGAGTAGATGAATGAATGGTCAGGTCTATCTGAGTCTCAAGTCTGTTTAATCCTCCATTACATCCGTGTTTGAATGTTTTTTGAAAGAACTTGTGAGATGGACTTTAGGGCTATAAAGGATAGACAAAAACATCAAAGGTATTCTTTTAACATCAGCCATTCTGAACGAGAATATTTAAATTTTTTAAACGATTGTAACATAAGGGTGATGAAGCCCGATAAGGGGGGTGGTCTGGTGTTCATGGACCATTTTGTGTATGTAGAAAGTATGAACAAACTGCTGGATACAGCTGCGTATATTGAGGTAAGCCTCAACGAAGTTAATTTAGCTCACAAAAAGATTAGATCGACGTTGAATGATTTATTTTCAGAAGGGTATGTCGATCTTGATTTACATCAGTATTTGTCCATGTTGGCGCCCAGAACACAAGTGTTGTTTGGCTCTCCTAAAATTCACAAGACCATTGTAAATCCCCCCTTTAGACCTATTGTAGATGGTCGTGGGTCGATCACCTATGGTTGCGCCAAGTATGTAGAAACTGTTCTAAAACCTCTAGTTGAAAGTGAACCCCAAATATGTACAAATTCATGGGGTTTTCTGAATAATATCAATAATTTAGAATATTTACATAATACATGTTTCTTGACAATTGACATAATTTCTGTTAGGTTTAGACGAACTTTGTCAATGTTGCAGTGTTTTTTATTAGAGGTGTACTTATCTTTGTTTAGCTGTTTAGTATGTTGTTTTTTTACCAAAGCTTTATGACAAGTTCATTCATCTACTCACTTTTTATTTATTTAGTTTCTTGTTCTTCGTGGCCACTACAAAAGATTTTGATAACCTACATTTGTGTTAAAAATGTATTGAAATGAGGATATACTTTTAAATATGAACACATAATGTGAAGATTTTATTACCTATTTATTTTTTATTACTTTAATGAAGTATTCTTGTAGGAAGTACGATGGATTTTTGTTATTGTGTGTTATCTTTTTAAACAGTTAATTAACTAGTTAATTAGTTAATGGTTCTTTTATAAGTGGTTTAATTGATTTGTATCTGTTTGTCTGAAGAAGGCAGGGTAAGAACCTTTCCTAAAGCGCTTACCTAAATAAATCAGCTTTTTGGAGATTTGCCGGCTTTCATTGATTCTTCTTCGCCTTCATTTTACAAGTTAACTAGTTACAAAGCACAGCACTTAATGCAAGCACCACAGCACAGGTCTGGATGTTTAGGAGAAGATGTTGTGAGGCCTGAAAGAAATGGATGTGTAGGCATGTGCAACTGTCAAAATACTTGAATTCAATGGGACTGTAAGAAACACAGTTAAGCTCTTCTGAGTACACACACACACACACACACACACACACACACACACACACACACACACACACACACACACACACAGACATCACTTAATGTAAGCACCACAACACAGGTCTGGCTTTTACAGTGTCTGAAAACACCTTACAGCTGATGACATCAGCAGTGTCTAGTGAGAAAAAGATGGTAATAGCAGTGCCTCACACGCTGGTGTAAAATGCTCTCTCAAATGTCAACCAAGTGAACACATACACATCCCAGTTGACAACAGTGAAATTAGAACCCTTACCTAAATAAGTACACCAGCTAGAGAACTCAGTATTTAACACAAGTCTGACTTTTACAATGCCACTGGACAATTTATAGTGGAAAACATCAGCATCGGATGTTGTGAGGCCTGAATGAAATGGATGAGTAAGCATGTAAAACTGCCCAAATATTTGTATTCCATGGGACTGTAATGCTGACTACAGGAAACAGATTTATGCTCATCTGAATACACACAAACACACACACACACACACACACACACACACACACACACACACACACACACACACACACACACACACGGTGATCGCACTGGGATTAAAAGCTCAGTATTTAACACAAGTGTGACTCTTATACTGCTGCTGGACATATTATAGTGGATGACATCATCACTGGATGTTTGGGAGAAGATGTTAGGAGGCCTGAGTGAAATGGATGTGAAGGTATGTGCAGCTGTCAAATTTTTGTACTCAGTGGGACTGTAGGAAACACAGTTAAGCTCTTCTGAGTACACATACACAAACTGATTCCAGGGAGCTTAGAACCCCTACCTAAATTATTACACCAGCTAGAGAACTCATTATTTAATGCAGGCATCACAGCACAAGTCTGACTTTTACAGTGCTGCTGCACAATTTATAGTAGATTACATCATCAATGGATGTTGGGAGGCCAGAATGAAATGGATGTGTAGCTATATATGACTGTCAAGATATTTTATTTCTGCATGGTACCAGATTGATGACAGTAAGATACAGACTGATAGTCTTCTGACTATGCCCACACTATTACACATACATAGAGACACACAAATAATGTGGCTGCTGCGCTGATTTATCACATATGGAATTAGTTTGTGGCCATCTGCAAAACACAGTATGTGATAATTGAAACACCAAGAATGTATTTGCCTTGTCACAGCTGTCTTTATAGATGATGCCATCACCATTATATAATCTAGTTGATATATCCCTTTATGAGTGTGGTGTGCAAAGTGTTGATGTAGCATTTGTTATGTTTCTAATATGCAGGTATACTTTAAAGGAGATCCACACCCACAGACTGAAAAAACATGTTTATTTTATCAAGTCTTAATGTTTCCTACATGTTAACACTACTTTTGGATTCTATATAATTTTCTTTATAATTTTAAATGTAATTCTAGAGTTTGCCTACATGGGGTGCGGCATCTGGATATTTATTAGTTTACCTCCAAGTATCCCACAAAGCAGTGTTTGGCTATAAATGTTACATCATAGCTCCTAAACTCCTGTCACTGCATTGACTTTTCACATATACCCTGCTTTATTTTTATCAGTCAGGTTTAATTACAATTTCTTGTTTTTCAATGACTGCTTAAAAGACAAACAGGGATAATCATACAGACCAGTGTTCTTAGCACATGAACATTGTTTCCTGCTTTGAGCTATCAATCACAGCATCAAACAGCTCAAATTTGCCACTTTGACAGATATGAAGGGGAGGTGTTTGGGGCAGGGGAGATGTGTTTAAGGAGTATAACTCAGGCATAACAAAAGAATGAAAATTTGCCACTTTAGAAAGAAATATAAGGACTAGGCACTGAGAATACTGTTCTGTTTGATTATCTCTGTTTGTCTTTTAAGTAGTCATTGAAAAACAAGAAATAGTAATTAAACCTGACTGACTAAAATAAAGCAGGGCATACATGAAAACATATGTAAAGTCAATGCATTGACATGAGCTTAGCAGCTATGGTATAATATTTTAAAGTCAAATGCTGCAATGTGGGTGGGATATCTAGAAGTAAACTAAAAATCAAGATACCAGACCCCATGTGGGCAGACTCTGGAATTACATTTAAAAATATAACAAAATGATATAGAGTCCAAATGTGGAGTTAAAATGTAGGAAACATGAAGACATGATGAAATAAACATGTTTTTTCAGTCTGTGGGTACATTTCTCCTTTAAGAGACAGCTTTACTCACTATATGCAAACATATATCAGGAATGCATGCAGTAGAAACAAGACATTTTCTGATATTTCCCAGTATGTTGTGTACAAAAACACTTAAATCGTCACATACAGACATGCACATTTTTTGTGATTATATTTGTGTGTTCATATTTGTGAATAATTGCTGCTCACATTAGTACACGTATTAGATGATCGGAATATGTATTATCAATATAGAGATGTACATGGTATGTAGTAAACCATTTTTGGTATTTATTTCTGTAGTGTAGTTGATATTTGGGAACAAGTACTGAGATACCAAGTTGCAAGTACATGGGTGCAAGTAGCACATAACTACAGTGTAAATAAATATGTGTTCGGTCTTTAAAAAGTGCCTTCCCTTTGGTTGAGTTTTACATGGACTTTACTGGGATGAAGACTAACTATGCAATAAACATAAGTGTTACATGCTAATAAGCACTTTCCATAGTACACGGCTGAGCAGCTGGTTTGTGTGATTGATGGCAAATAGTTTGTGCATGTGAGATTCATATTTAATAACTCTTATTTGAACTTGAGGAGTACTTATCCATACTGGCTAGGGTAGAAACAGCTAACAGTTGCTATGATGTTCACATGCTGTTCATAGCTAGTTTATATCACAAATATTGTATCATAAATTGTATTGTGATGACTGGGGAGAGATGGGCGAAGGCTGCCAGCCTAGTCAAATAGAATTTAATATATAATTCTATCAACTGCATAAATAAATGTAAAATACAGGCTTGTGGTTTAAATGTAAGAAAACACTGTGAAATGTGGAACTGCAAAATATGTGACAACATTGCACTCTACTGGCCCAGTGAAGCATGTGGCATCATTTCATGTTAGAATTCGGCCTGAGGGTGGCTGGATAAAGATTTCATGCCCATTGTTTTAAGGCTAAAGTTTATGACTAGAAATTAGACATGGAAGGTGCTTTATTGCTTTAGTTTCTGTTAGTATATACATGTGAAATGTCTTCTATTGTTGTAAAAATCTAAGTGTCAAAAATGATGTAATTTTGGGTGGGCCTTAGAGACATGTTTGTTAGTAATGTTTAAATACTATTTCTCACCTGGAAGCATTTTTGATCTGGACATCTAACTTAGCAGCACTCTGCTTATGCTGACATGTAAGTTTGTAGCACTGTGCTATCTTGTAGGAAAAATTAAAGCTAGTAAATATTAATTAGGTATTTTTCTTTGAAACCAGACCTGTCCTACTGTATTATTTTAAGTTTCTGTATGATCCGTGAACTCTTATATATTTCTGTGGTGTAGTAGTTTTGTCTTGTGTTTTAATTATTTATTATTAAATATTTTTAAAACCTTCTACCCATGGCTGGTTTGAGTAGAGATGAAGTATGCTTTAGAGTACATTATATATTTATAGAGTTTATTGTAATAGGCCACTCTGATAAACCTTAGACTGTATAGTCACATTACCATTGGATATTAATATTGTACAGTAATAATTGGACACCCTTTTAAGGGCCTTTTAGTAGCTGATATTATTAACTGGGCGGTGGCAGTAATTACGACCATATAGTCTGGGTAAAGGGGCACAGCTGGAGAATCTGTGCCAGCCTTTCCCAGGAGTGTCTGTGAAGTATATCAGTACTTATCTCAAAGTGTGTGTGTGTGTTGTGTCAGCTATTTGGACTGGGACACAAAGCACTGGTTGGACAGAGAGGGTAATGGAGGTTCTAGCTTGCCCAGTTAGGCTGAGACCTGGACCCTATAGCTATGCCAGTGGGGAGTCTTATTGGGGACCTGGTGAGCAAGGGAGTAGCCAGCCCCAGACTGACTGCGATCTCTGTGTGCACTTAAGGGAAATTGTACTTTACTGTGTGTATTAAATATCCTTTCCTCTTATAGGAGATGACCTCCCTGGTGTTAGTGGTGAGGATTGAAGCTCCTTGATTTCTGGGCCAGGGCATGGTCGTCACAAGTGTTTAGCAGTGGTGGGATCTACTTCACATACAAATTGGCTTGTATTGGTGTGTTTAGAGTGAATTCCTGTAGCTTATGTACAGTGATCTCTAAAAGTGTTTTGTACTCTAAAACAGCCACACAGTGTATATCAATAGTTCAGATCTCAATTGTTTATTTCTTTTGTTAGCTTAGTGTTAGTCAGGATGAGCAGGCAGCATGTCAGCAGAAGAGTATGGAAAGCTGACAAGGAGCCAGCTGGCGGAGATGTGCCAGGCTAGGGGGCTGGTGCATGAAAACCTGTCTAAGGCAGATCTGATGGCAGCCTTGGTTACAGCTGCATCAGAAAACAGCAGCCTGGAGGATAATCAGAATGTCAGTGGAGATACAATATCCTCAGAGAATGAACAGCTCAACTTTTCTGCAGTGGACTTAAAAATCCAGCTGGAGCTGAAGAGACTTGAGTTGCAGACCAGGTGTATGGAACTAGAAGCAGCCGAGAGAATGAGGAACCTAGAAGCTGAAGAAAATGAATGGCAGAGGAAGCATGAGAGGGAAATGCTGACTCTTCACCAGAGTCATGGAAGTAATGGGGAAGGAAGTAATCAGACCCCAGAAGCACAAAAGGTCAGTAAATTTCTTCCACAGTTTAAAGAGGGGGATAATTTTAATAGCTTCATTCATATGTTTGAGCAGGTATGTAAACAGTATGAAGTTAACCAAGGGCTCTGGGTACTGTTCCTGACCCCCTTACTCAATGGTAAAGTTGTAATTTCTTTAGCAAAAATGAAAGACACTGACTGTTTTGATTATACTGCTGTAAAAATACATTTGTTAGAATGTTTTAAGCTAACACCTGAAATGTATAGGAAAAAGTTTTGTGAGCATAGACGCAAGGCAGATGAAAATGTATGTGAATATGTTGTTGAATTGAGCACTTATTTTCATAGATGGGTGAGTGGATGTCAGGTCACCACTTTTGAAGGGCTGGCAGACCTTTTGGTAAGGGAACAAGCCCTTAGCACTTTGCCTGAGGACATGAGGATCTGGTTATCTGATAGACAGTGTAGTACTTTAGAGGAGTTGGGGAAGAAGGGAGACCTATACCTAGCAAACAGGGTTGCCCTGCACAAGAAAGGGACCCCTAGTACTGCTCATGGGACTAAAGGAACCCATGGTGGGCAGCACAGACTGCTCCAACAAAATCCACAAGTAGCAGTAGAAGCCACTAGTCCAGGTACACGTCCAGGAACTTGGGTTCAATTTTTTGAATGCAACCAGTGGGGCCATGGTGCATACAGGTGTCCACGGAGGCAAGGTGAGGAACCAAAGGTGAGGGAGCCAGTAAGTGGGAAAGACAAAATGCCAACAGTGGGTTGTCTTGGGACAACAAGGGTACCAAACTACCCCCAGAGGTTATATCCTATTGTAGTGAATGACAAAGAGGCCATTGCTAAGAGAGACACAGCCTCTGATATAACCATTGTAAAGCCTGCACTGGTTACAGAGGAGCTCTACTTGCCTGGGCAGTCTGCTCCAGTCAGGGCTTTAGGAGGATCCCATTCCAAATACCTTTGGCTAGGGTTCACCTTGACTGGGAGGGTGTAAAAGGAAGCCAGTAAGTAGGTGTGTTTGAGGATATACATGCAGATGTCCTGATAGGGAACGATTTTGATAGTGCAGTACCCTGCACTTGTGCAGTTCCACGCAGTCAGGCTTGGAGACAAGCATGTAAGTCAAGTAGCCTGGGGGGGACCCAGACTGACTGCACACTTGCAGCCAGGACTGCTGAGATGGTTACTTCAGGGAGGGAGCTGCTCTGGAGCAGTGAGACAGAAGGTGAGCCACAGCTGCTTGTGGGTACTGATGGTCCCTTGGACAGAGTGACTGCAAAGGTAGAGGTGAGTAGTAGTACCCAGGCTGAAAGTGAAGCACCGCTGTCAGAGAATTCCAGACTTCCTGTGGAAGGGGTGCTGGGAAGGGTTACAAGGAGAGACTTGAGACAGGCTCAGCTCTCAGACCCTACATTGCAAGGCCTGAGGCAGGTAGCTAGGGAGGCAACTGATTCTCAAGGGAAGGGGGAATCTGTATACTGGAACAAAGGGTTACAGTACAGAGAGTGGACCCCTGAGGGAGGGCTAGAAGGTGAGAGAGTACAGCAGTTGGTAGTGCCTACCATCTGGCACTTCTAGCCATAGCCCATGATATTCCCTTTGCAGGTCATATTGGCATAAAACTTACAAAGAGGCATATTATGCAAAACATCTATTGGCCTGGAATTTCCAGAGATGTAACAGGGTACTGCAGGACCTATGAGCAGTGCAAAAAGGTAGGCAAGGCAGGAGACAAGGTGAGAGCTCCTTTAATGCCTTTGCCTGTGATTGAGGAGCCATTTCAGAGGGTAGCTATGGATATTGTGGGTCCACTGAGTACCCCAAGTTCCACAGGGAAAAAGTATATCCTAGTGATTGTAGATTATGCTACACGATACCCTGAGGCAGTGGCTTTGTCCTCCATTGAGGCAGAGAAGGTGGCAAATGATTTGCTAGAGATTTTCAGCAGGGTAGGTATCCCAAAGGAAATACTGTCTGACAGAGGTGCCAATTTTATGTCAGACCTGCTGGCTTGTCTGTGGAAGTCCTGTGGGGTGAAGCACATGAAGACCACACCCTACCATCCTCAGACTAATGGTCTTGTTGAGAGGTTAAACTCTACAATCAAGTCCATGCTACGGGCATTTGCAGATCAGTTTAAGAGGGATTGGGACAAATATTTGCCCCATCTGTTGTTTACTTACAGAGAGGTTCCCCAGGAATCCACAGGTTTGTCATCCTTTGAGTTGCTGTATGGGCATAGGGTGAGGGGTCCTCTAGATTTAACTTGAGATCAGTGAGAAGGTGAGTGTGAGTCTCACAAGGAGTCTGTTGTGGCATATGTCCTGAACCTCAGGACAAGGCTCAGGGAACTCATGGGCCTGGCCCAGGAGAACCTGGCAGAAGCCCAACAACAGAAAAAGGTGTGGTATGACAGGAATGCTTGAGCTAGAGAGTATGCTGTAGGGCAGCAGGTGATGATTCTCATTCCTGTCAGATGCAACAAGTTGCAAGCAGCTTGGGAGGGAAACTACAAGGTTGTAAGAATGGTAAGTGAGGTTAACTACATGGTGGAAGTGCTAGGCAGACAGCAGGGGCACAAATTGTACCATGTTAACATGATGAAACCTTACCATGATAGAGAGGCCCTTGTGCTGAGCATTTGCAGTGGATTGCAGGAGGAGTCTGAGAGAGATCTTGTGACTGATCTCCTCAGTGAGGCTCGGGCTGACACCTCGGTGGAAGGGGTAGCAATTTCCCAGCAGCTATCTTCTAACCAGGTTCGAGAAATCTGAGTAGTGTTGCAGGAGTTTGAGGACATATTCACTGGGAAACCAGGGAACACCCACCTGGTGCAGCACCAGGTGGATACAGGACCTCAAAGGTCTATCAGGCAGGCCCCTTATAGGGTGCCTGAGAGAGTCAAACAGACTCTGAGGGAAGAGGTACAGGAGATGTTGAAACTAGGGGTGATTCAAGAGTCCAACAGTCCCTGGGCCTCACCAGTGGTGTTGGTGCCAAAGAAGGATGGCAGTACCAGGTTCTGTGTGGGTTTCAGGAAATGAAATAATCACCCAGAGTCAGATGCTTACCCCATACCTAGGATAGATGAGGCCCTAGAGCAGCTGGGTGGGGCTAAGTATCTTACAAACATTGATCTTACCAAGGGTTACTGGCAGGTGCCCTTGACTCCCAGTGCTGGACAGAAGTCAGCCTTTGTGACTCCTTTTGGCTTGCATGATATCACAAAGATGCCTTTTTGGGATGAAGAAAGCCCCAGTGACTTTCCAGAGGCTGGTAGATCATATCTTAGCAGGAGGGTTTGCCCTTATTTACATGGATGATATTGCTGTCTACAGCCATTCCTGGCAAGAGCACCTTCAGCATGTCAGGGAGGTGCTGGGCAGACTACAGGGGGCAGGGTTGACTACTAAGCTGAGCAAATGTCAGGTGGGAATGGCAGGGGTCTCCTACCTAGGACATAGAGTGGGGGGTGGTAAGATAAGGCCAGAACCTGCCAAAATGGAAGCTTTTCAGGCATGGCCTGCACCTGTTACCAAAAAGCAGGTGAGGGCATTCTTAGGGACAGCAGGGTACTACAGAAAGTTTGTTCCCAATTATAGTACCATAGCTGCTCCCCTCACAGACCTGACAAGGAAGAACAGGCCAGATAAGGTAGCGTGGACCCCAGCATGTGAGCAGGCATTTCGGTAGCTTAAGGAAGCTTTGGGAGGACCCCCTGTGTTAGCCAGTCCACACTACAGCAAAGACTTTGTTGTGCAGGTGGATGCTTCAAACTATAGGGTGGTGGCTGTACTTAGCCAGATTTCTTCAGAGGGAGAAGAGAACCCAGTGGTTTATCTCAGTTGTAGGCTCCAACCCAGGGAGGAATGATATGCAGTGGTAGAAAAGGAATGTCTAGCCATAGTGTGGGCACTACAAAAGCTTCAGCCTTATCTGTATGGAAGAAAATTCACTGTGATGACAGATCACAACCCTCTAACATGGTTAAACAGAGCCAGTCAGCAAAATGCCAAGTTGCTAAGATGGAGTTTGGGTTTGCAAGCATATATGTCAGTGCAGCACTGCAGTGGGAGTAGCAATGCCAATGCAGATGGGCTGTCAAGACAGGGAATGGGGTGAGGTACACCCAGATAGACCTGACACTCTCAAGCAACGTTTCTCAAGGGGCACTTGAAAAAACTTGCTTGAGTTCCCCCGGGGGGGGTGACGACTGGGGAGCAATGGATGAAGGCTGCTCGCCTAGTCAAATAGAATTTAATATATAATTCTATCAACAATATAAATAAATGTAAAATACAGGCTTTTAGTTTTAAATGTAAGAAAGCACTGTGAAATGTGGAACTGCAAAATATGTGACAATATTGCACTCTACTGAGCCAGTGAAGCATGTTGTATCCTTTCATGTTAGAATTCGGCCCGAGGGCGGCTGGATAAAAATTTAATGCCCATTGTTCTAAGGCTAAAGTTTATGTCTAGAATTTAGACATGGAAGGTGCTTTATTGCTTTAGTTTCTGTAAGTATATACATGTGAAATGTCTTCTATTATTGCAAGTTTCTGTGCAGGTGTTAGATTGCTAAATAATGCAGTTTGTGGCCTGAGAACTCAGACCAGGTGTTAAGATGATGCAATATGAATACTGGCAAAACCTATGTGTCAAAAATTATGTAATTTTGGGAGGGCCTTAGAGTCATGTTTGTTAGTAATGTTTATTTCTCACAAGAGACCTGGAAGCATTTTTGATCTGGACATCTAACTTATCAGCACTCTGCTTATGATCACATGTAAGTTTGTATCACTGTGATATCTTGTAGGAATAGTTAAAGCTAGTACAAATTAATTGGGTATTTTTCTTTGAAACCAGACCTGACCTACTGTATTATTTTAAGTTTCTGCGTGATCTGTGAACTCTTAGATATTTGTGTGGTGTAATAGTTTTGTCTTGTGTTTTAATTATTTATTATTCAATATTTTTAAAACCTTCTACCCGTGGTTGGTTTGTGTAGAGATAAAGTATGCTTTAGAGTACATTATATATTTATAGAGTTTATTGTAATAGCCACTCTGATAAGCCTTAGACTGTATAGTCACATTACCATTGAATATTAATATTGCACAGTAATAAGTGGACACCCTTTTAAGGGCCTTTTAGTAGCTGATATTATTAACTGGGTGGTGGCAGTAATTACTACAGTATAGTCTGGGTAAAGGGACACAGCTGGAGAATCTGTCTCATCCTTTCCCAGGAGTGTCCATAAAGTGTATAAATACTTATCTCAAAGTGTGTGTGTGTGTTGCGTCAGCTACTTGGGCAGGGACACGAAGCACTGGTTGGACAGAGAAGGTACTGGAAGTTCTAGCTTGCCAGTTAGGCTGAGACCTGGACCCTATTGCTTTGCCAGTGGGCAGTCTTATTGGGGACCTGGTGAGCAAGGGAGCAGCCAGCCCCAGACTGATTGTGATCTCTGTGTTCACTTAAGGGAAATTGTACTTTACTGTGTGTATTAATTATCCTTTCCTCTTGAAGCATGAGGTTTTCTTGCCATCTCGTATTCTTCTCAATCATCAAGAAATGCAGACAAGGAAGCCCAGATCTGGTAAGTGTCTGGCTCAACTTAATCAAGTGGGCTAGGTAAAATTCTAATCCATTAGATGTATTTTGCCTAGACCTTTCTAGAGTTTTTGACTCATTGGAATGGAATATTCTCTAGAATTCCTTGAAAGGATATAGGTTTCAAAGGGCATTTTTTGATAAATATTACTTATTCGGTGCTAAAATTAATGCCATTTTCTTGCTGCATTTGCAGTTTAAAGACTGTCCATTTTTACCAGTATTCTTTGTCCTACCTGTTAATACACTGTCTGCTTATATTCATCAAATGGAAGCAGAGTCAACTATAATTTTACCAGATGGTACAGCATTATCATGCATGTCATTTGCAGATGATGTTGTTATTTAAATCTCCAATCTCTAGTGTAATCTGACATGTTGGGTTCATTTAAATTATTTGGGAACATCTCTGGTCTCTGTGTAATCTAAGATAAAGCTTTTTTATTTCCCTTGAATAAAGCTTGTAATGAGGTCAAAGTAGCAAGAGAGGTGTTGGGGATAAGAACACTACCTACCTGTAGATATATGGGGATATCTATTTTGACAAATTCATCAATAATGTTTAGTGAGTATATAAAACTGGACCTTGCTGATATCAAACAAATGCTGGCTGAATGGTACAAGCTAAATTTTCCCTTCCAACGGTGGTGTTCCAATGACCAAATTAGCACCATAACAGCTTCAAACAAATGCAACCTGAGGGTCATACTGCTCAAAGCTAGAAGTCTAAATCTCAAAATGCACTCGCTTGAAGCACTCCTTAAAATGAAGAACATCGACATTTGTGCTGTAATAGACCTGGTTCAAAGCAGCAGAAAGTACCCCTACACTACCAGGTTATAATTCTTTCCACACCTTTAGGCCCCAGAACTTGGACCGAAGTTCCAAAGGAGGTGGTATTTCCATATCCATAAAGGATTCACTCACCTCCAGGCTGGGAGCCCAACATAATGCATCAGAGATACTTCAGATGCAGCTAACACTGGGTAAGACAGCGATTCAGGTTGTAGCCTGCTATAGGTCCCCAACCATGTTGCAAGACTCACACTACATATTCCTAAGCACCCTGGAGATATTACGTTCCAACCTAACACTCTCATACCAGGCGACATCAACTATCCCTCCATTAACTGGGAAAAATATTCATGTACCAATACACTTGCCCAACATTTCCTGGAGTTCATTAATTCCAATGCCCTGGACCAGCTCCTTCTTACCCCCACTAGAGGTAGCAACATCCTTGACCTGGTTATTACTAACATAGGTGACCATTGCTCTACACCAATACTCAGTTTCTCCCTGCTTAGATCCAATCACAAACTAATCACCCTGGAAATCCACATCCTTCCCACCCCATCCCCCGCAAAGGTAAGCACCATTAAAACTTCTCCAAAGCTAACTTTGGGCTCCTAAAAACAGAGGTGGCTAACTTCACGGCACCCATGCAAATGGGGAACAGTTGCATGACTGCCGAATCATACACCAATGCACTGTATGAACATGAACACAAATGCATGGATCTCGCCATACCCAACAGAACCAAGGTGCTCTCCTCCAAAAAAAGGAAGCCAATCTGGTGGTACCCTGCCATAAACAAACTTTGCAACAGAAGGAGGAGACTGATGCAGAATAAGGTGAAGTCCCAGGACTGGAAAAACTCCCTTATCAGCCTCAACAAAAAGTTGAGCTCCCTCATCTAATCCTCTAAAGCTAGCTATGAAAACAGAATTGCAGTAGACAGTAAAGACAACCACAAGGGCTTCTATAGTTATGTAAAGAATCTCCACGGCAAAACCTAGATTTGCTCTGAGCTACTGCACAATGGTACCTCCTATACCAAGCCAACAGATATTGCCAATATACTGGTCAACAGATTCACTGTCAAATTTACCCGTCTTGCCCCTCCCAAAGGATCAATCACAATACCAGTAGACTGCCAGGCACCCAGTATTACTGCTGCACAGGTTAAAACAGCACTGTCCATGGCCAGGAATACAGCTTTTATGGGACCTGACAATATCCCTGGCTGTGTTCTACATGAACTACAGAGTGAACTGGCATCTCACCTGTGTGCCCTGTTCAATCACAGCCTCACTTCAGGCTTTGTCCCTACCAAATGGTGCATTGCTACAGTCATCCTTCTCCACAAAGGAGGAGTGACTACAGCCCTGGGAACTATTACCCCATTAGCCTGACGAGTCTGATATGCAAAGCTATGGAACGCATCATCATGGACCTAATAAACAAGGATATAGGAAATCTCCAAAGTCTGGATCCCACACAATTTGGTTTTGTGAAGGGTAGATCATGCCTGCTTAACATGGTCGCTTCTTTGAGTCAATCACCAGAGCTGTGGATAAAGGTAAGGTGGTTCATACAGCTTACCTTGATCTGGCCAAGGCCTTTGATACCATTCCCCACTCGGGATTCATAGAAAAACTCACTAAGCTAGGCATCAACCCCAATATTACTAGGTGGGTTGCAAACTGGCTCACAGATAGAACCCACAGTGTGAAAGTAGCAGACTCCAAGTCAAACTGGTGACTAGTCACGAGTGGAGTTCCACAGGGTTTGGTCCTGGGTCCTCTCCTGTTTGGCATCTACTTCTCTGAAGTCCAGGCCAACAAGAAGGGACTCTGGCTGACAAAGTCCACAGACAATTGCAAGTTAGGAGCCATTTTTAACCCCACAAGTGATGTTGACATCCTACAGAATGGCCTCACTGAGACCAACGACTTGTGTCTCAACCATGGCCTTAAGCTCAATGCCAAAAAATGTGTCGTTATCCCCTTTTGGAAAAATCCAGTTCCCATGAATTACCATATTGATGGTAGTCTACTAAATGCAGAAGGCATTTTAAGATATCTGGGAACATAGGTTAACAGCAACCTCTCTTTTGATCACCACATTGCCTCTGTGGTCAGAAAGTCCTTTATGTGGCACATCTCATTACTAAGGGTTTTGCATACAGGAAGAAAGGGGTGCTTGTCTCCCTCTACTCTTTCCTCATTAGGCCAATCATTGAGTACAATGCCCCATTTGGCATGTACTTCACTAGACACCTGCAACAACTGGAGAGGCTGCAAATGTAGCTCACAAAGAGGATCCTAGGCCTTAAACACTTGTCCTATATGGACAGACTCAAAAACTCCAACTATTCTCTGTCTCATATCGCCTACTTAGAGGCGATCTCTGCTTGACTTACAAAGCCATGTCTGACCCAGCTCTGTTAGAAATGCTACATCTAAAGAAATCCCAATCCCGTTGCACCACATGCTCCAGAGACCACAACCTCATTACCACAATCAACAGAACATACTGGAGGGACAAGTTCATAACACAGAGACTGCTCATGCTATGGAATAGACTTCCCATACATGTCAAGCAGAGCACCTCGCTGACTCTCTTCAAGATAAATCTTGATGAGTGAATGGGAAATAGAAAATTCACCCCTGGGATAACTCCAGTGGCTCTACTCAACAGAGGCATCGGGAACTAAGGTCAGGTGGCAAGATGCCAGGGTAAACTTATGGCTAGGCTTGCAAAGGCCCCAAGGCCATTAGCCTAGTAAACACCTATGAACCTATGAATCTAAGAACCTTCCATACTTTCATTAATGTACTAAAGATTTTTTCCTTACTCAAATTTCTCTTTCCAGTCTATGTACCACCTGTTATCCGCAGGCATTACAGAAAATCACGATATGGTCTCTTTGGAAATCCTCACTGCGGCAGATGATGTTGGAAAAAAATGTTTCTCATGCTCGGAGGTGGGGGGGGCAGGAGTTGCAACTTTGTGCCTTATTCCATAACTATTACTCTAAGTCTTGCGTTACAAGCTATAAATGTACAGCACCAGTTTGGCATATCCCTAAAATGTTTGTTATGCACACCTTGCATCTCTATTATAGAACACAAAACTCTGGGAAAAATTTGGATCCCAGGAGCCTAAAAGCCTGGACTGGCTAGAAAATTTCAGGCAAAATGAACAAAAAGCTACAGTGTATTAGTTAATCATATTCTGTCAGTATGACGTGCCTGCTTTTATGGCAAAACAGTGATTGAATATTAAAGAACCCGGTTGGTACCCATTTATACAGGGTGTCTCATATAACAATGCTACAATAATATCTGTGCCAAGAGAATTGTGCCCAGTTTTACTGGTATCTTGTTGTCAAAATACTAGGAATCTGTGGGGGAAATAAATATTTATGAGCTTAAATGTTAACAATAAGAGCACTTTCGCAGCAACAGACCAAAGAATCAAGGAAGTAGAAATTCAGGAAATTCACAAACAAGTGTAGTGGTAGAAAACCTAAGGTTTACATTCAGAAAGCTTTGGTCAATTACAAGACTTCTTCACATGAACAGTAATAACAGGGTTTTTAAATGCTGTAGCATTACCTGTAGAGATCACAGATTATGTAGTCCCTGACTAAATTCTTATTTAAGGAAAACTATCAGATTCTAAAGCAACCAGATTCTAAAATCGCTTGAGGGTGAAAAATTAAAGATAATACTTAGAAAACATTAAAAAAAATAAAAAAATATATTTAAAAATACTACTAAAAAACAAACTGAAAATCAACACAGGTAAAAGATTCAAAACAAGACCATGCTGAATTCTTTACTGAGTCCCATATTTCCATGTTTCCATGTAATCATTTTAGTGGTGTTTAGCAACCAACAAAATCATTGAAAAGACAGCATAAAACCAAAAAGATGCCAATTCTTTTTCAGTGAGTCCAACATGTCCCTGTAGACAACTCCCTGGTGCTTAAAGGTGGCTGTCCCAAACTGGAATTTCTAGATGCTAGAAAATTGAATGCCCTAGCTTGTTGGAAACCCTTCAGATCAGTTCCTCAGATGATGTGTTCACTTCTCTCTGTTCTTTGTGGTGTCCTTTTGGGGTCACCATCTTCTTGTTGATTAATAAGGTTCCTTGGAAAGGGGGGAAAGGGATATTAGTCCCATGGGATAAATAACAGCTTTGGGGGCATGGTATGATGACACAGACATGGACTTTTCTGGCTGGCAGTAGAGGCAAGGGGCTGAGGCTTAAAAATGTAAATATGGCTGTAAGATAAAATAAGAATGAAAGCCAAACCTTAAATTAAGGATTTCAAGATAGTTTCCCTTCCTTATTAGTAAAACAAGGTTGTGATTGCTTTTCCAGAGATGTAAAACTCTGCTAATGGAGCAGTATGCACTGAGTCCTGGTTTCATTTCAACATTTAAGTGAATTTGCCATCCAAACTATTTTTTTTCCAATAATATATTTTTATTGCCATCAAGTTCAGTTTTATCTATGTTGGTTAGGACATGAAAATTAAAGTTGCTATGTCCTGGATTATCCAGGTTATGTTTTGCTAGAGCACTCTTAAGTAACATTGTGATGAATATCAGATAAGTGATAGGAAATCCTTATCATAAGCTTATTGACCATCTTACCTACATAGAAAATAACCATTTCTGAATTGCAATTGTATCTCCTTTTATGTTTTAATTTCTTCCCTGTGCAAGCTGATGAACATCAGATAAGGACTAGAAATTTCTGTTTCCACAGTATAGGTTGATTTTACAAAAATTGGCCTCTGTATTGTTGACACACTTTGATTGACAGATGGTTAGAACTTCTGTTAGAATGGACATTCCCCAGAGAATATGTCCTTTCCCCAAGGCTAGTGTGATGTAGTGAATATAATTAACACTGGGAGTGTGGGTGTAGCCCTACCATGGGTGGTGTAGGAAAGCACACTCCCCTGCAGAAACACTGATTTTTTTAAGTTTGCATTTTCTAAGGATTAGCCTTGGAGCATGCACATGTAGTATATCAACATTTGTTTGTCAACATCTATGTGTCAACATTTGTGAGATACATGTAGCAACCATTCAATGTGATTCTTTAGGGATATTTTGAATTGGGGTAAGAAGACTATAGTGGTAAGTTCAGGGGGGAGCGCGTTCCATTTTTTTCTAGCTGAGTTGGAGAAAAATGATTCTCCAGCTGAGTTGTTGGCTTTGGCAGACTGTACTTGCATTTTGTAGGATGAGCAGAGGGATGCTAAGTTGCTGTTGGGGGTGGTAATATTTGTCAGAATGGGTGTACTGTTAGGTTGGTAGAGGATTTTATGAATAACTATGAGTTGGTTGTACTGGAGTTGATTGGGTAGTTCTAGCCAGTCTAGTTTTTGAAGATTTTGACAGCGATGGGTTATGTAGGCTGTGCCTGTAGCAAATCTAGCTATATTGTTATAGCAGCTAGCTAATTTGTTTAGGTTTGCTTTCCGTAGGTTTACGAAGATGGGTGAGGCATAGAGAAGAGTCGATAAGAGATGTGTTCAAGCTATGGCTGTTATGGTTTTTGTCTATATGAGCATCAAATGTTAGATTGTTATCTATTATTACACCAAGATGTTTTGTGCATGGTTCTGGGGAGATTATGGTGCCATTGTTGGATGAGATTGTAATATTTGGTGATGTGAATTTACAAATAGGGGAGAAAGTAGTAGTTTGGTTTTGTTTGGATTCAATAGGAGACTGCAATTATTGAGCCAGTCCTCTACTTTGTTGAAGGTGATTTGGGATAGGGATTGTAGTTCTGATGGGGTGGTGGCAGAACAGATAAGGATAGAGTCATCTGCATACTGAATACAGTTTTCCTCTGGGATAACTTTGGGTAGGTCATTGATTAATATGGAGAAAAGGAGGAGGCCTAATATGGATCCTTGGGAGACACCAATGGTGATTGGTAGAAGGGGGGATAGATTATATTTCCATAATACAGCTTGTTGTCTGCCTTGCAGATAAGAGTGGAACCAGTTGATTACTAGGTTGTTTAGGCTGAATGATTTTAGTGTGTCTAGGAGTAGGTGGTGATTCACCATATTGAATGCTTTGGATAGGTCGAGAAAGAGGGCAGAGGAGAGGTTGTTGTGATTACAGTTTTGATTTATTGTGTGAGAGAAGGAGAGATGTGCTGTCATGGTGCTATGGGCAAGTCTAAATCCATGCTGGGATGGGGCTAGGAGATTGTTCTGGATAAGGTGAGTTAGAATTTGCTTATGTATACATTTTTCTATCAATTTGGCTAAGGGAGATAGGATGACTATAGGTCTGTAGTATGAGAGTTCAGTAGAGTTGCCCCCTTTGTGAAGTGGAATAATGTTGGAGATTTTCCAGATGGAGGGGACATAGGATTTGCAGATAGTATGATTGATTAAGATGGAGACAGGGTATTGTCAAAGGAAAAAAGACCAATTCACGTAAGGTTCAGATATGGCATTTAATTATTTGCTGCAAGGAGACAAAAACATGCAAATACAGGATTTTGCCTAACTACTAACAGGAAGTATGCTCTTCTTATACTGTTCTACAAAATGTTGCTTTCTATAGTTGACGCAATTAAACACAACTTTCTGTATTGTTCTACAGCAGATGTTACTCAGATTTTCTGCTGACATGACTGGATTTATGAAAAACATTTGAGGAAAACAACCTGACCTTGGGGGCTTTAGCCCGCTACAAGCTTCTATTGTGTAGTTCTAATACATGTGTTACATTTCAAGGTACTTTTCTAGCTTAGACACAAGTAAATGCTGATTGCAGTTCATATTTTCCAGCAGTCTTTGTTCTTATTATCAATAGCTTCTGCAGCTGTGTATTTTCTCACAGCATAAGCGAAACTCCTTGTCTAAATCTCATAACATTAATACAAGTGATACATCTATTTATTATTTTACTGACACAAGCAGAAATTATCTGCTTCCCTGTAAATTTCCAGAGCGTAAGCAAAGATTATAACTGTGCATATTTCATGACAATACAAGATTGGAAAGCTTCTGCAGTTTATACAGATTTATGCAGTGTGAAACAGAATAAATGTGTTAGGCCTTTTCAAACCTTAAATGCAATAAGCATATTACTAATACATACACTAATACAAATTTTTCTAACAGGTATGCTATTTCATTAGCGACCTTTTGTAGAAATTCTGCAGGGAGTAAGTCTTCTGCCAGGGTGGTGTGTTTGAGTTTCTTAAGTAGGGATTTAATATAGCCTGTGGGGATTGGATCAAATGTGAAGGGAATTACATTATCAAGAGTGGATGAGGTGGTGTTGCAGGTGTTGGGAGGTAGGTTATTAGCTAGGGACTGAACTGTTTCTGTAAAGAAAGTATTGAAGGCAACTGCTACACTTTTAGGGGGTATATGTAAGGTAGTTGACGGGATGGGCGTTGTGGATTTACCTGGATGGAGCAGTTTATTAAGGCCTGACTAGAATTTTTGTGGTTGATTCTGGTGCTTTTTCTGTAAGTTGAAATAGCAGGTTTGTTTGTCTAGAATAGTGGATTGTTTTGCCTTGTTTCTCAATTGTTTGTATTTAATGTGGTCCTGACAGGATTTGGTGGATCTCCAGAAGGTCCATGCTGCGTCCCTAGCAGTTAGTTTTTGTTTAGTACCTTTGGTTATTTCTTGGGGGTGGGTAGTGGATAGCCATTGGAGGGTACTTTCTAAGGTGACTATGTTGTCACCTGGGGGAATGTAGATACATGCAATGTTGATATCTTTGTGTTGGTTAAGCTGGATTTTTATTATGAGTGTTTCAGAGTTGCTAGTTATTAGGCTTTGTGGAATACTGATAGTAGACACTTCTAGAGTGGATTTATACATGATGGCTACTCCACCACCTTTCCTGCCTTGCTGGTCAAGTCTTGTTATATTGTAGTTGGGGGGTATAATCTCATTATCAGGGATAGCGGGTTTGAGCCAGGTTTCAGTAAGACATAATAGGTCAGGGGAGTGCATGTCCAGAAGGGCATGTATATAGGTAAACCTTATTATTTATACTTCTGATGTTTAGGTGACAGACTAGTAGTGAATTAGGGGCATTATGTGAGCTCCCTAGGTTGTAGACAGTTCTATTTGTGAAGCTAGTGGTATCAGGTAAGTTTGGGCCTGGGTTAGGGTGGATATCTGCTGTAAGAGTTGGTTGAGACTTCCTTACTAGTTTGTGGATTTTTAGTAGGAGTTGATGATAGTATTTAGTACTAGGGTTTATGTAGGTAGCTCATAGGGGATGAAGAGGTTTTGGGGTAGTAGAATTAGAGAAAAGGTGGGGTTGTAATGGTGTGGGATAGTGGGGGCGGAAGGCAGCAGTAGTACTCAATGTAGGATATTGAGAGCTAGGTAAGCAGTGGAGTTCATAGGAGGTGAGGAGATTACAAGTATTACAAGAGGGGGTATGAGGCAGTAGATTGGTCTAGATTTTGGTGATAAGATGGGAGTTAGTGGAGACATTGTGGAGTACATACTGTTGGTGTTAGTGAGTGTGAGTGGGGAGATGCAAGAGAGTGAAGTATGGGGGAGTGGCAGGTAGGGAGTGTGAGGTTGTGTGTAAAGATAGATTGTGTTTGTTGGTTGGTTGTGATGTGTGGGGGTGGGGGTTAAGGAGGGGGAGTGGTGTGGTGACTATAAATGTAGGAATACTGGGGGTGGGTGGGAATTGGGTGGCAGGGTAGGGGAGTTGAGTGAGCCTGCAGGGCAAACTGAGTGGGTAGAACCAAGGAAGGTGAATTTCAGAACAGGTTGCATTGGGAACAATCAGCTGTGTAGATAGCTGGGCAAGTAGGCCAGTGTGCACAGAGGGAGAATATAGGCTAAGAGGACTAGGGGTGGGGAAGCAGATATGGTTGTGAGGGAGAGGGGTAGAAAGTAAAAGTAAAGAGTACAATACAGTGGATGGTCGATTAGGAGCTGATAATAAGGCAGGGAATAATAGATGTATTCAGGCCACCATCTAGTTGCCAAACCTTGTAATTACAGCTAGGTTCCTTACATAGCCCGAGGCTGGGAAGCCTAAGAACTGTGGTTTTATCGTGGCCTTGAGAAGGGCATAAAATGCTAGATAAGTGAGTATAGAGAAAGGAAAAGGTGGCTGCTGCACAGCCTGAATTACAATGAGTTCTAACCACCTAGCAGGGTTGTGGGAATAGCGATTAAGTTTAGTACAACTCAAGAGTATACAGACATACTTTTGAATAATTTCCCTTGAAGCTGTAGAGGTAATTCTTTCAGGGGGTAGGTTTTGCAGGACTTTGGTAGAATAAACTTGTCTTCTTAACCACTTCCAGCAGGTTGAATTTATTGTCTGCGTAGGGCAGGGAAGCTAGAGAGAATGTGAACAGGAGAGGCAATGAGGAAAAGAACAGTTACAGATACCAGTTCCCTGGTATAGACAGCACACAAAATACTTTACAAATATGAAATGTTAAACAGGGATATATAGCTTTCAAATATATTTTAAAACTGTTAATATTTTTAAAAACTCTAGGCAGCACACTGTAGAATTATGCAATGTTAAGCAGGGATGTGTATCTTTAAAAACATTTGTTAAAAACTGTTAAAAATTTTTTCTCTGAAATGCAGGAATCTTTGCTGAAAGACATTGCACATTTTATTGCAAATTTAGTTTTATATATTACCATATGTAAAACAAAATTAAAAAAAAAATGTTTGAAAGACATCTATATTAAAGAATACAAAGAAGTGTGTTTGAAATTTGCTAGCATTTTTAACTGTCTAACTGCTTAGGTGCATTGCTAATATCGTGAATCATGCAAATTTCTTCTCAGAAAAGACACACCTGACAAAAAAGCACCTTTATTACAGCATTATATTATACATGCTAACATTCTGTGGTTTCAGACCTTTAGAAAACAGGAAACATGATGATGATAATGCTAGCTGTTTCCTCATAGTCAAAAATATTAACGATTAAAACCACTTTCATAATCTTCACTTGGGACTTTCAAAAACTGGCTCAAGCTCATAATTCACAAGCAAAGCTCCATCTTCACACAAAAATGGCTGTGAAGACTGACAGGAAGTTGTAACTGATCCTTGAACTCTCTTCCTAATTCTGACATCATCAGGTCAACTGAAACGCTCTCAACAGTCTGGAATTCTGTAGAATATTTAGAAGTTTTCCTCATATTTTCATCTTGTTCCTCTTAAAAGTTTTAGTTTTCTGGCAAAATCATTGAGGATTGCATGAGCCACAATTATGTCCACCTTATCAGTGGTGCACACATCACATGTCTGATTGTGATAAAGCTGGCCACAGTAATGTATTCCAATTTGCTTTACACAGTCACACACTAGTCCTTTTCTGAAGAAAGACTGGAAAACAGGATGGTTCACTCCACTAATTAAGCTATTCTGTGGAGTGAATGCTTTTAAGTATAATCTTAATGAGAGGGATAATGTTACCTGTTTCTAGAGCTCAGATTCAGAAAGCAAAAGATCGACAACAGTGTGTCCTTCACCAAGATAAGTGATTTAGTAAATGGATGAATGAATTCTTCAGAAAAGTGGTACACATGCAGAAGGCCTGTTTCAACCACATGCTGCCTCGAGTTTCAAGTAGCCTACAGCAACATCTCAGATGGACAACAAACTATGACTGGTAAAAAAAAAAAACATAAAAAATTGAAAAAAAATATTGGTGGCTCATAGTTCACCCTACTAGACAACCTTGGAGTATTCAAATAAAAATGCTTTTGCAGTGCGGATATAACCTTGAGATTGCACAATACTTGGGAAAGGGCATATTCCCGAACCCAGATAATATAGCTTACTTATCAGTCAAATTAAACTATCAAAAAAGCTGTCAATTAACTCATATTTCAGCAAAAGTATTGCCTTCTATTAGTATGTGTGTACGTATGTGTTTTTCTAGATATAGATACAGATATACATATAGATATAGATACAGATATAGATATAGGTATACATAGATATAAAGCAAAGGGAATCATCTTGAATGTGTGTGCTGGCATCCCAGGCAGTTACCATGACTCATATTTGGCAAAACTGTATGAGATGTTTACTAGGAGTGATATCCAACACTGTCATTTACTGGGGGATGCAGGTTATGCATTGGAACAGTGGCTGATGATACCCATCACAAATGCACACATGACAACTGAAGAATACTATAATAAGACACATGCTCAAACAAGAAATATCATAGCGTATGTGTTTGGGTTGCTGAAGTCACAGTTCTGGTAAAAAGATACATCTGGAGGAGTCCTGCAGTACAATCCATGTACTGTACATGTACAGAAATCTTCACAGTCTGTGCCATGCTTCACAATATCCTACTTAAAAACAGCTTCAGCAGTATCAATAAGGGAAAGGGGCACACATCTCCCCACCATTTGCAAGGTTACCAAAGCCGCATGCAGGTGAGGAGTCAGAGGAGAACCACCAGCTGCTGTGGGTGTAGGCAGATGTAGGTGTGCTCAATATGCCTCACATTGGCTAAGAGGCAATGCATAGCACACTCACTTACCACCTAAGGGGGCTAAAACCTTCATCCTACATATATACATACAGTAACATTAATGCAAGCCAACACTCACAGCTTTTACCTACCCAGGTAATGGCTGTGTACTCTTAACATCAGACAGATTCAGCCCTGAACTAAAACACTGGCAGCCTCTGGATTTACAGGTAAATGTTGAGCTTAGGAATATTACAAAAATGTGCAATAATACAAATGAATGCCATATCCTTGCATGCTGTTACTAGGTGATGAAAGTAAGTAAAAGGTGGTTGCTTTTTATAGCAATGACTTCAACATGTGACAGCAGTGACTTGTGTGAATGCATATGTCCTCTATCAAGTAATAGGCCTCAGGCATCAAATATTCACACATTCATACCTCTCTAAAGTACTGATTGTCACACCCTCAGTTTAGCCTCATACTTTTGTACTGGCAAATTATTAAATAGAGAAGTTAGAAATTAATGATACACATTTCAGAGTCAGATTTCATATGCCTCAGAAAAATCTTAAAAATAGTGATGCAAAAACTTTTTAATTCTAACAACTGTCTAACTTTGTAAGGCCAAAATATTTAAAAATTGTCCCTATTGTCCAACATTTGTCCCACTTTTATTTATGTCTTTGTCAAGCTTTACTGCTGTAAGAGTTATGAAAACCTGTAAGAAAGAAATGCAATTAGCAAAACAGCATCACAAACACAGATACATTAAGCACTATGTCAGTTATGCACCTCAAGCATCACACACAAAACTTACATATCCCCAAATCCAAAAAATAGAAAACAAGGACATAGAACAGTTATCATCATTTTCACAGGGTATTGTGTGGGGGTGGGCAAAAAAGGTACGTGAGTGTGTGTGAGTAAGAAAGAGAAACAGGCAGACATTTGGTTAAAGTATCTAATGGCCACTGAGGCAGAATGAGTTTTAAGCCTCACGCCTGACCAATGTAACTGATATTTATGTGTGTCTGTGTGGGCACTTCAGGTGAAACTGGTTTGTGAGTGTCTGCAGGAACACAACCAAGATCTGTGCTAGCTTTACATCTTGGTATGTCAGACAGGTGTGAGCCATGCCTGGTAGAGGTGGCAGTTCATTGTCGTGTACCCGACCATGAGAACTGGCTCTGCCAGGAGTTGCACTGGCATGTCCATGCCCATGGTCAGATGCACTGCTGCTTCCTGAATGTCACTGATGCCTGCTAAATGAGTCCTCACAAGTATGCCCAGGACCATGACCCCATGGCCTGCCATGTCTGAGTGTGGACACCTCAACCACTGATGGAGCAGTGGAAGTAGTACCATTATGGGAGCATGATTGGTCATGGCCATGTCAGATAACATCAGATGATGTGGCTAACCTACATCCACGTGGATGCCATCCCCCTCAAAGCAGACATTCTGTCATGTCATTCATCCAATCCATTGTATCAGCAACATGATAGAGGCAGTCACATATGCCAGCCTGTGCCACATCTACAACTCTAAGCATTTCCTTGGAGGCCCTATTGAAATGTGCCTACACCTCCATGACAGCCCTAACCATACGTTGAGTGGCATGGTAGGACATACATGAATCAGGTGGAAGATGGATAGCAGGCCTCCTCCGAGCACCCCTCACAACCTTCCTGTGTGGCACGTCACCCACACTTTGGCTCCCATCAGAGTCAACAGGCAATGTAGCTGCAGTAACCACACTACCCTGATCATGTATCTGATCTTCCAACTGTCCAATATCTGAGGGTTCAATGGAATGGGTTTGCTTAAGCCTACTGGCTATGTCTGATTGAATTACAGTGGATGGCTAAATGTCAGCCTCAGTATCAGAGTCAACCTCTGCCCCCCCCCCCTCCCGACTGTGCCTGTGTTTGTCCACCATCATCATCAGAGTCTGACAATGCTCTGACATCAGATGGTAAGAGTCTTGCACTTACACTGTCAGAATCACCTGCGATAATAAGCAACAAACACAGAAATTAAATTAATAGCTATACTACTATATAGTTCAATATATACTAACAAACTAACACTGCTGCCACTATCACAGATGATACAGCAATACAGTCCTGACTCTCACATCACACATACAGATAAAATAAATATTTCTGTAAACTGTTCATTGGTATTGAAATAAAAATGTTTGCCTTACCATGTGCAGATGACTCCTAACTTGCTAGGGAGGATGGCCCTGGAGGAAGTTAAGCAAAATGTAAGGACACCATCATCACAACAACAGTAACACAGGGTGAAAAAAATGTGGGCCTTTATATGTCCATTATCAATACATTTAACAGAAACGTGGATGACATGTCCACCCCAAGCTCATGTGCAATGAACCAGAATGTGTTGTTAACTGTATCAATCTATAGCTAGGTTCCCTGCCCCTCCCCCCAAAAAAACAAATCTGTTAAACAAACTTAAGCATTGCTGTCAATATTTTACTATAGAAGAAATATTTAACAATTGACATAGGTAAGCCTACTTGGCAACTTCTCCTGTTACATACTTGGCCTCGCTGAAACAGCAACACCAACATCATTCACATGCTGTTATGCATTTTCCACTGAGGTCCCTGGATCCCTGACACTGCTCAGGAACTATTCATTTGGTGTCAGTGGTGAGTCTGTAGCAGCCCACTTCCCCCAGTAGTCATCTGTCCACAGGCCACTGCAGCTGCTCTCCTCCAGGCTGATGAAATCATGTCAGTGACCCTTTGATGCATCTGATCATATGTCCTGCTGCATCCCCCAACAGCATTTACATCATTCATGCTCTTCTGCCAAATTTGTATTCTTCCAGACATATCCCCACATCTTCTCTCAAGCAGAAAGACATCATGTCACCTAAGTGCTTAAACAATTACATTATTCTCTGGGTCACTGATGAGAGATTTTGCAGGAATTGGAATGTGTGGGTGCCATAGTCCTAGGTGACATAAAACACAAAATGAGGATACCACACATAAATATCACATAAGTAAAAGTCCTGCTTAGATATAACACATAAGTAGTTTTTCAATATTACACACTGGAGAAACAAAAAACTTTCAAGATATTCAAATATAAAAAGGATGTATGTGGTTGTAACATATGACAGTCATGCACAAAGGAAGTTTTGATCCAAAACAAGGTGAGTAACAATAGCAAAGCAAACCTTTGTTCAAACAATTTTGTTTGTTTGTGCCAACACATAAATGGAACTTGGCTTCCCCACCACCAAAACAACAGGCAAATGACATTTTGGTACCAAACAAAAGAATAAAACATCTGTGAGCTGTTACAAGTGCTATCAAAGAAACTGTTCCCAAAGCATGTGTACCCATTTATCACAAAACATTCATTTTTATGCAACTGCCAGTCACCTCTACCTGTGGCCAGCACTCCCCTATAGGTGCCTATGGTCCATCCTAGACTGCTAATACCCATGTGTCATTGACAACATTTTTTTATTTTTATTTTATTTTATATTTATTTACCGGGATAGTCCGACTGGATACATGTCCATTTTCAGCGGAGGCCCAGGGAGAAAATCTCCACATAGACAAACTTACATAGATTACACAGAAGTTAGCAAACAATTATAAAAACAAAGTGATTATATACAATGGCTTAGTAGTGTTCCCTAGTAGGGACTCACAATTGTCATGGACAGACACAATTAAAAGTAAGAGACATCAGATTGAAAGCAGAGCTTGGTGATGTAGTTACATGTTATGATAATGGCAGAATCTGCTTTCAGTTTATAACTTAATCAGGGTTGGTACATGAGCATAGCCAATTCACTTTGAGATACTGTTTGAGTTTTTTTTTTTTAAGAGTCTTTTGGAAGATTGTAGGGTTATATAGTTTGGCAACGAATTCCAGGTTTTGCTAATGAAGTTGGAAAACAGGGATTTACCAGCAGAGTTATTAGCTTTGTGGATTTGGACCAGTAGTTTATCAGCTGACCATAGGGATCTCAGGTTGCTATATGGCTTAATAATATTTTTAAGTGAGGGGGTATCCTCAGGGTGGTACAAAATTGTGTGCACTATCAAGAGTTGATTGAATTGAATTAAGCTGGGCAGTTCTAGCTACTCTAGTTGTTTAAGGTTCTGACAGTGGTGGGTTCTATAGGTGGAGCCAATGGTGAATCTGGCAATATGATTGTAGCTATGGGACAGCTTACCTAGTTCGGATTTGTTGAGGTTTGATAGTACAGGCTTGAGAGTACAGGTGAGGCATATAAAAGAGTAGGTGTGATCAGGTAATTGCAGTCCTTGCCAGTGGGGTTAAAAATGTTTTGTTTCTATACAGTGATCCAAGCTTCCTATTGATGGTCTGTATGGTTTTGTTGACCTGTAGGTCAAATTTGAGATTATTGTCTATGATAACCCCTAGCAATTTGGTGTGATGATCTGGGGAAATAGTGGTAGCATTGTTAGATGTGACAAAAAATGAAAGTGTGGTAGATCTTCTAGATGGGGAGAAGAGTAGAAGTTTAGTTTTATCATGGTTCAGAAGTAGGCACTGGTTGGTGAGCCAGTTCTGGATAGTGTTAAATGTATTTTGGGTTAAGGTTTGCAGTTAGGATGGGAGGTGGCTGAGCAGATCAGAGTGGAATCATCTGCATATTGAATGCAAGTAGCTTTAGGGATAGCAGTGTGAAGGTTGCTGATAAAAATAGAGAAAAGTAGTGGACCTAGTATGGACCTTGAGGGACACCAAGTGTGAGAGGTAGCTGGCTGGAGATTTTGCCCTGCCCATAGTATCCCTTGTTGTCTGCTAGTCAGGTAGGACTGGAACCACTGGATAGCAGGCTTGTTGAGGGAAATAGATTTTAGTGAAAGAATGAGAAGAAAAGTTCATGGTTGACCATGTCAAAGGTTTTTGATATGTCAAGAAAGAGGGCATAGGTTAGCCTATTTTCATTGCTGTTTTGGTTTATGGCAGTAGTAAAGGAAAGGAGGGCTGAGGTGGTGCTGTGGCATGGCCTGAAACTATGCTCGGAGTTAGATAGTAAGTTATTCTGTGTAAGGTATTGCATTAGTTGCTTGTATACACATTTCTTCATTATTTTGACTAGTGGTAAAGAATGGCAATGGGTCTATAGTTGGATATGTCTGAGGAGCTACCACCTTTCTGGAGTGGGATGACAGGAGATATTTTCCAGAGGGAGGGGATAGCATTTTTGGATAAGGTTCTGTTGATGAGGATAGATATGGGATATGCAATGGCATCTGCAGCTATTTGTAGGCACTCTGCAGGGCGGAGGTCAGCAGCGAGGGTGGTAGGTTTTAGCTTTTTTATAAGTGTTTTGATAAAACTAGTGGATATTGGTTAGACTCTAAATTTGCGGTGATTATTGGGTAGATTAGGCATGTGGTTTAAGTTAGAGGGGGTTAGTTGACTTGCTAGGGATTGGATTATTTCAGTGAAAAAGTTATTATAGGCGCTAGCTATGGTCTCTGGGGAACTATGGGTGTAGTTAGCCAGGGTTGGGGTGGTGGAATGACCTGGATGAAGTAGTTGATTTAAGCCTGGCCAGAACTTTTGAGGGTTGTTATGGTGTTTTTGTAGGAGATTTTGGTAGAAGCTTTTTTAATCCAGTAAAACAGATTTTTTTTTTTGTATCATTCCTGAGTTGACGATATTTTAGATGGTCAAGTGAGGCTTTGGTTGTTCTCCAGCTGGCCCAGGCTCTGTTTCTAGTTTTGATTTTAGCTTTGGTATCTTTTGTGAGCCATGGTGCTGCATTTGATCTAGTTTTATTGTACATGCTGGAGCATGGGAATCAAGGATACTTAGGAATTTAGTGTTAAAGTGATCTATGGCCTCCTCTAATGTTATATTTTTTAGTTTTGACCAGTCAATTGCTTTTAATTTGTTTTGGAATATAGCAGCGTCAAAGTTTTTCCTGTTTCTAACTGTTTTATATTTGGGCTGGTGAGGGTTTCCTGCCTTATGTTTTATGATATAGGTTAGACAATGGTCATTGAGGTCATCAGGGAGAGTACCAGCTGTGTACAGTTGGGATTGGTTATTAACTAGGATCCAGTCTAGGATACTTTCCCTGTTGGTTGGTTTGTTTATCCTAGTGGGAGAGGTTGTTAGAAAAATACATATATTCACATATGTGCTGCCTAGAAAATATATTTACATACATGCTGCCTAGAAAAATATATATTTACAATGTATGCTGCTTAGGAAGATGTGTATTCAAACATTCAAACATATATAAGTTATGTGGTCAAATATATAGAGAAATGTGTGCTTTAGTTAGGAATAAATGTACTTAAATCTATAATAGAGAACAAAGTTTGAAAAGTAGTATGATATGTAATGCATTTAATTCTGTCTTACTAGAATAATAGTAGAAATAAACTTGCATATTATTGCTTGAAGCACAAGCTGCAGTGTAATCAGAAATTTGGCCTTGGCAGCGTTCAAGCACAGCCTGGCTCATGTCTTTCAAGTAAAGATTATTTTGCAAAATTAGAAAATAATAAATCTGTTCGCATGTGTATCTTCTTCCTGCTTCAACCAGAAGAATAACCTTGTGCACTATCAGAGATAGTGTCCAGCTGGAAAGGGACAAAGAAATGTATTAAAGAGACATTCATCCATTGTATTCGAGCTAATCTAAGAGCCTTGAATTGGCTACATCCTCAGGAGGTCATCGTGACTGACCAGGTGCTTGCAAGGCTGTAACATTCTCATGGGAAAAAGATTTTTTGAAAAACACTATCTCAGCACTTTTTCATAAGTTACTATGATGTAAAGACCCTGTCACTGACCACGTCAGTGAGGTGGGCAAAAGCTGATTGTAAATGATATAAAATGGCAAACACTGTACAAATAAATCAGTCAAAATTCTATACAACTTTGTGTATGGTTTTTTGCCTCCTAATGTACATTAGAATATAAAATACTTGAGTTCTCCTGCATTATTGTTTGTTATTGATTGACATTGTTCTTGAATGATTTCTACAGTCTGATTCTAACAAATTTATTTAACATTTTGGTCCTAATCGTGCCGGAATTCCCTTGGTAAGCTGCAGGTCACAGAGTGCATGAGTGCTAATAAATCTGCGCAGGAGAAGCTGCGAAAGAATGGTTCTTCTTAAAGTGAAAAGACCTCCGACTGAATTGTTGTGTGTAAAGAGGCTGTCCACTTTCTGATCTGTGGCTGAAAAGCGGAAGACTGGGCCCCAAGGAAAAACAGTAAAAGCAGGAGGCTCAGGTAAGAAGAATTTCCCTCTTTGTCTTTGTTTTAGATCAGGGACCAGGTTACACTGTGCTATTGCTAAGGTTTGTGATAGCAGGGAGAGAGAGTCAGTATTGTATCTTGAGTCATAGATCAGGGAATAACAAAGCAAAGTAAACAGTCATTCTAGACACTACTGTGGATATGGGGAAATAAGATACCACGTGGTACAAGAGAAGGGTTACGTAACAGTCTTCTTAAGACATGGGAAATCAGTGCACTAAGAGATCACGAGATCCGCCCCTAACGGATAATGTGAAGCATATGCAATTGCAGTAAGCAGATAATGTGAGATATTTTGCAAAATGTGTTAACAACTATAAATTTGATAGTAAACTAGATAAACTTTCACTAGTTAAACTCCTTAAACAAGCTTTAATCTGATGCAGGGCAGGCAAAAGAAAAACAGCACCAACTAGGCATACCTCAAGCACATAGGTGGATTGAGGAAGCAAATTGTAAAAAAAAAACAGAAGCTTAAAAATTCTGAAACATTTTTAGACAACAAAGTGAAAGGTCTAACAGACAGAATCTCTAAAAATGAAAACTTAGAGCAGACTGGACTTGCATTAATTAATGCATACAACAGGAAATGAGACAGTAGATGGATATTATGCTAGATCATTAAAATGCTTAAAACAACAATTAAAAATACATTTTTAAAAGGTTGCATTGCCTCTGTTAGTAGTTTTATTACAAGGCATATGATAAATCACTGAACAAGCAGGCTGCAAGCCTTACTTGAGTATGCTAGACGTACTGAAAGACACTTTAATAGTAAAAAGAAAAAAGGGCACAAGTCTTCACTGCTGAAGACGGAGCTGAAGTATTTGTATTACAGTCAGGTAAAAGGGCATCTAGCTAGGGACTATAAACAAAATAAGAAAGCAATGACAGAAGATAAAGGAGATGTGGACTGACTATATGATAGTGATAATAACCAAAATCATCAGGAAAGGTTAATAAACAAAAGAAAGTGTGAATGTAGTAGAGGAATAGAGGAAGTACAAACAGATGTAGAGAATAAAAATGAAAATAAAATTTTAGATTTAGCATTGTTGAGCCTGGAGCTCTACCTAGCAAATACAAAACCAGAAGTAACACTTCTGGTGGAGGGAAGAAAGGTCAAATTCCTGTGTGACTCAGGAGCCACGGACTTTGATACACCCTCCAAGTTACCAAAACATTCTAAATCACCTGATTATATATTAGTAAAAGCAGCAAATGGACAGCTATACAGGGAACCACTTTCCCATAATATAGCAATAACTGACCCTGTTTCAGGTATGACTCAGAAAAGTAAAATTGTAGTTTCTGCAAAAATATCCAGTAAACTTACTGGGAAGAGACCTTGTGCAGATATTTGGCATAGCAGTAGTTCCTACCATGCAGGGTATGGAAGCACAAAGACAAATGGATGCTCTTGTGGTGTGATCAGAGGGTGAAGCCTATTATTGGTACAGCCAGGGCCTAGTTATGATTGGTCCAGGGGCAGTAACCAAAGAACTGATAAACGTAGCCATCAGTAAGGTACCCTCCCTTGACACTGATCAGCAGCACTTGTTACATTGTACTCCATACTACTGTAGCACACCAGGACCTAATAAGAAATATAAGTAAAAATCCTGCTGACAAATTAATATTACAAACTTTATGCTGGGATACTGAGGGAAACAGTGTAGTAAGCTGTTCATTACCTCAGGAGTTCATGAGATTGTATAAGTCCAATAGACTGCCACATGTCAGCTTGACAAAAACAAAAGTGTTAAATGGGCAGACTTAAAAAAAAGGTAACAAAATGAAAACAGACTGATTTAAAAATGTCAGGACAAGGGATATAAAAACAAAACTGAATTGGTTGACACAGACACATACAGCTGTACACTTGCAATCTAGTAAGGACAGCTGATTAGCATTTTATTAAAAGAAAAGAAGAGGCCTTGTGTAAAATTCCAACAACTCTGTGGTCAACAGGCAAGTTAAATGTAGGGCTTATTCAAGCAGCAGGACCAGTTACAATTACCCCAAAGTCAGCTTTTAGACCACAAAAAAACAATACATTTTGGAAAAGAATGCAAAAGTAAAAATTAAGCCTATAATAAGCAGCATTACTCAAAAGGAGTACTGGTAGAATCTCCTGATTCACCATGTGATACACCCTATTTCCTGTTAAAAAAAAGCAAACAGGGAATGGCAGATGGTACAAGATTTATAAGCTGTAAATAATGCAGTAATACCTAAAGCACCCACGGTGCCAGACCCACATACCTTGTTAAATGATTTAAAGCCACAACAGAAGTATTTTACTGTGGTAGATATAAGCAATGCTTTCTTTTCAATACCTATACATCCTGATAGTCAATATTGGTTTGCATTTACATTTCAGGGTAAAAGGTATGCATATACTCGACTACCACAGGGATATTGTGAGAGCCCAATAATATTTGCACAAAAAATGGCTAGCAACCTGGCAGGGTCTACCCACCAGAAAGTAGTCAAATTTTACTTTATGTAAATGACATCTTGCTAACAGCACCCAGCAGCAGTGCAGGGTGAATACAGTAGCATTGTTAAAATTTTTAGTAATACAAGGACACAAAGTAAACAAAAGTAAGTTACAACTTTGGGAAAAAACACAGGTTAGATACCTGGGATATGTGATATTCAATAAAGGTAAAATACTAGATAAGGGAAAGAAAAAGGAAAAAACAGCAATTTTGCAAGCACCCAAACCAACAACTAAAAAGAAATGATGTCTTTTCTTAGGTACAACTAATTTTGTTGGAACTGGGTACCAAATTATTTTACAATGGAAAACAAAAGCAGAAATGGCTTTCTGCAGGTTGAAGCAGTTAATAGCTTCTTCATTAGTTTTAAGACTTCCAAGTTATCACAAACGTTTTTAGACCATAGATTGTAAGCAATGGTACATGACATCAGTATTAAAGCAACAACATGGGGATAAGCAATGCCCCATAAGCTTACTATTCATCACAGTTAGACCCAGTGGTGCAATCTTTGCCTCACTGTGTACAAGCAGTAGTTGCAGCAGCAATGGCAGTACAGGCTTCAGCCTCAGTGGTGTTATTCCACCCTCTCACATTGAGAATGCCTCATGCAGTTGCAATAATTCTGCCACAAGAAAAAGTTGCATACCTTTCTCCTGCTAGACATCTTTCATGTATGACCATACTGCTGAGTCAACCTCATATAAACAGTTAGCTTTACCTAGACAAGATCTTACAAATATGCCCTTGGATAATGCTGAGGTGACATATTACGTGGATGGCTCATGCAGAAGGGGTCCTACAGGAAAAAATCTAGTGGGGTATGCAGTAGTTACAGACACTAAAAATTTAGAAGCACAAACTTTGCCACACAACTTGTATGCTCAAGCAGCAGAACTGGTAATTTTGACAGGAGCATGTATTTTAGTAAAAGGCAAAAAAAAAAAAAGAGTAAACATATATACTGATAATCAGTATGCTTTTTCTACAGTGCATGTGTTTGCACAATAATAAAGAAAATAGAGGATGATTACATCCAGTAAAAATCTATTAATCATGCAATTTATTTTGGAGCTATTAGAATCTATTCAGTTGCCTGCGAAAGTAGCTATTTGTAAATGTGTAGCTCATACAAAACAATAGGATAAGATTTCAAGGTAATGCACGAGCTGATGCAGCTGCAAAGCAAGCAGCCTCAGACTCAGAAACTTTATTTTTAAATGAAAAATTACAACCCTTTAAGATTTTAGATTTAGACATGTTAAAACAATGCAAATGCTTACTACAAAAGCAGAAAAACAAAACTGGGTAAAACAAGGTGCAATTTTTGAGAATGGACTGTACATTTCCAAAGGAAAAAACAACAATATTACCGTCTAATTTATTTAGATATGCAGCTTTGTTGAGCCATGGGCAGAGCCATGTCTCAACAGGGGATGGTACAGTTAGTAAATAAAATATTCCAAACATATGGATACATAAATTATACAATAAAATTTTGTGCAGCTTGTCATACTTGTAACAAGCACCATGCACAAGGAGCATTTAAAAACAAGCAAGGAGTTTCCTACACCACCATATCCATTCCATACTATTTGTATGGACTTCATAGAGTTGAATAAATGTGAAGGAAAGAAATACTGTTTAGTGATCATAGATATGTTTTCAAAATGGGTAGAAGCTTTTCCAACCAGGAATCCGAATGCAGCAACAGTGGCAAAGGCCTAGTAAAGGAAATAATTCCTAGATTTGGCATACGGAAAGAATCTATAGTGGCAATGGGACACATTTTGTCAATCAGACAATTCAACAACTTGGGAGATTTTTTTGGGTTTTCCTTAAGGAATCACTGTGCTTACCACCCACAGTCAGCAGGACTGGTGGAGAGGTACAATGGGATTTTAAAAACAAGTTAAGAAAGTTAATGAGTGAGACTCAGAAGAATTGGATTTGCTGTTTACCTCTAGCATTGCTGAGCATGAAAACAGTAACAAATGTAAAGGGTTTGATCCTTTAAAGTAGTATTTGGAAGGGCATATTATGTGCCTCAGTAAAAGCCCTCATGCCTGCAGAGCTGGAGGCTGACGGTTCACTAGCTAATTATATAAAGAAACTGTTATAAATAAATCTGTTTTGCAGTTTAACTCTTTTCAGACAAAAGAACTTTCAGCTGAATAAAAACTTTGTGACTGATACACAAGGGCAAAATGGCCAAGAGTAAAGAAAACAAAAAAGCAGAGCAACCCAAGAACTATTGCATAATTATTTTAACTGTGTATTTGTTAACTATAAGTGTGACAATTTTTCTCTTATTGTGGTTTTTCCCTGCACTCAACCACACAAGTGAAAGTGAGAAGACGTGATAAACTGTTTATAGACTGGCATCCAAACTTTAACACGTACCTGGCCATGAAGCAAGTGTATACAGAAACTATGCACATTTCAAATTGCTGAGTTTGTACAGCTATACCAACAACATATAATAGACTTTAACGTCCTCTGTCCCTCTGGGGATAAAATGAGACTTTGAAAGTTTTTTATACAAAACTGTGAGATCACAGGACAAAATTGCTTTATTTTACCTGTTCACACAAAAAGGAGTTGTATGTTTCTACAAAGTAATACCCTCCAGGTGGGCTGGAGTAATGGTAATATAACAATGTCTTATAAATGTTACATTAAAGTCAAAAGTGGGGTACTGTTTGTAATACTAACCATGATTCATATCTGAGTTCAATGAAAACTACATTAAATGCAGTATGTGACAATCCAGTCTTAACTAAGCAATTGTCTATTAAGAATAGAAAAATGTTTCATGCAGGGATAACACGTATCAGTACCAAAGTAATGATTTTATTTGTGGGAAAAAGGCATATAAATGGTTACCTGAGAATTGGTCCGGCAGTTGTTTTGGGTTATCTGGTTTCAGCAATAAGACATACTGCAGAATTACCTTTGGGTAAAATACGAAGCGTGTAGAAAACAGCTCGAGAATCTGAAGGTCCAGTGAAAAAAAACCTGTGAATCCAGTTGGTAAAATCGAAGCTGGTTGAAAAGGCCATAATTCAGTGAAAGACAAAAGTAAATTGACTCGTATGAACTTGGGCAACAGTGTTATATCCAGGGCAGGAATACCACCAGCCTATGGAGCAGTCAAATCGATCTGGGAGCTGAGGAAGCTGTCAAGAAGTCATGAGCAATGCAACTTTTCCACCCTAGAATTGGTGACTAATGAACTGAATGCAATAAAACTGTTGTGCTACAAAATCGAATGGCTCTTTACTTCACCCTAGCGGCAAGAGGTGGTACACGAAGAAAAATGCTGCGTACATTCCAGACAACCAACATGAAATCAATGACCACCTAGAGGTAATTCAGCAAGTATCAGCAATGACTAAACCAGGCCCAAACCCACTGACGGACTTTTTCCAGAATCTGTTTGGGGGTGGGGTTCCATCCTATTAAACATTTAATTGCTATTTGTGTGGGTATACTCCTAATAGGAACATGTGTTTACTGTGAAATTCCCTGCATGAAAAGATTAATCAAAAATTTGTTGATATATCTGCTACTGAAACTTTTACCAAAGTGTTGAAATTAAAGATTAATTTCAAATGATGCTTTTCTGAAATATAAAACCAATGACTAACTTAGCTGAAAGTCCTTGAAAGGCAAAAGCTAAGGAATGAAATAATACTGTTTATGTTTCAAATAGAATGAAATGCATTAACAGGAGGGAGAATGTTAGAAAAATACATATATTCACATATGTGCTGCCTAGAAAATATATTTACATACATGCTGCCTAGAAAATATATATTTACAATGTATGCTGCTTAGGAAGATGTGTATTCAAACATTCAAACATATATAAGTTATGTGGTCAAATATATAGAGAAATGTGTGCTTTAGTTAGGAATAAATGTACTTAAATCTATAATAGAGAACAAAGTTTGAAAAGTAGTATGATATGTAATGCATTTAATTCTGTCTTACTAGAATAATAGTAGAAATAAACTTGCATATTATTGCTTGAAGCACAAGCTGCAGTGTAATCAGAAATTTGGCCTTGGCAGCGTTCAAGCACAGCCTGGCTCATGTCTTTCAAGTAAAGATTATTTTGCAAAATTAGAAAATAATAAATCTGTTCGCATGTGTATCTTCTTCCTGCTTCAACCAGAAGAATAACCTTGTGCGCACTATCAGAGATAGTGTCCAGCTGGAAAGGGACAAAGAAATGTATTAAAGAGACATTCATCCATTGTATTCGAGCTAATCTAAGAGCCTTGAATTGGCTACATCCTCAGGAGGTCATCGTGACTGACCAGGTGCTTGCAAGGCTGTAACATTCTCATGGGAAAAAGATTTTTTGAAAAACACTATCTCAGCACTTTTTCATAAGTTACTATGATGTAAAGACCCTGTCACTGACCACGTCAGTGAGGTGGGCAAAAGCTGATTGTAAATGATATAAAATGGCAAACACTGTACAAATAAATCAGTCAAAATTCTATACAACTTTGTGTATGGTTTTTTGCCTCCTAATGTACATTAGAATATAAAATACTTGAGTTCTCCTGCATTATTGTTTGTTATTGATTGACATTGTTCTTGAATGATTTCTACAGTCTGATTCTAACAAATTTATTTAACAGAGGTTATGGTCTGTTTAAACCCAGATATGTTTATATGGGTGAGGGGGGAGTTTGGAGGAGCAGGGGTGCCAGTCAGTGTTAAAGTCACCAAGATCTATGGTTTCTTGGGGATAGGTAGTGGATAACAAGTAAAGGATATCTTCTAGGGTATTTAGGTTGTTGCCTGGTGGAATGTATGCACAGACAATGTTCAAGTGCTTGTTTTGGTTAATTTTATTTTTATTTATTTATTTATTTATTTTTATTTATTTATTTTACATTTGTTAACCGGGATAGTCCGGCTGGATATATGTCCATTTTCAGCGGAGGCCCGGGGAGAAAAGCTCCAAGAGTAGTACATTGCAACACATAAGAAAAGGCAAAAAATCAACAAACAATTTGGTTACCTGAAAAAGTAAGAAATACAATTTGCTAAAGGATATCATTTACAAGAAGAAGTCAGCAAAAAAACCTTAAATATGTAGTTATTAGAACTATGTGATACTATCCTATGAGATTATTAGTTAGATGAAGGACATAGGTAACTAATATATATATTGGTGTAGGAATTAGCCAGGCTTAGTACAGTAGCAAGACCTTTTTGAGCCCAGATATAGTTTGAGCTTGGATTTGAAGTGAGACAGGGAAGAAATTGAGGTTAACTCAGGGGGTAATAGGTTCCAGGCCTTACCTAGGGAGTTTGACAGGAGGGAGTCGCCGGCTTGGTTGTTGCTTTTATAAGTCTGGATGAGGACCTTGTTGGAGGAACGAAGTGGTCGTGGATTGTTATACAAGGTAAATTAGGGGTTTGAGTGAGGGAGTGTTATCAGGGGTGTAAATGATTTTGTGGGCTATGATCAGTTGGTTGTATAGCACGAGACTAGGAAGTTCTAGCCATCCTAGCTGAGTTAGGTTAATGCAGTGATGTGTCCTAAAAGGAGGCCGGTGGCAAATCTGGCAATGTGATTATAACAGGTGGTAAGTTTATTTAGATTGGACTTGTTGTTATTTAGAAGGAGAGGTGGCATACAGAAGAGAAGAGAGAAGGTGGGAGCGGTCAATGGCTACCTTGGCTAGGGGAGTTAAAAAGTTCTTTAATCTATACAGTGGACCTAGTTTTTTGTTAATGGTTTTGATTAGGTGGTTGACATGCAGGTCATATTTTAAGTGGGTGTCAATGGTGACACCTAGAAGTTTAGTGGAAGGGTCAGGAGAGATAATTGTGCCATCTTTGGATTTAATTATGAAGTTGATGGGGGTGGACTTTAGTGTAGGTAAGAATATAAGCATTTTGGTCTTTCTGGGGTTTAGTAGTAAGCGGTGGTTGGATAGCCAGTTTTCTACAGTGTTAAAGGTAGTTTGGGTCTTTAGCTGTAACTCTGCAGGGGACGTGGCTGAACATATCAAAGTTGAGTCATCTGCATATTGAATGCAGTTGACATTAGGAATGGCAGTATGTAGATCATTTATGAAGATGGAGAATAACAGAGGGCCTAGAATAGACCCTTGAGGGACACCAGGTTAGTTGGTAATAAGGTGGACAGTTTTGAGTGCCAGAGTACAGCTTGTTGTCTACCACTTAGGTAGGATTGAACCATTGAAGAGATTTGGGTTCTAAACAGAGTGGTCTTAGTGAGTGGATTAACAGTTGGTGATCCACCATATCAAAAGCTTTGGACAGATCCAGGAATAGGCGGAGAGAGATGGTTATTATTACGATAAGAATTAATGGTGTCTGAGAAGGCTAATAGGGCTGTAGTGGTGCTATGGTGAGGTCTAAAGCCATGTTGGGTATCTGCCAGGAGATGGTTGTTAATTAAATGGTTCATGAATTGCTTTTGGATACATTTTTCCATTATTTTGGCTAGGGAGAGTATGGCAATTGGCCTATAGTTGGATATTTTAGAGCCTCCCCCTTTGTGTAGAGGGATGACATAAGAGATTTTCCAGATATTAGGAATTGTAGCTTCAGTTAGCGTGCGATTTATAAGTACTGAGATAGGATAGGCAATGGCGTCAGCTGATTTTTGTAGATATTCAGCTGGAAGTTGGTCAGCTGCAAGAGTGGTAGGTTTTAGCTTTTTGAGTAGGGTATGTATAAATGAGGTGGCAATAGGTTGGAAGCTAAAATGTGGAAGATTAGTAGAGGTGGAGAATTTGTAGCTTGGTTATGAGGAGTCACACATTATTGAATTGGGGAGGTTGAATGGTGTCTCTATTAATGGTTAGAGTATTTTTGTAAAGGATTGCTATCCCACCTCCATTCCTTGTAGCATGGTTTAACCAGTGAATATTGTATCCTGGAGGTAGTATCTCATTGTCAGTAGTATTGGGTTTTAGCCAGGTTTCCATAAGACATATAATGTCTGGGGAGTGGGTTGCTAGGAGAGCGTGTAGGTTGGGATCTTATTGTTAATACTTCTAATATTTAGGTGAAATGCTAGGAGGGAACTATTGGGAGTATACATGGGTAGCTTGACTGTGGGGATTGTGATAGGGAAGTGGAGGTTATTGGGTGTGGGTGGGCCAGGGTTGGGATGAATGTCTCCATGTGTTATAAGGTTATAGTGACAGGATATTCTAAGTTTGTTTATAAGGACATTTACATTTCACTGAAATAACAGTAGAAGAGTTTTATTTAACATTAACACTCGTGCTGAAAGTTAATAAGGTTATGCATCTGAGGAAGTAACATGGCCTGACAAAAATGCCTATGCCATCAGTAAACTTCTAAAAAGTGCATACAGATAAAAGTAGCATTTGGTAATGCATATATAAAAATATTTTTCTATGTGACATGTGAGCATATCCAGTATATAACTTAAAAATGCAATCATACCTTATCACAATTGGTAGTCTTCTGTGCAGATAAATCCAAACTAATAGGAATCTTATTCTAGGTTATCCACATAAACAAGCCTCCTCACCTTCATGTTCCCTAGCTACATGGTACTCTTTTTATAGTGGAGATTTAGGCCTAAGAGCATGGTGAATATGCAAATGAGATGTGAACTCATTAGAATTGCTGAATCCCAAATTCTTGACTCAGTGTACTCCCTCAGTGTTTGTTGCTAATTGATTGCAGCTGTGAATAATTATTTGTAGGGAGAAGAGAAACACAACAGCAATTAAGACTCCCTTACCTGCAGTGAGTGTGTAAGCCAGGTTAGACTTACAAAGTATACAAGTAATTGTATCATAGTTTTAGATGTAATTAAGCAGCACACATTTCACAGATTCTGTTCAGTAACATCCAACCTCCTCTACATTTGTTGAAAAATGGATACTATTGCCATTTTATATTCTCACACATTTTAAGGGGAATGATATTAATGCCTTACAGACTGCATGTGCCATATTACTGCTCAGATAAGAGAAGAATGAACAACATACAGAGATAAGACAGAGCTGCATTTCTGCAAACAATAGTCATAAATGGTTGTGTGATTACTCATTATACTACATGTGATATTAATATATGTACAAACAACTCAGAAGTATACAACTGTCATATGTCTTGTTAATACTTTGGATGATGCTGCACTTATTTGCATGCACACTGATTTTCTTTGTTTGCTGCAAAGCTGTTTCTGTGGCAAAGAAGGAAAAAACACCCTTACTGTGTATTGACAGTTTGTTGATGTGAGAGTTCAATCTAGACTTGACTAAAAATCTTTCATGTGTACTAACATACATTTTGTAGTGTTGTTTATTTAATACATTTCTTTTCTTTCTTTTTTTAATGCCAGTATTTGCAAGGTGAGCAGCTTAGCACAAACATAGGAAATTGGTAAACAAAATAAATGTCATGTAATGTACTTCTTTGATAACCAGTACATCAACTACACATGTGAATCATTTGTGTGTGTATCACATCTGTTAAACACATTGATCCAAACAGCATACATTATCTGTAGATCTGGGTTCAAGTCCCACATTTGTCTTTTAAGGATGACACCTAAAACTACTCACAAGGCTAAAACAAGTTTAGCTTTTCTTGTCTTGTTTGTGAGACACTTACCATCATGAAAAGTTGGAGTAATGGCCCACACATGAAGCAGCCAGAACACCTGCAGACAGGATGCAGACATTCTTGATTTCAAAAAGAATACATTGTTGCATTTTTTGCTTTCTATTCTGCAACACAACCAAGCAATGTTGCACAGAGGTTAGAAAACTTCCTTAACATCTGCAGGTCCAGAACACTAACAGAGGTGAAGCAGGCAGTCAACAATTTCAAAATGGATGCATTCTAGCAAGTATGTTGGACATTGCCCAAACATGCTAGTAGGTGTTGAGTGGCAGTTAACACACAGTAGTTAATAATAAATAAGGAAATATCCAACTGTTATTGAACTATTCCTGTGGCAGCAGGTGTAAGTGTAGGGCTGCAGTACAGATGGTCCTGGTTTCTAGTACAGGAAATCCCATATACTTTTACTGTTGTTCCATTTCACTTTGTATTAAATGTCACATAAAAAAAGTTAAACATTATTTATTTATTTATTGCATTTGTTTACTGGGTAAGTCCACTGGGCCTTGAAAGAGCCCATTTTCAGTAGTGGCCTGGGGAGGAAAGCTTCACAAGGTTGCATAACAGTATACAACAATTTACATCAGTAGTAAGCATTAACATAGGAATATAGTGCAATGAATATTGACATGATTTGTACATTTTGACAGATTATATAGATACATTAAGCCATCAGGTTTACATTCAGGAATAGTAAAAAAATGGTACAGTTGACATATGTATCTATTTAGACTAGGTGCTTATATAGGCTACAGGAGAGAGGAAGTTCAAGTGACAGTTCCAGAGATGGGATTAGTTGTTTTGGGAGGTAGGGTGCAGGAGCATAGCCAGAGAGAAGAGAGGTGTAGTTTTAGTGACTTTTTGGAAGCTGCATGAGTATTGATAGTTCTGATATTGGTGGGGGAGATTATTCCATAACTTGGAAACAGTGTGGAAGTACAGCATCTTGCCAGTGGCTAGTCTGGATCTGTTAATAAATAGTAACATTTTGTTTTCAGACCTCAGTTGTCATTTAGGATGGCACAGGTTTATTACGGAGGATAAGGAAGGACAGGATTCTGGTTGGTAGATTATTTTGTGGGTTGTCATTAGATGTATATACTTAAGGTGATGGGGGAATTCTAGCCAGTTGAGCTGGTGTAAGGAAGTACAGTGGTGTGTGTGTTTTTTGTATTGGTGGCAAATTTGACTATCTTGTTATAGCAGGAGTTAAGTTTTGTTTGTAGGTGTGACTGTAAGTTTGTAAAGATAGGGGCAGCATATAGGAGAGCTGGGAGCAAGAAGGATGAGGCTAGGGCTATCCTAGTTGAGTTGTTAAGGAAGTAATTTTGTCTATACAGGGCAACGAGCTTTTGGTGTTTTTTTTTAATATTACTATAGATATGAAGGTCAAATGTTAATCTGTCATCATTGAGGACACCTAATAGTTTGGTGCTTGGGACAACTTCTATGGTAGTATTGTTTTGGGATTGGATTGAGAGAGGTTGTTTGTCAGTATGGCTGGATTGTGTGGGGGAGAAGGAGTTTGGTTTTATTAGGGTTAAGGGCTAGGTGGTTTTGAGACATCCATATTTCAGTAGAAGTAAAGTCTACTTGGGTAAGATGTTGAAGAACAGAGGGAGATTTGGAAGAGCAGAGGATGGTGGAGTCATCAGCATATTGGATTACAGTACTGTAAGGTAAGGAATTATGAAAGTCATTAATGAATATGCTGAACAACAGGGGACCGAGTACAGAGCCTTGAGGGAAATCTGTGTTAGTGCTCATGAAAGTAGAGGAGGAGTGCTGTCATATGGTAGCTTGGTGTCTATTGCCGAGATAGCTTGTAAACCATTGTAATGTAGGGGAATCTAGGTTAAGGTTGGAGAGTTTAGTTAGTAGGAGGGAGTGGGAGATAGTGTCAAATGCTTTAAACAAATCTAGAATGAGAGCAGAGACAGAGGAACCAGCATCACGGGCTCTATTTATTGTGTCTAAGAAGGAGATTAGGGCAGTGTTGGTACTGTGGCTTGGTCTAAAGCCATGCTGAGTAGGAGAGAGCATTTGGTGGCTTATTAAGGGGCTTATGAGTTGAGTATGTATGCATTTTTCTAGAATTTTGAAGATGGGGGAAAGTATGACAATAGGACAGAAGTTTGAGATGTCAGAATTAGAGCCCTCTTTGTGGTGAGGAAGGACAAATGCATTTTTCCAGATGTCTAAATAATAAGTATGCATAACAGTGGAGCTGATATGAATTATATGTATGACTGAGGGTATACAGACAACTACGTTTCTGTAATTATAATTCTGCTCTCTGGCCCTGGATAGCCTTCAGACTTCAGTAAGACTCATACACACGTGAATGTATAAAACTAGACATGTCAGGTCACACACATACATGGTTAAGCCTTCAATCTGTTATGTGTATTTATATATAATTCATGACTATGTCTCAGAAGCACTTTTTCTGTGGCATAAATGGAAAATTGCTGCTATGAAAGAAAATGTTTTGCCTCTTATGCATAGGTTTGTATCCCACATTGTAAAAGTCAGTTTTATTAGTGTATGAAGCCAAACCAAAAGTGGCTCAGGTCATGAAATGTATACCCCCAGTGCATATGTGCAAAGAGAACTCACCTAACAGTAAGAGCAGCAAACAGCCATCAAACTAATGCCAAGTGTCAGGTTCACCTTCCAGTTTCCAAAACTGCTTTCCTCTCTGTTTAGCACAGTTGATCTTTGCTTAAAATTGCCTAAATGCAGTTGGAATCATTGTTCAGATTTGTGCTCTACCAGCAAACATGATAACAGGTATTGGTGGGAAATCATTATTAGTTATTGATGTTCTCTCTGATTAGACTTGTCTGGTGGTAGAAGGGATGGTGCTTAATTTAGGGTGTGAAACTGGGGTGTTGAGGAGTCCAGAATCTTTACTGGACTCATTGTAAAGTGCCATAGCTGAAGGCTTTTTCAGGTGGACTATACCAGCTCCCAGTACAAGTAATAGTCTGGCCGAAGCTGTCTCCATTGTGACTGGCATTCCAGTGTTAGCATAACATTAATGACCTGAAAAGGCACAAGATGGATACACTCAACCAGTGGCTGGATGGGTTCAAGACTAGTAACATATTTTAGTTGTGTAAGTATTTTAATAAAGAGAATTTATAGATGATAGAAAGCTACAAATAGGCAAGACTGGTATGCATAATGCTCTTCTATTATCTTCTCTTCATTTCACAGCTAATGCAGAGATTACTGTGAATAGAGAAGCCCATGCTGAGCATCTAGAGAGAATGGGGAAAGCAAGGGGTATGTATGCAGCACAAGTGAAGTATTATTGTAGCTTTTAAATTAAAAAAATCCTTTTATATACAGTTGTAACAAAGTAATCATGCATTTCCTAAGTGCAAAAACAAGCATGCATGCTTCAGTCTGTAGCACAAATCAACCGTAGGAGTCAAGTGTAAGACTGTAGTCAGACATTGTGGGTTCAGATACCACAAGTAACAAGTACAAAAATAGTACAATCCCTTAAAGATATTTTATAAATTAATTTGTACACAAGTGACATAAATGCCTTGCTGTTAACTTAATCTGTATAACTTGGCCAAGCATATTAGAAATATTTGCACATTGCAAGGATTACTTTAAGCAATCCTTAGTTATAGTTTGTAGTTGTTAGGAAGTATACCTAAATGCAAAAGTTCAGGTAACATACTTTTATTATTAAGATAATGCATTGTATGTCAGATATGATACTAATTTTTTGTCTCACCCCAACCTTTATATCCTGTTTAATTTTTCTATGTGTCATCAAAACATTTTCATATCATCCATCTCTGACAAATCACAAAATGCCTTACAGCACAGAGAGGTATGTCAACCCCAGTGACTCAACCAGCCCCCACTCCACATCTGGAACCCAAATTGGCAGTGCTGGCTCTGCTGTCCCTGCACTACCTGCACCCTCATGTAACAATACCCTGGCAGCTGATGCTGTGGTACCCACTGAAAGTACTGGTGGAGGTGGATATTTTATCACTCACCAGGAGATGCCAGGGTTGGCGCTTAGGTTCATGCACAGCACCAATTGATGCATGCGTACACCAGATGGAGAAGCAGATCTCCCTTATTGCCCACAGAAGAAAACATCAAACACTCCAACAGCCAGTGGGGTAAGGGTATGGTGATGACAGTCCTGTTGGTGAGGACTAGATTCTCACTGTCCCCATGTTTGATGGGCATGGGCGTCTGTTGTCCCCTCCCTAACCCCAATCATGGTGTCTCGCAAATTGTTGTGTCCCTCACCATCCCTGTCTATTGTCTTGTCTGTCCTGCTTGCATCTGCTTCCTTACCTACCCTACTTACCTGATCCAGAAATACCTATGTTCCTTAACCAACATTCATCTATTACTGAAGTAAAAAAAATGTGTACCTGTCCCACAAAAGATATTTTCCCATACATATCTCTCCACTTCACACACGTCTTCTTGACACACTTGATTTGCTCCAGTTGACTATATAACATGATTATATTTTGTCACCCCTCTTTGTTGAGCTGACAGTCCACATTCAGTTAATATTCTGTACTTATTTTCATTTTACACTGTTGAAGAAGTGGATAGCTGTCCCTCCTGCATATTCCTATATTGCTTTCCCTATGTTCTTCTACCTGCTTGCCCCCCCCCCATTTCACCACTTTCCTATCTACCCCATTTCAACACATTTAATCTGGTCAAAAAATAAAAGAACACACAACACACATAAGTAAAAAAAAAAATCTATGGAACCCTTTATTTTTGACCTCTGTGTTTTCACAAAGTTTGGCATCTCACACCAATGCCAAATGACAGTGAACAGCTCTTCAATGGTGTGGTTACCTCCACACAGTGCCACTGACACATGCTGCACTATGGTAACACAGTGAATGTAAAATAAAGAATTATGTCATTGCAGTATAAATGCACATTTAAAACTATTAGATATACCTGGACTCAAATCGTATATCATCTGGGCTCCAAAAGAAATGTGTTAATATTTTTACCTGCTGCCATAGAGTCAGCTGAGCAGCAGCTGTGTTTCATACACTCAGTACACAGAACTCTCATTATTTTATCAAAGTTGCTCATGTTTGCTCTCCACATAAGTATGCAAAAACAGGGAAAGCAGTATAAATGTGTATCTCTCATGCACAAATACTTTGCCATGGCGTGCGTAAACCAATTGCCCAGCGGTATGCTATTGAAAGTTTACATTAGTATGTATTGCTTATGTTTATTGTCCATGTAATCTTCATGGCATGAAAGTACATGTAAAATCACAAACAAGGTGAAGGCACCTTTTAAGAAAAGAACACTTATTTACGCTGCAGACACTTATTACCTCCTCCCGTGCACTGTAAACTTGGTCTCTCAGTACTTTTTCACAAATATATCAACTACACTACAGAAATAAATAACAAATGCTTTCTTATATACCATATGTATTTTTATAATGCCCACAACTGCCAAGATGATAGTTCCACGGTTTATTATCAAAAAAACGAATAAAACGAACAAACAATACTATACACACATTGAAACACTAAACATACTAGAACCACAGCAAATACGATACACTGTTAAGCGCTTTCAGCCAAAACAGCTGGCCTTCATCAGAACTAAGGTGTATTGCTATTACGCTGTTTAAATAACTTCATTGGCGCCGAATTCATATTCACTCTCCTTAAAGTTATACTAACCATATATTACATATATATGTATCCGTAAATTTCATTAATATGCATATTATCATCAAAACACTATTAAAACACTATTAAAAAACAAAATAAAAAAAAAAATATATATATATATATATATATATATATATATATGTTTGTATTGATGACAATAATTGCTTCGTTGTGACTTGACCTTTTAAACGTTATTTAATGTTGCCTTAATGCTGCTAAGAATGTTTATGTAATCTAGATATAATACTTTAAAGAACAACTAAAATAAATAGGGAAAATTTATAAATTAATAACTATCATATAAATGAGGGCTTGTCTATTATAACCGATTATATATACAAGAATCATTACTGTTCAAGTTACTGACTAAATACTAAATAATTAATTGTTAAGTCAATAAATAAATATATACTAAATAAATAGATAATAAATACATTAAAAAATTCCTAAATACTTTAAAATTCTTTAAAAAAATTCATTAGAAAATTGTTTGTACAAATTTTTATGATTTTTATGACAAGTTTTGGATAAGTTACTTTTAACACTATAATAGGGATTTTATTGATATACTTTCATTTAATCCTGGTGGAGTGGTGGCATCCAACCATATTTGCCACCAAGTCTCCTTATATGCCAGTATACTCTTGAAATCACCACCTCTCGGATCTATTTCTATTATATCAAGTATACTAAATTTGAATTGATGTTCATTCCCTTTACTTTCTACATGTCGATATAAAGCATTCATTCTATCCTTAGTCCTAATAGTATAAATATGGTCATATATACATTTCTTAATACATCTTTCTGTTCTACCAACATAAAAACTTGGGCATATCTCACATTCAGTCAAGTATATCACAATTTTAGTATTACAATTTCCTTGTTTGCATCATATAATAGTTCTATGTCCATTCTGTAATATTATCTTGTTGTTCTGTGACATATAGCTACATTGATTGCAAGATCCACATTTCCTGCTTCTATTATTGTTGTATATAATATTTCTTTTCCTATCGATATTTTTATATTGCATTAAAAGCTTCATATTACTTCCCATATTATAAACAAAATTAGGCTTGGTACCTAATATTCTAACCAGAGTCATATCTGTACTGAATAGATGCCAACATTTATAGATAATTCTTTTAATTTTATCCACTCCATTATTATATCGTAAAATACATACTCTTTCATACTTGAAAACTGATTTGTTATTAAATATATTATTACTAAATGAGTTCTCTGCTCCCAATAAGGGCTTATATTTAATATCCCATTGTCCTATAACATATTCAATAATCTCATTCATCATGTCCATAGGATATCCTCTTTGTGCAAATAATTTTTTAATAAAATTTAATTCAATTTTCATCTCTTCATAATCCGATACCATTCTAGCTGCACAAATACATTGTCCTTTAAAGACATTGTATTTAACTTTATTAGGATGGCAGCTGGAAAAGTCCAAATAATTGTTGGAGAAGGTACTTTTCCTATGTATTTTTGAATAAACTTTACCTTGATCATGGTAAATATATGTATCCAAGTATGGTAAGCCTTTTTTGTTATAGGAATGTGTAAATTTCAGATAATCACCACTATTATTAAGAAAATCTATAAATAGTAGCAATTCATTCTGTTCTCCTTCCCATATGACATATATGTCATCCAGGAATGTGGAATAATATTTTATATGTTGAAAATATTTACTGGGGAATACTATAGTATCTTCCCAAAACAGCATAACCAGGTTGGCATAGATGGGGGCACAAGCTGCCCCCATAGCAACCCCCCTGGTTTGCTTAAAGTATTCTCCCTCAAAGTAAATGAAATTATTGTCCAATATTATTGACATCATCTCTACTAATAAACATATTTCATCCCATTCTAGGTTAGTATGTCTCAATAGACTACCATTAAAGGCTTCCAGACCTTCTTGTTTTGGAATGCAGGAAAATAAGTCAATAACATCAATTGTCACTATTATAGTATCACAATTCGATATTGCTTTACCAGGGAAATTAGATAAAAAGACCCATGAATCCTTCACCATATGTTTAATGGCCGAATACATATCCTTTAACTTTATATCAATATATTTACCCATAGGGAATGTTTTAGAATAACTGCCAGATACTATTGGTCTAAAGGGGGGGTCATTAGTATCTTTATGTACTTTAGGAATACCTACCAGGGTAGCTACCTTAGGAAATTTTACCTTAATATACTTGTATATTTCATCAGTAATTCTACCTTCTAATAGGTATTCTTCTATATATGAGTCTATACGCTGATAAGCTATATTTAATTCATTTAATGAGATTGTCTCATAATTCCCAGTTAAATATAGTATATCATATATTTTCTTTATATACTGCATATTATCATATAAGACTATACCTCCCCCTTTATCTGGTTTCATTATTCTAATATCACTTTCATGTTTAATTTCATAAAGCAATTGTAATTCTTCATATGATAAATTTTTAATATTTGTACCCTGTTTCAAGTAATTATACTCCTGATATATTTCTCTTGTAACTACCTTGTCAAACACATCTACAACAGGGTGATTGGGTGGCGTAAACATACTCTTAGTATTTATTTGATTATTAACTCCCTTACTTCCAAATTTATAATATTTTTTAGGTACATTATCAAAAAATATATCCAAATTTATATTCCTAATATATTTCTTAAAATAAATTAATATTTCAGTTAAATTAAATTTAGGATTAGGTATGAATTTCATACATTTCTCAAATAAGTGAAAATGAACAGTTTTAATGGATGTATTAGAATAATTATATATATTAAAATTATTATATGAATAAATGTTCCCTTTAATAATAATTTGATTATTGCTATCTTCTGCTAATTTATCAACATTTATATTATTATTACATTGTTTATTATCATTATTATTATTATTATCTGAAATATTATAAGACTTTGTTTTATCAGACTTTGTTTTATCGGTTTCACTTCTATGTAAAAAAGCTAATTCTTTATCTGTTAGTACTGGTTGTAATTCTTTTTCCTGTAATAATTCTCTTTCTGATTGGTTCTCTGATATGGTTGACCTATATCTCTTGGATATCTCCGAAAATCCTGTCCCATATACTGTCTTCTTAATCCATATTGATCCTGAATATTATTATTATTATTTCTACTATTATTATATTTATATTTATTGTAAGCAGTGTAACCTTGTGCATCACCCATCCGGGGACTGGGCCAATTATAAGCTGTACTTTTATTATATTGCTCCCTGTCCCTTACCAATTTATTCTGTTTGCGTTGGCATATTTTAACAACCCATTTCTCAGCTTCCACAAATTGTCTATTATACAATTTTTCCCATTCCTTAAATAATAAATCATTCATAATATAGACATTAAGTTTTTCAGCTTCTTGTATCAGCATACTCAATCTCTCATCATTATACTTAATTAATAATCTCATATAATTAAATCCACACTCATCAAATAACATATTAAATTCATGTTTACCAGTATTAGTCAGATCTAAGCCCATGGGTACCTTAAAAAATCTAAGCCCCATGGGAACTATCTTATTATCTATACATTTTGATAAATCCACATTGTCTATTTTCAGTCCATTAATAGTCTTTAGTTTCTTTCCCAAAGCATATATCATAGTTTTCAAACTTCCAGTCTCTTCTATAGCATCAACTTGTGTATTAGCAACAATATTCCTTGCTTCCTTGTGGTCAATGTCACAATTAAAAGTTAAAAATTGATTAAAACGATTCTCTTTTGCATGTTCAGCTGGACAAGCATTAGATGGTTGTACAGGCTTACGTTGCGACAAATTTCCTTTACTGTCATTAATATTATGTTCAGTAACCGCTGAACTATAATAAGATAGTTCCCATGGGGCTTAGATTTTTTAAGGTACCCATGGGCTTAGATTTGACTAATACTGGTAAACATGAATTTAATATGTTATTTGATGAGTGTGGATTTAATTATATGAGATTATTAATTAAGTATAATGATGGGAGATTGAGTATGCTGATACAAGAAGCTGCAAAACTTAATGTCTGTATTATGAATGATTTATTATTTAAGGAATGGGAAAAATTGTATAATAGACAATTTGTGGAAGCTGAGAAATGGGTTGTTAAAATATGCCAACGCAAACAGAATAAATTGGTAAGGGACAGGGAGCAATATAATAAAAGTACAGCTTATAATTGGCCCAGTCCCCGGATGGGTGATGCACAAGGTTACACTGCTTGCAATAAATATAAATATAAAAATAGTAGAAATAATAATAATAATATTCAGGATCAATATGGATTAAGAAGACAGTATATGGGACAGGACTTTCAGAGATATCCAAGAGATATAGGTCAACCATATCAGAGAAGCAATCAGAAAGATCATTTTTACAGGAAAAAGAATTACAACCAGTATTAACAGATAAAGAATTAGTTTTTTTACATAGAAGTGAAACTGATAAAAAAAAGTCTGATAAAACAAAGTCTTATAATATTTCAGATAATAATAATAATGATAATAAACAATGTAATAATAATATAAATGTTGATAAATTAGCAGGAGATAGCAATAATCAAATTATTATTAAAGAGAACATTTATTCATATAATAATTTAAATATATATAATTATTCTAATACATCCATTAAAACTGTTCATTTTCACTTATTTGAGGAAGGTATGAAATTCATACCTAATCCTAAATTTAATTTAACTGAAGTATTAATTGATTTTAAGAAATATATTAGGAAGATAAATCAAATATATTTTTTGATAATGTACCTAAAAATTATTATAAATTTGGAAGTAAGGGAGTTAATAATCAAATAAATACTAAGAGTATGTTTACGCCACCCAACCACCCTGTTGTAGATGTGTTTGACAAGGTAGTTACAAGAGAAATATATCAGGAATATAATTACTTGAAACAGGGTACAAATATTAAAAATTTATCATATGAAGAATTACAATTGCTTTATGAAATTAAACATGAAAGTGATATTAGAATAATGAAACCAGATAAAGGGGGAGGTATAGTCTTATATGATAATATGCAGTATATAAAGAAAATATATGATATACTATATTTAACTGGGAATTATGAGACAATCTCATTAAATGAATTAAATATAGCTTATCAGCGTACAGACTGATATATAGAAGAATACCTATTAGAAGGTAGAATTACTGATGAAATATACAAGTATATTAAGGTAAAATTTCCTAAGGTAGCTACCCTGGTAGGTATTCCTAAAGTACATAAAGATACTAATGACCCCCCCTTTATACCAATAGTATCTGGCAGTTATTCTAATACATTCCCTATGGGTAAATATATTGATATAAAGTTAAAGGATATGTATTCAGCCATTAAACATATGGTGAAGGATTCATGGGTCTTTTTATCTAATTTCCCTGGTAAAGCAATATCGAATAGTGATACTATAATAGTGACAATTGATGTTATTGACTTATTTTCTTGCATTCCAATACAAGAAGGTCTGGAAGCCTTTAATAGTAGTCTATTGAGACATACTAACCTAGAATGGGATAAAATATGTTTATTAGTAGAGATGATGTCAATAATATTGGACAATAATTTCATTTACTTCGAGGGAGAATACTTTAAGCAAACCAGGGGCGTTGCTATGGGGGCAGCTTGTGCCCCCATCTATGCCAACCTGGTTATGCTGTTTTGGGAAGATACTATAGTATTCCCCAGTAAATATTTTCAACATATAAAATATTATTCCACATTCCTGGATGACATATATATCATATGGAAAGGAGAACAGAATGAATTGCTACTATTTATAGATTTTCTTAATAATAGTAATGATTATCTGAAATTTACACACTCCTATAACAAAAAAGGCTTACCATACTTGGATACATATATTTACCATGATCAAGGTAAAGTTTATTCAAAAATACATAGGAAAAGTACCTTCTCCAACAATTATTTGGACTATTCCAGCTGCCATCCTAATAAAGTTAAATACAATGTCTTTAAAGGACAATGTATTCGTGCAGCTAGAATGGTATCGGATTATGAAGAGATGAAAATTGAATTAAATTTTATTAAAGAATTATTTGCACAAAGAGGATATCCTATGGACATGATGAATGAGATTATTGAATATGTTATAGGACAATGGAATATTAAATATAAGCCCTTATTGGGAGCAGAGAACTCATTTAGTAATAATATATTTAATAACAAATCAGTTTCCAAGTATGAAAGAGTATGTATTTTACAATATAATAATGGAGTGGATAAAATTAAAAGAATTATCTATAAATGTTGGCATCTATTCAGTACAGATATGAATCTGGTTAGAATATTAGGTACCAAGCCTAATTTTGTTTATAAAATGGGAAGTAATATGAAGCTTTTAATGCAATATAAAAATATTGATAGGAAAATAAATATTATATACAACAATAATAGAAGCTGGAAATGTGGATCTTGCAATCAATGTAGCTATATGTCACAGAACAACAAGATAATATTACAGAATGGACATATAACTATTATACGATGCAAACAAGGAAATTGTAATACTAAAATGGTGATATACTTGGCTAAATGTGAGATATGTCCAAGATTTTATGTTGGTAGAATAGAAAGATGTATTAAGAAACATATATATGACCATATTTATACCATTAGGACTAAGGATAGAATGAATGCTTTATATCGACATGTAGAAAGTAAAGGGAATGAACATCAATTCAAATTTAGTATACTTGATATGATAGAAATAGATCCAAGGGGTGGTGATTTCAAGAGTATACTGGCATATAAGGAGACTTGGTGGTAAATATGGTTGGATGCCACCACTCCACCAGGATTAAATGAAAGTATATCAATAAAATCCCTATTATAGTGTTAAAAGTAACTTATCCAAAACTTGTCATAAAAATCATAAAAATTTGTTCAAACAATTTTCTAATGAATTTTTTTAAAGAATTTTAAAGTATTTAGGAATTTTTTAATGTATTTATTATCTATTTATTTAGTATATATTTATTTATTGACTTAATTAATTATTTAGTATTTAGTCAGTAACTTGAACAGTAATGATTCTTGTATATATAATCGGTTATAATAGACAAGCCCTCATTTATATGATAGTTATTAATTTATAAATGTTCCCTATTTATTTTAGTTGTTCTTTAAAGTATTATATCTAGATTACATAAACATTCTTAGCAGCATTAAGGCAACATTAAATAACGTTTAAAAGGTCAAGTCACAACGAAGCAATTATTGTCATCAATACAAACATATATATATATATATATATATATATATATATATATTTTATTTTGTTTTTTAATAGTGTTTTAATAGTGTTTTGATGATAATATGCATATTAATGAAATTTACAGATACATATATATGTAATATATGGTTAGTATAACTTTAAGGAGAGTGAATATGAATTTGGCGCCAATGAAGTTATTTAAACAGCGTAATAGCAATACGCCTTAGTTCTGATGAAGGCCAGCTGTTTTGGCTGAAAGCGCTTAACAGTGTATCGTATTTGCTGTGGTTCTAGTATGTTTAGAGTTTCAATGTGCGTATAGTATCATTTGTTTGTTTTATTCGTTTTTTTGATAATAAACTGTGGAACTATCATCTTGGCAGTTGTGGGCACTTATTGGTGGAACCGAAGATCTGCAAGTACTTGAGTGGATTTAATTCTGATGTATTTTTATAATGACAATGCACATTCAGAGTTTCCATTGGTTGTAATAATGTGGACAGCTATTTGCATGTAGTTTGTAAAGCTGTCTCATAAAGTATACCTGCACATTGGAAACACAACAGCAAATACTACATATTGTACACTCATCAATCCGGTAACATGTAAACCTTTAATATCTTGACAGTTGTACAGGGGTAGCTATCCATTTGAGGGGTCTATATCACTCTGTCGAATCACAAGTCAGTGAAGGCCTATTCGTCAAACACCTATTTAGCACAACTGCTAATCACTGAAATGAGTTTTCAGCAAAATTTTTCCTAGGGCAAACCAATAATTGGCCAACATCTGTAATTTGCCCTTTTCCCCACTGTATTGTGAACTTGGAGTTGGTATATTTAGTTGGGGGTGTGGGGTTGTAACCCCTCCACGTGGGTAGGTTTTAAGTTTTATGCTTTTGTTCATGGCCACTTGGTTTTCCCTAAGAAAAATGTTGCTGAAAACTCAGTTCAAAGATTAGTAGCTTCGATGAATAGGTGTTTGACAAATAGGTGTTCACTGGTTTGTGATTCATTGACGTAATATAGACCCCATTTGAGAAAGGCCTACCAACATCTCCTCTCAAACATCCAGTGATGATGTCATCCACTATAAAGTGTCCCGCAGCCTTATAAAAGTCAGACTTGTTGCATGGTGCTTGCGTAAAATACTGAGTTCTCTAGTCCATGTATTTAGATAGGTAGGGGTTCTCTTCTCACTGCAGTCATCTGGTGTATGCGTCTGTCAGTCAGAAGAGCATAATTGTGTATCCTGCAGTCACCACTATAATCCCATGGAGTACCAGTATTTTCACAGTTGGACATGCCTATACATCCATTTCATGCAGGCCTCCCAACATTTTGTCTCAAACATCCAATGATGATGTTATCCCCTATAAATTGTCCTACAGCCTTATAAAAGTGAGAATTCTGTTGTGGTGCTTGCAGTAAATACAGAGGTTTCTAGTGGATGTGCTATACGTATGTTGGAGCATTGTGAGTGTTAATAAAGTGTGGAAAGAACAACAAGGGAGTCAAGCCTCTTTCTCTTCACCAGTGCCCTTTTGTTTTCTAGCATATAAATTTAACAATGAATGGATTTCAGGATGGATATTCTGCAGGCCATCAGATACATATAAAAAAGAGACTAATAATACAGATTATTAGAGGGGTTCCCAAAGAGATAGAGGAGGAAAAAAGACACTAATGGTAGATTTGTAGTTGCAATGGACTGTTGGCAAAGGAAGAGGATTACACTGGCATATATTTATATTCCAACAAACGTTATAATTATGGAACTTAATAAAATTCTGGAAAAGTAATCAACTTTCAGCAGGGAATATTACTTATTGGTGCGGACTGGAACTTGCTTTCAAAAGTAAAGATTGATCAGGGAGGCCTAGAAGGGAAAATATAATAAAGGAGGGAAGAGTTTAAGTAAATGTTTGAAAAAAAAATGGTACAGAAGATGTAAATTCAGTAGTAGGAACCCTGACAGAATTTACATATCATTCCCCAAGGTACAATAGTTAGGCTAGACTAGATAGAAATTATATTTCACAGGAGCAAATGCATTTAATTGAAAGCATTGTTACACATCAAATAACTATTTCATATCATGTACCTATAAAAAATAAGATAAAAATGCAGGGTAATGAAGTAAGAATGAGACACTGGCAGTGTCCCACCCACCTGTTATAAAGAGAGAAATTCAAGGAATGGCTAGTGGAATTTATTCAAGAGTTATTAAGGGAGACAGAAATTTACTCAGAAGGGATAGCTAGTGAGTGGGGCAAAATGAACATGGAGTTTAAGAATAGGATCAAAAATAAAAGAGAAAGATGTGGTTTAGCCATAGGAATGATTAATCCAGGCTGACACAGGTTAAAGTAATGCAGAATATGTAGAATCTCGACGAACAAGAAGAGAAGTAAATGCAGAGTTCAAAAGAGAAAATGAGGGAGTATGTGGATAATATGCATGAATTTTGGAAGATTACTGTTATGCACATATTTTATAACAAATTCAGGCACACACTATTTAGCACAACAACTAAGGCAACTGAAACGAAAAAAGGTCATTGACAAACTTACGGAACCTGTAACTAAAATAAATAAACAAATAAATAAATAACCATAGATCTTAAGGAGTTATTAGAGATATTTTGAAAATTTTATGACATTTTATCAAACAGGAATGTGGAAACCAGGAAAGAGGACAGATGCAAATAGTTATGGAAAAATTAATTATGCTAAGGTTAGAATAATATTATGTCAAGGTTAGAGGAACAATAGCTAAGATAGGAAGAGATGAGATAAAAATGGTGCTGTATAAGCAATCTGCAGGGATGTCTCAAGGAACAGATGGAATTCATGTAGAATTTTGGCAATTAGGAAGGAAAGAAGAAAATGTTAAAGATCTTGAAGATTTTGTTTAACTGTGTTTTAAAAGGAGAAGAAGCACCAGCATCTTGGAAGAAAGCTGTCATTGACGTTCATTACCCAAAGAGGCTAAAAACCCATCAGACTTAGAATCATATAAATTCATTTCTATTTCAAAACACGATAATAAAATGCTTATGTCTATTCTAGCTAAAAGAATGTCAAAGGTGCTGAGCAAAATGATAGGTATGGATCAATGTGGCTTTCTGTAGGGGAGGCAAACATTTAATAACATCTAAAGAACAATGATGATCCGAGGGAAGCAGTATGTTAGAAAATACTGTTGGTGATGGTGGATCTTGATGCAGAGAAGATTAAGTTAGCTATGTCTGTTCCTAAGACATTTTTAGATTTTAAATCCAAATGTGTGAAACATTGTGGAGCCATTTTCCAAGCTAACTAATCTAGCTATATGTATACACACACACACACACACACACACACACATATATATATATATATATATATATATACCTATATATATATATATATATATATATATATATATATATATATATATATATATATATATATATATGTCTACTTTGACCCATCGAAATTACAGTTCACTCAACTGCAATTTCATGAGTCTGTTTTTGCGAATGTGCATTTATTCAAAAATGCACTTTCGAGAAAATCAGTTGACCGAAGTGAGGTTGCCAGTTCCAGGAGCCTATGGTGGTGCAGGTGTGGTGTTTTTAGTGGTCTATGGGAGGGGACCTTATTGTTGTAGATTGCGGAACAGTGAGGATAAGGGAATATTCCCTTATCCCTACTGTAGTGTGATCTTGGAGTTAGTATATGTATGTAGTGGGGGTGTGGGTGGCACTGCCCCCCACATGGGAGGGTGCAGGGGGGACCCCCCCCAATTACATGTGCTTAGTGTATTTTTTTTTTTGTTATTTTTTGCTATGGTGAGTCACTTTTTCGCAAAAGTGCATTTTCGAAGAAATGCACCTTCATGAAAATGGACTCATGGAATTGCAGTTGGATGAACTGTAATTTTGATGAGTCAAAGTAGATCCATATATATATATGGATCTAGTACTATTGAACAAAAGTTCAATAGTCCAAATCCACATTCACTGAACGCACTTTAGCAAAAGCGCTTTTAACCGAAAAAGCGCTTTCGCTAAAGTATCCAAAATAACCCCCCCCCAAAAAAAAACTCATAACTAACATTTATGCAGGGGGTCAAGCCCCCCTGCACCCCCCTACTTTTATATTCTCACTCCGAGATCACACTACAGTGGGGAAAAGGGAATATTCCCTCATCCCCACTGTACTACGATCTCAGCAACAGCCATTCCCCCCTGATTTTCCCTATATCTTATCATACTTTCGCAAAAGTGCTTTTTCAGTGAAAAGCACTTTTGTGAATGCATGATTGGTGGTTTCACTTTCAGTGAAACTGCCTTTCATGCATATATATATATGTGTGTGTGTGTGTGTGTGTGTGTGTGTGTGTGTGTGTGTGTGTGTGTGTGTGTGTGTGTGTGTGTGTGTGTGTGGGAATAGTCTGAAGAAAGAGTGTAAACAGGTATAGCTGTATAGGTTTGGATACCCCAGTATAGTTTCGATAAATAATTCTGCAATTTTGATCATCATACTAAAGCAATACTATTGTTTCTTTTTTCAGTATTATGATTTCAATCATCAATGATTCACTGCCACATAAATTTATATATGAGAATATTATGTTCGTTTTTTTTTTCATAAAATGATAGATTAGATTGTTCTACATAGCTGATTTTTATTTTTATGACTTGCAGACCTCACAAACAAAAGATTGGACAAAAAATGATTAAGTTTTTATTGAATGTGAACATAACCATTTTAGGAACTTCCCATCAGATGCACAGCCAAAACAATTTTCAAGTTACTTCCAAAGATCCATATCTTTTAATTCCATTTCTGCTTCTTCTTTTTCATTGGTTTTCATTTTTCACTGTTAGTAATATTTTTCTAAATAGGCAAGAAAAAGACTTTTGGTAGCAATGTCCTTTCATAAAAGCATCCATCTTAATATATTATTAAAATGTCTGCTTTATGATACCACTTCAGCGTGGATCTGCTACAACCCCCAAAGTCCCAAGCACTCAAATAGCATCTAACAGCCAGAGACTCTCAGTTATTTTGTGGCTTATGTGGCAAGCCATTTTTGTGTGAATTCTTCATGGTTGCCACACCTCTTCTGAACACAGCAGCCAAGTTCAAGGAAGGATAGTGTGGCAGCCCTGGGGAAAGAGTGATAGGGGGTGGGAGGGCAGCTTGGGGTTTCAGGCTGTGCCTGTGTGGGAGATTAAGGTCTAGGTAGGAGCAACTTTATTTTTAGGGAACTAGATGGGAGTTTAGGGTTAGGAAGCTATCAGTGACAGGTTTAAGGAGAAAGAAGGGAGTTTAGAGTTAAGGAGTAGTAATGGAATTTTAGGGTTAGAAAGCAATTGGTGGCTTCAGGTTTAGGGAGGTGAAGGGGAAATTTATTTTACATTTGTTTACCAGGAAAGTCTGACTGGGATAAGACACATTTTCAGTGGAGGCCCAGAGATATAAGCTCCACATATAGAGCTTATACAAAACTTATACAAGAAATTATACAAAAAATATACAAGACATACAGTATACCAGAAATTACATTTGATGCTATTATAGCTGACATTTGTATTACACAATCATCTGATATAATTCCTTATTGTAGTGTAGACATTGTAGTTTTTCAAAGTAAGCCAAGGAAGGGTTTGTAGGGGGGAAATTTGATAGAAAAGGACAAGGTTAGAGGTTTCTAGGCATGAGAGAGAGCATAGATTATGAGGTAGTCAAGGAAGAAGAAACCATAAAATAAAAATAAATATTTAAAATAAAAATTTAGGTTTAAGGAATGATTAGGGACATTAGAGTTAAGGATGGGAGAGCTATGGTTAGTGCTAATGGACTGGGTGAGAGTTTCAGTGTTAGGATTCTTGAAGGGCTATAGAGTTCAGCAGGGTTAAATGTTGGGAGCAATAGTGAGAGTTAGGGCACTTGCCAATTAGAGCAAGAGGTAGTGAGCAACAGTTTTATGCACTACTAGCATGCAAGTACTTGTATCAAATCCTTACAGGAGGTTCTGATTTGTTTTCAGATGCAATGTACTTCAAAGTCATTTGCGAGTTAATGAATCTGAGTTCACTTATATGTGACAAGACTGGCAGAAAGATAGACAGTGTGCTGAAAACTTCTTCCAGCCTTAGTTTAATGTTGTTAGCCCAAACTGGGACATCTGCATTACTGACCACTGATTGTATGTAAGATGAACACTGGGAATGTGAACAGCTATGGACAGCTCATTTTAAGTTCAGACTCAAAATGCCTCTATTATTCCCAGGTTCTAAAACAAGGTAGGATTTGAAAATCAGCTCATCATAGAGCAATTATATTAGTATCTTATGAAGAACTTCTGTTTAGTAAAGCAGTTTATGTTTTTTTTTCATTTGGAAGAATTGAAAAGGTATTCAAAAATGTAAGGTTGTGAAGATTGTGATAGATTACCTGTTTTTTGAGCTACAGAGATGGAGTTGAGGTTTAATCTGACTTTTCAGTACAGCGAAACAGTGGGCATTAGCAAGGTATAATTACTGATCAATACCAATTTGCATTGTAATTCCTATAATCTAGAACCACGTCAGCAGTGATTTTTATATAGCCTTACAAATATTTTTCACAAGTGATTCATTAATCTGTATTTAAGATGAAATGTGTTTTAAATCAGATATGTCAGATTTTTCATAGGAAATGTGCCCAACTCTCTATCTCACTCATATATATATATATATATATATATATATATATATATATATATATATATATAAAGAGATAGATATATACAGTGGATATAAAAAGTTTACACACCCCTGTTAAAATGACAGTTTTTTGTGATATAAAAAATGAGAAATGAGACCACAATAAATCATTACAAAATGTTTCACAGCTTAATGTGACCTATAAACTGTACAATTCAATTGAAAAATGAAGAAATCTATTAGGGGAAAAATATAAATAATAAAAAATGTACAATACACTGGTTGCATAAGCATGCACACCCTTAAAATAATACTTTGTTGTGTGTGCACACCCTTAAACTAATACTTTGTAGAAGCAACTTTTGATTTAATTACAGCATTCAGTCTTTTTGGGTAGGAGTCTATCAGCATGGCACATCTTTACTTGACAATATTTGCCCACTCTTCCTTGCAAAAGTGCTCCAAATCTGTCAGATTGCGAGGACATCTCTTGTACACAGTCCTCTTCAGATCACCCCTAAAGATTTTCTATTGAATTTAGATCTGATCTCTGCTTGGGCCATTCCAAAACTTTCATTTTCTTCTGGTGAAACCATTCTTTTGTTAATTTAGATGTATGCTTGGGGTCATTGTCGTGTTGAAAGGTGAAATTCCACTTCATCTTCATCTTTCTAGCAGATGCCTAGAAGGTTTTAGGCCAAAAGTGTCTGGTATTTGAAACTGTTCATAATTCCCTCCACCTTGAATAAAGACCCAGTTCCAGTTGAAGAAATGCAACCCCAAAGCATGATACTGTCACCACCATGCTTCACCATGGGGATGGTATTCTTTTGGTGATGCAAAGTGTTGTTTTTGTGCCAAATGTACCTTTTGGAATTGTGGCCAAAAAGTTCAACCTTGGTCTCATCAGACCATAACACATTTTCCGACATGCTTTTGTTAGACTTGATGTATTGTTTTGCAAATTTTAGCCAGGCCTGGATGGTTTTCTGTGTAAGAAAAGGCTTCCATCTTGTAACCCTACCCCATAGTCCCGATTTATAAAGAATACTGTAGATTGTTGTCACATGTAATACACGGCCAGCACTTGCAAGAAATTCCTGCAGCTCCTTAAGTGTTGCTGTTGGTCTAGTGGCAGCATCCCTGACCAGTTTTCATCTTGTCTTTTCATTAATTTTGGAGGGACGTCAAGTTCTTTGCAATGTCACTGTTACCCCATATTTTCTCCACTTTTTGATGACTACCTTCACTGTTTTCCATGGTATATCCAATACTGTGGACATTTTTGTTGTTCCCTTCTCCTGACTGATAGCTTTCAAGAATGAGATCCATTTGATGCTTTTTAAGCTCTCTGTAAACCATGGCTTTTGCTGTAGCAGGCAACTGAGTAAATGTCAGGAAAATCTTACTAGGACAGCTGAACTTTATTTGAGGTTAATCAAAGTCTCTTTAATTGATGGCAGGTGTGTACTCAAGAAAACTGAATGCTGTAATTAAATCAAAAGGTGCTTCAACAAGGTATTAGTTTAAGGGTGTGCAGACACAACAAAGTATTAGTTTAAGGGTGTGGACACTTATGTAACCAGAGTATTGTACGTTTTTTATTTTTTATATTTTTTTCCCTAACAGATTTGTTTGTTTTTCAATTGAATTGTACAGATTATAGGTCATATTAAAGGTGGGAAACATTTTGAAATGATTTATTGTGGTCTCATTGTTTTATATCACAAAAACCTGGCATTTTAACAGGGATGTATAAACTTTTTATATCCACTCTATTTATATCCCAATGAAGATATTTGTATGATTGAAAACACATTTCATCAAAAACAGAAGATGTTCACACAATTGATCAAAAACACATTTCACTTAAAACAGAAGTCAATGAAACACATTTTGAAGAAAAGTAGATACAGTAACTCCAAAAGTTTTTTTTTTTTTTTTTTTTTTTTTGCAGTGTTGCAAGCCCCAACTCATCCCTCCTTTATTAATTATACTCATCCCTCATTCACACAGTTGGGGCAAAAAGAGACAGCTCTTCACACAGTGAAACACGGCTGGGGCATAAACACACACTTCTAGAGTTTGCAGTACAAAAAAATCATGGCATTAGCAAGGCAGAAATACTGATCAACACTAATTTGCATTATAATTTTTATAATTCAAAACCACGCACTAGTAATGATTTTCTATAGCCTTATACATTCGCATCACATGTGATTCAGTGATTTGTGTTTGAGACGAAATGTGTTTTCAATCAGCTATGTCTGTGCTTTTTTCAAATGAAATGTACCCATATATCTATATCTATCTATATCTACATATATATATATATATATATATATATATATATATATATATATATATATATATATATGCCTATCTACAGATTGGTTCCTGATAACTTGTTGAATGAAGAAATGTTGAACATAGAAAATCACCAGAAAAGCTGATCAAAAATGATATAATTGAACATGCCAGTGATTGCCTTGTGAGAGATCATGGTATGGTAGGGGTTGGTGAAATTGCCATTTTTGCACTGAAGTGCGATTTTGGAGATGGTATGTTTAATTAGCAGGGGACTGTGGGGTGCAGGTGGGCTTGCCACTTGTAAAAAAATCAAGGTGTGTTCCTTCTTTTGTGCTTGATCAGTTGTTGTTCAAGGATTTGAAATTTTGATGACATCATAGATCCACACACACACACACACACACACACACACATGTATATATATATATATATATATATATATATATATATATATATATATATACATATATATTATGTATGGGTCTGCCTGTTATTATCGAAAACCCACTTAATCGAATTGCAAAAAGACGAGACAACTTTGCAGAAAACTGATTTTTTTTTGAACATTCACATCACAGGTGTTTTACTCCAGGAAAGGAGATACTTTGCTACCATGGCAAAATTTGCCCTTTTCCCCACTATAGTGCGCTCTTGTTAGTATATTTAGTTAGGGAAGGGGGGATGATTTGCTCTGGTGTGTTTCTTTTTACCTGGTGGCCAAGTATCTCCTCTCCTGGAGTAAAACTCTGGTGATATGAACATTCACAAAAATCAGTTTTGGCAAAGTCCTGTTGTCTTTTGCAGTTCACTGAAGTGGGTTTTCAATAATAACCCCGTATGTGTACAAGTGTGTGTGTACTTTTTATTTTTGCTTTAATTTCTGAAGTTTCTTTCTCTAATTAACCTAAAATAGATCAACAAGATCATTTTTTTTATATTTTTTTTTTATATTTTTATCAGTGACTATAAAAAGTATCCTTGTTAGCTGCTTTAGTTACACCTTTCTTTTGCATACAGAAGGATGTGAAAAGTTTGCAGCTCAGGCCAAATGCAGTCTTACCAACTGAACAACAACAAGCAAAGAGAACAGAAAAGTGGAAAATCACAGAGTTTCACTAGTGGTTTTGTAATCAAGATGTTCTGTTTTATTTTCATATTGTGATGACAGGCTTAAAACTAATCAATCATATAAAGCTGAATTTAATCCCATGGAGAGAAAAAAAACATTATTAACAAAGTCATGTATGCAGGTTTTCTGAAGTGAACTGGTAATGCAAAGATAGTAATCCCTAAAGACATCCAACAGTCTAATTACAAACTCTGCTTAATATAATTTTTCAGCACTTTCTGTAATTGAGAATGAATAAGGTAATCTGGAAGCAACCAGAAACCACGACAATGCAAGAAAAAAGATCTGGGACACTGAAAAACTCACGTATTAAAATACTGATAACATATTGAACTGCAGTTTTCATTTTGTTAAAGTTAAATAGAATATGACTAGCAGATGTTTTGTGGTTGATTTGGGTCCATGTTAGATGAATACTCTTTAACCTTTTTCAATAAAAAATACTAATCTTCAAAGTAAGCATTTTTATCAGTAATACCTAAAAGAGTATGCTCAAGAACTGCCTTACAGACTCACATGATTAATGTTATAACTGATCTTGTGCCTTGCGCTGTGGTCTTTCTAGAGCATATTACTGTGCCTGGCTTAAAAAGGGCTATATTGGGATGAATAATAAATAAGAAATTTATTTAGCAGAGTGTTTGGAGTTCAGTGTACTGGAAGAGAAACTGGAGAACAGTGTTGTCTTTATGTTTTAAATCATGATATCTACTTCTTTATTTTGCCAGGTCCAGTCTTGTAAGTGCATTAGCAAAGGAATTTAAAAAGGTACAAACAAGAAGAAAGAGCAGAATTTTTCTCTGCTGAATTATTGGGCATAAAAGTTTGCTTGTCTAGCTGGAAGACTGATTCTCCACAAGGTTTATCCTTTATAACCCTTTGCCTTCCTCGATGCACCTGTTTATAAATACTGTTACAGAAAGGGCAATGTGTCCCCCAGACTTTTCAAGACAACTGGTGAGAAAATTTCAATTAATGTTGTGCCATATTACTTTACTATGACAAGCAGTGTTGATTGTAATTTAAAGAGGAACCTTCTGACAATCATTACTGTTGCAGTAAACCTTGGGGAGTTGCTTCTCATAGTTTAAGCAACATTATAGCTGTTAGATTTAAAGTAATATTCTATGTACTAGTTTTGATTTTTGATTTTTATCTCTAAGAGTTCATTGCTGTCTTCCAAAATTTAGTTAGATCATTAAAGTTATTTTCTTGAGACAGCAGAAATATCTAGCAGACTGAATTTGCAGTTGGTACTGGTTTACTAGGACTTGTGTGCATAGGCTCTTTGCTTTGTCTCTTTCAAAAATTGCAAACTTGATAGTTGAAGTGATCACGGAAGATTTTGTGTCACAAACTGCTCATCCATGTTGAGTGCATGAACATTTAAAATGCTGAGCAACTGATTAATGAAGTAAACTATTGCATCCTTTTTTATAGTAAAGGTATTTAACAGTGCCCATTTAACCGTTCTGAGGTTTTGGATCACAGCTTCTGCTGGGGAGAACAGTTCTTTATGCTTTTAATTTTTATTGTAGATGCTCTAGCTATGGAAGTATATTTCTATAATATATTTAACGGTAAATGAATAATGTGCCAGTTTTAGAGAAATTATGACATTTCTTTAAGAGGAACTAGTCACAAATGTATTTTTTTGCACCCTAGCTTTGTAAGAGTTCCTCTTCCCATGTGAATTGAGCTATGATACAGTTCTGTCCTGTTATTTGAAAGGATAGATTTTCAATTTCTTTACCAGAATAGTAACTGTGTCACCACTTCTGCTGGTCTTGCTTTCTCTTTATTTTGTCCACTCTGATAATCTAAACTCACTGTTGTGAATATACGATGCAAGTCAAATTGGGAATTAGCTTCTTTGTTTGAATTAATGCTGAACATCTATAACATTCAGCTTTCCTGTTGCAGACACAATGGGCATTAAGCTATACCAGTTTAAGTATCATACTGACTTGGTATTGATTTTGAGATCAGGCAATGAAGAGTGAGGCATGTTACTAGAAACAATAAAGGGATTTTTTCTGCTATCCTTTTCTTAAGCTAAATTGTTTGTATTTCTCAAATTGCTTGGGCAGTGGGACTGGTTTAGATATTGGCTTAAATGATATGAATGATTACGTGACACGAATGGTACATACAAACAGTATTCCACCTTTCAGTACATGTAGCGATTAGTTTATATGTCTTGTGGTAAATTAATACACCTCATGGCAACATTTTAGTATTAAACATGTGCACCTGTTTCTGTCAAAAGATTCAGTTTGATATGAATTAGTCAACCTTCAAAATACATAGGTACTTTATACCCCAAGCCAACTTCAAAGAATATTTCCTCAGGTAGACAGTAAATGTTGGAGGTATGATGGGGAAAAAGAAATTAACAGGAATATGTTTATTGTAAGTGTAATGAATTTGCAGATTTTAAAAATTCACTACACCGTACTCTATCAAAAATATTAGGGAGCAAATGGTTATAACCAAGGAAATGATTAGTTTGAGATGGGACACTGACAAATTGCCTAGACATAGTAAAATCTTATTAAGTTTAATTTTTTTGACTACCAAAAAGGCAATTACTGGAAAACTGAAATCAAAATCTAAAACAAATGCATTTGAGGTATTGAATATTTGTAAAAAAGATGCATGAATTGGAAATGGGATCTTTAGAAAAGGGAAGGAGCAAATTACATGGAACTTAACGGAATTTCTGGAAAAAATACATGCAGAATAATGCTTCAGTGGAGAAGACAGGTTTAAGGGAAGGTAGGAATTGAGCAATGTATGCAATGTTTGACTAATGGACAGTTATTATCAAGAAAGAAAATGTGTAATGTGTAATGTATAATGTATGCAAATGAAAAAAATTTAAGATGGTGTGTTTTCTTTTCTATTAATGTATATTAAATTATCTATGTCTCAAATGATAATTTAATCAAAGCATTTAAAAATATACATGCAAAGTGCATGCTGAAACATTGTATTAGTAGGGAGGTAGTTTCCTTCTTAGATACAGCTTGGCTAGGATGCCTGCTATACTTATGTGTTTTTAGTCAATAGATGTTGTAGATAAAGAATGGTATAAGTGCTGGCTGTGTGGGGAAGTGAAACTGGAGGAACTGATACTTTTTGAAGTGTCAGGCTTAAGCTGATTACAATGACTAAACTTTGTGACTCAGGACTGTTTAGCAAATCAAATAAAGCATATGGACCTATTTAACAGGAGCCTAACTTGGACAGGACCACAGCCTGATAGCGCAGTGCAGGATTACCAACTGGTAGACTTGGGCTGGAAACCTGGTTGGGGAACAACTAGGCAACAGCAGTATCTGTATGGAAGAAAGGCTGGGCAGTCTACTTCTATAATATAACTTGAAAACCCTAGATTTGCCTTGGGTTGATTTCGACTTGGGGGGGAATTACTTGCTTGCTTTTTAACTAGGATGGGAGGGCGGAAGGAAAGAGAGGGTGTGATAAATAAATATTGCAACTGCATTTAACAAAAGAATGTGTGTCTGCAGTCACTTATAAGCAAATTTTAATTTCAAACCAAGTAGCCAAGTCCCAAGTAATATTGACCTGACCATGTTATTTTCCCATTAAACGGTGCACCAAATGACATTTGCAGAGAAATAATGGGACACATTTCTCTTATTTTAATTTGTGCTACTGGAAATGTCATTCATCTACTTTTTTATCTAATTTGTGATTCTTTTATAGAATTAATAATTTAAAATCATATTGTCTATATTTGCTTTATTGCAGAATGTGGACTCTATGTTCCACTCAGAATTATAATAATAGCTGGGAATTTACTAAAAAGAACTCTCCCACAGAAAAAATATGCATCTGCAGCTTGAAAACAGGTGATATTCACAGCATCTTTCTGCTATGGCCTTATGCCTCAACTCTATTTACTATCTGTACTCTTCTGACTGCTATCTGCTTTCTTGGTTCTGGGCTGGAAACTGCTGAAATTGGAAAGACTGTGAAATGGGAGAGCAGCTCAGGGAATGTTACAGAGGTTGAAAGGATGCATAGCAGTAATGTTCTTTTGTATATATTGATTCCATTCAGAGTATTTTAGGAACAGGATCAAGGTAGTGGCATAACATTAGATGTATGCAGTGCCTCTGACTGCATCGTATATATATGGCAAGCAGGGTTTTCTATAATTTCTGCATGTCAAAATGACATTTGTGTACACTGCTTATGTTCTACACAGACATTGGTTATTTAAAGTACAGACTACTGTGTTTTTTTCTTTATCTCAACATTTTTTTCTGTTAGAAGAATCAAGAACACTCACAGTGCTCACAATACATATTTTGTTTTGCAATTTCCATTACATTTCTGCACATTCACTGATGGGTGTCTGTAGCACCTGGGCAATACAGATAAGTATGCTTAGCACTGACCTCATCAGTTGTATTATTCATTAATACTGATAGCTCACACATATTAAGTTATTGCCAAATAGGGCTTTATATGTCACTTAGACTAATAAGCAAAGAGGAAGGAAACCACTACAGATTTGTAGCTAAAAACAACATACAGTCCACTTGTGGTACAGGGCAATGAATCCATAGTCTTCAATTCCAAATGGTTGCTGTATGTCAAAGACCATAGTGTAGTTCTGCTGTGGTACAGGATTGCTGCTATTCTTAACTGCTGCACTGTTTCCCTTAGAATAAATGCTAAGTTAGCATCTTCTCTTTTTACTTTTAACTGTAGTCCTACAGAACAACTGTGTCTGTCTGTTCTCTACTCTTACACTGCTGTTGCCATACATAGAGATTGTAGATATATGTGATGTGTTGCAGTTCTTACAGTTTCTATGCTTAGAAGCAATTAAATATACTAACACAGCATTGTTTACCAATAGCTAAGATGCATAGACATTGCCAAAAGGTTTGTTCCATCACTGAAAGCTCCTAAGCAGGCTCTGTTTTTCAATCACTGGAATAAGAGAGTGAGGTAGAAAAACATGGAAAAGCTAAAACTATCATATTAACACTTGTAAAAGCTGGTCCCAAAGCTGTGTTTTAAACTGAATACATTTCAAGACACTGCTGTCATGAAACTGCCCTGCAGATTAGGGGCAAGGGGGTGGGATTTGGTTTACGAACGGCTTATACTACATTTCTGAATATGAGACTGCTCATATCACAGTTGCAGCAGTAGCACTGCTCATATCTGTAGAAGTTATTAATTTATTGTTGCTCATTCTAGGCAGAAACAACTTGTTGGTGCGCAGAATGTATTATTTTACATGTTCTTTGAGCCATAGTCTCATGGCAAAAAAGTAAGACAGTGAGACATTTTTTTTTGTCTCTTATTTATTGTTCTTTCTCCAAGGAGGGTAATCTCAAAGTGACAATCATAAAGCAAGATGGCATCCCACCTGAAAATATATATTTTTATTGTTTTACTTAATGCTGCATTCGTCCTGTAACTGTAAAGCTGCAAGTACATGTGCTTCAAGGATTTATGTATTTGAACTGTCAATTTCATGCAGTTTTTGACATGTGTCTTTCCATTTTCCCTCGCTTCATCTGGGTTTACTTGCATTCCAAATAATAGTTTAGTTGTATGTAATATATATTATATTAATATAATATAAAACACATTATTAGCTTCTCTCTCTTTTTTTTTTTTTTTGTTTAGTCCCCTGCAATGAGTTTAAAAGATCAATGTTTTGCTTCTTTTTAAAATACATTTATTAATTTGTTATGCCAGCTAGGTGCATGTAAATTCTTTCAATGCTGGCCTGCAGCATGTAGAAGTGATGTGATAAGATGTGAACAGTTTCCAGGCTGATAATGGAAATGTATGCATTCATTGAGCTGAACAGTAGAAAAGGTATACAATACAAAACAACATTCATCTTAAAAAATAATTCCTGGAGTAGAACTGTTAAGCTTAAGTACTGATTTTGTGAACTGAATGTGTCACTGACTCTATGTTTTAAAAGCAACCGGTTACAGAGGTGAAGATAGCAAGAAAATTGGGACTGTGAAAATGGCCATTTAGAATAAAATGTGTTGTAGTCATTTTCCACACCCAAAATCCAATCACTTATAAGCAATAACCCATGGTTGAGTGTGGGTAATGCTGGATTTACCCACAGTTGGTATGGTTTGGTCAAGAGGGCGAAGCCAACCGTGGATAAATCAGCATTACTCACACTCAGCCATGGGTTATTGCTATTATACAATGACATTATTTAAGAAAAAATTAACTTACTTTTCTTAAATAATGCCCTTGTATAACAGTGCCATGGTGCTCTTCCATGTTTTTCCCCCAGTATCATGGGGCTTTCTTGATGTACTGTGCATGCGTATGGGACTTATATTCCAATGCTTACATGGTACATCAGTGCTGTGTAAAGGAAACAATGGAGGAAGAAAAATCTCCATTGCTTTTATTGTTTTATTTTGTTTTTAATTAAAAAAACAATGAAATCCAGAGACTTCAAATGTACAGGAGAGACAGAACACGGAAAATATAAGGATAATCAGGTACATTTCTCTAGTTATGCATAAGATACCTGACTATCCTTGTATTTTTCTCTGTCCAGTCTCTCTCGTTCTTTTGAAGTCTTCATTTTTTTAGTAAAGAAAAGTAATATTTTCATTGCATATATTAATAGAAGAAAGTTTAGGAGGCCGGGCTTTTTCCCATTGGTATATGCTTGATGTACTACTGGCATGCTGGTTAGGCTGACCAATCAATGTGCTAATTTCTGAATCTTTATGGAAAGTCACTGTGTAATAATGGATCTGATATAGAAATATTTGAAATGTATTAGTGAATAAAGTCTGAAACAAAGGTGCAGGGTGCAGGTTGATACAAGTACTGATATACTGAAACAGATACTGATAAGATTGACCCTATCTGCTACAAACCAAATGTATTAAACATTGTGAAGATATGTGAAGGCTGCCAGCCTAGCTACATAGAATTTTGTAGATAATTCTATGTCATTGTAAATATGAATATAATCCACAGGTTTGTCCTCTTAAATATAAGAAAGCTGTGTTAAATGTTGAACTTCAAAAATGTATCACAGTGTATTCTGCTGGAAGAAAGCTGATAGGTCGAGCATTGTATGACTGATCTCAAAGCTTGGAGACATAATGTCTGGACTGAGGAATTCCTTCTATTGTTTTGAGACCAGAGTTAATTGCTAGATTTTACATATATAATGTATTTTATTGCTGTAGTTTCCTGGCCAGGTGTAAGATCAAATAAATGTTAAAACTCTTAAGTTTCTATTAGCCTGGGAACCAGAGAAGAATGATGTAATATAAAATGAGTCAGCAGTGATGTATTATTTTTAAGACTGTCTCAGAGAGAGAGAGAGAGAATGAGAGCATTTTGCATTTGTCTTCAGAACTGACCACTAACCAGCACTTGCCTTGCTCTGCCTGTATGCAAGTAAGATCTTAGACTTTAGTGTTTCTCTTAAGAAATAGATAGAAAAATAATAAACATAGACTAGCTGTTTTCTATATTTATGTCAGACTATTCTACAGTATTATTTTAAGCATTTTCCTGAGATTTCTGAACTCTTCGCTAGCACTGTGTTGAATTGAGAAGATTTGTCTTGTGGTTTTATTATTTATTATTAAATATTTTTAAACCTTTCAACTGTGGCTGTTTTGTGCAGAGATAATTTAAGTTCTAGAGTACATTGCGTGTATATAGTGATACTGTACAAAGCCCCTCCAAATAAGCCTTGCTGTTCATCACACTTAATAATTGGATAATAATATTGCACAGTAATAATTGGGCACCCTTTGGTAAGGGCCTTTTTAGTAGCTGATAAAAGTAGTTGGTGGCAGTGATTACTACTTTATAGCCTGGCAGAATGAGGCCTAGCTGGAGAACCTGTGCCAGCCTTCCCCAGAAGTGTCTGTGTGTTTGTATATAAACCAAATCTCAAAGTGTGTGCGTGTGTGTGTGTGTGTGTGTGTGTGTGTGTGTGTGTGTGTGTGTGTGTGTGTGTGTGTGTGTGTGTCAGCTACATGTGCAGGGACATGGAGCACTGGTTGGACAGAGATGGCACTGGAGGATTTGGCTTGACTACTCAGCAGAGATCAGTACCCTATAGCTGTGCCAGTGGGGATTCTTATTGGTGATCTGGAGAGAAAGTGAGAACCCAGCCCCAGACTGACTATGATCTCTGTGTGCTCTTAAGAGAAATTATACTTTACTGTGTGTGTATTTGTTATCCCTCCCAATGTGCATGCCCATCACTGGTGTTAGTGGTTAGGATTGAGGCTCCCTGATTACTGGGCTAGTGCATGGGCATCTCATTTTAATTGGTTTGCAGTGGTGGGATATCCACACCACATATTAATTGTTTGGCAATTGGCTTGTAGTGGTGTATATAGTGAATTCCTGTAGCTTGTGTACAGTGATCACTGAAGGTGTTTTTGCACTCTAAATCAGCCATGCAATGAATAATTAGAGTTAAGATCACAGCTGTTTTATTTCTTTTGCTAGCTTAGTGAATCAGGGAGAGCAGGCAAGTATGTCAGCAGAAAAGTATGGCAAGCTGACAAGGAGCCATTTGGCTGAGATGTGTCAGGCTAAGGGACTGGTGCATGGAAACCTGACTAAGGCAGACATGATTGCAACTTTGGTCACAGCTGCATCAGAAAACAGCAGTCAGGAAGACAATCAGACTGGCCACGGAGATGTACTACACTCAGAGAATGGACAGCTCAACTTTTCTGCAGAGGACTTAAAAATCCATCTGGAGCTAAAGAGACTTGAGTTGAAGGCCAGTCTTTGGAAACAGAAGCAACAGAGAGTCTGAGGCATCTGCAGACTGAGGAGAATGAGAAACTACTATGCCTGGAAGATGAGGAGAAGGAAAGGCAGCACGAAAAGGAGATGCTGACTCTTTGCCAGAGTCATGGAGGTAATGGGAAAGGGAGTAACAAAAGGTCAGCAAACTTCTTCCATAGTTTACAGAGGGGGATAATTTTGATAGTTTCATTCATGTGTTTGAGAGGATATGTCAACAGTATGATGTTGACCAAAGGCTCTGGGTACAGTTCCTGACACCCTTACTCCATGGTAAAGGTGTAACTGTATCGTCTAACTTTCTGATCATGAACCTTTTGATTATACTGCTGTTAAGAATTGTCTGCTAGAATTTTTTAAGCTAACACCTAAAACTTATAGGAAAACATTTTGTGAGCATAGACGCAAGGTAGATGAAAGTGTGTGTGAATATGTTGCTGAACTGAGCACTTATTTTCATAGGTGACTGAGTGGATGTCAGGTCACCACTTTTGAAGGACTGACAGACCTTTTGTTGAGGGAACAAGCCCTTAGCACTTTGCCTGAGGACATGAGGATCTGGTTAGCTGACAGACAATGCGCTATTTCAGATGATTTGGGGAAGAAAGGAGAACTATACCTAGCAAGCAGGTCATCCTTGCACAGGAAAGGGACCCCCAGTACTGCTCATGGGTCTAAAGGAACCCATGGTGGGCAGCCCAGACTGCTTCAACAGAATCTGCTAGTAGCAAGGGAAGCCATTAGTCCAGGTACACTTCCAGGACCTAGAGTTAAATGCTTTGAATGCAACCAGTGGAGCCATGTGGCATACAGATGTCCACAGAGGCAAGGTGGTGAACAAAAGGTGAGAGAGCCAGTAAGTGGGAAGGACAAAATGCCAATAGTAGGTTTTCTTGAGACAACAGGGGTACCAAACTACCATCCTGCAGATGTCCTGATCGGGAAGGATTTTGATGAGGCAGTACTATGTGTTAATGCAGTTACACGCAGTCAGGCTTCGAGACAAGCATGTGGGTCTGGTAGCCTGGGGGAGACCCAGACAGACCACATATTTACAGCCAGGAATGATGAGGTGGTTACTTCAGGGAGGGAGCTACTCTATAGTAGTGAGACTGAAGGTGAGCCACAGCTGCTTGTGGGTACTGATGTTCCCTTGGACAGAGTGACTGCAAAGGTAGTGGTGAGTAGTAGTACCTAGGCTGACAGTGAGGCACCACTGTCAGAGGATGCCAAACTTTTTGTGGAAGGGGAGCTGGGAAGGATTACAAAGAGAGAGTTGAGACAGGCTCGGCTCTTAGACCCTACATTGCAAGGCCTGAGGCGGGTAGCTAGTGAGGCACCTGATTCTCAAGGGAAGAGGGAATCTGTATACTGGGACAAAGGGTTACTGTATAGAGAGTGGACCCCTGAGGGAGGGCTAGAAGGTGAGAGTATACAGCAGTTGGTAGTGTCTAGAGCCTACCATCTGGTGCATCTAGCCATAGCCTATGATATTCTCTTTGCAGGTCATATGAGCATAAAACGTACAAAACGACATATTATGATGAATTTCTATTGGCCTGGAATTTCCAGAGATGTAACAGGGTACTGCAGGACCTGTGAGCAGTTCCAAAAGGTAGGCAAGGCAGGAGACAAGGTGAGTGCTCCTCTGATGCCGTTGCCTGTGATTGAGGAGCCATTTAAGAGGGTAGCTATGGATACTGTGGGGCCTATGAGTACCCCAAGTTCCACAGGGAAAATTTATGTCCTAGTGGTAGTAGATTATCTTACAAGATACCCTGAGGCAGTGGCTTGCTCCTCCATTCAGGCAGAAAGGGTGCCAAGTGCTTTGTTAGAGATTTTTAGCATGGTAGGTTTCCTAAAAGAAATACTGACTGACAGAGGTGGCAATTTCATGTTAGACCTGCTGGCTTGTCTGTGGAAGTACTGGTGAGTGAAGCACCTGAAGACCACCCCCTACCATCCCCAGACTAATGGTCTTATTGAGAGGTTAAACTCTACAATCAAGTCCATGTAACGGACAATTGCAACCAGTTTAAGAGGGAGTGGGACAAATATTTGCTCCATCTGTTGTTTGCTTACAGAGAGATTCCCTAGGAATCCATGGTGTTTTCACCCTTTGAGTTACTGTATGGGCATAGGGTGAGGGGACCTCTAGATTTAATTCATGATGAGTGGGAAGGTGAGTGTGAATCTAACAAGGAGTATGTTGTGGCATATGTCTTAAACCTCAGGACAAGGCTCAGAGAACTCATGGGCTTGGTCCAGGAGAACCTGGCTGAAGCCCAAAAACAGAAAAGCATCTGGTATGACAGGAATGCTCAAGCTACAGAGTATGCTGTAGGGCAGCAGGTAATGGTTCTCATTCCTGTCAGGCACAACCTGCTGCAAACAGCATGGAAGGGACCCTACAAGGTGGTAAGAAAGGTAAGTGATGCTAACTACATGGTGGAACTGCTAGGCAGGAGGCAGGAGCACAAATTGTACCATGTTAACATGATGAAACCTTACCGTGATAGAGAGGCCCTTGTGTTGAGTATTTGCAGTGGATTGCAGGAGAAGTCTGAGGGAGATCTAGTGAATGATCTCCTCAGTGAGGCTCGGACTGACACTTCAGTGGAAGGGGTAGCAATGTCCCAGCAGCTAACTCCTACCCAGGTTCGAGAAATCTGAGCAGTGTTACAGGAGTTTGAGGACATGTTCACTGGGAAACCAGGGTGCACCCATCTGGTGCAGCACCAAGTGAATACAGGACTCCAAAGGCCTGTTAGGCAGGCCCCTTATAGGGTGCCTGAGAGAGTCAAAAAGACTCTGAGGGAGGAGATACAGAAGATGTTGGAACTAGTAGTAATTCAAGAGTCCAACAGTCCCTGGGCCGCTTCAGTGGTGCTGGTGCCAAAGAAGGATGGCAGTACCAAATACTGTGTGGACTACAATAGTCACAAAGAGTCAGATGCTTACCCCATGCCTAGGACAGGTGAGGCCCTAGTGCAGCTGGGTGGGGCTAAGTATCTTACACCTCTTGATCTTACCAAGGGTTACTGGCAGGCACCCTTGACTCTCAGTGTTAGAGAGAGGTCAGCCTTTGTGACTCATTTTGGCTTGTATGAGTTTACAAAAATGCCCTTTGGGAGGAAAAATGCCCCAGCGCCTTTACAGAGGCTGGTAGTTCATATCCTAGTGGGAGCAGGAGGGTTTGCCCTTGGTTACCTAGATGATATTGCCATCTACAGCCATTCCTGGAAAGAGCACCTTCAGCATTTCAGGGAGGTACTGGGTAGACTACAGAGGGCAGGGTTGACCATCAGGTCAAGCAAATGTCAGATGGGTATGGCATAGGTCTCCTACCTGGGACATAGAGTGGGGAGTGGTAAGATCAGGCAATAACCTGCCAAACTGAAAGCCATTCAGGTATTGGCTGCACCTGTTACCAAAAAGCAGGTGTGGACATTCCTAGGGACAGCAGGGTACTACAGAAAGTTCATCCCCAGTTATAATACCATAGCTGCTCCCCTCACAGACCTGACAAGGAAAAACAAGCCATGTAAGGTAGTGTGGACCCCAGCATGTGAGCAGGCATTCCAGAAGTTTAAAGAAGCTTTGGGAGGACCCCCAGTGTAGCCAGTCCAGATTACAGCAAAGAATTTGTTGTGCAGGCGAATGCTTTGAACCATGGGGTGGGGGCTGTACTTAGCCAGATCTCTTCAGAGGGAGAAGAGCACACAGTGGTTTATCTCAGTTGTAGGCTTCAACCCAGGGAGGAATGCTATGCAGTTGTAGAAAAGGAATGTCTAGCCATAGTCTGGGCACTGCAGAAACTTCAGCCTTATTTGTATGGAAGGCAATTCACTGTAATTACAGATCACAATCCCCTAACATGGTTACAATGAGGCAGCCAGCAAAATGCCAAGTTGCTAAGATGGAGCCTAGGGTTGCAATCATATGATATGTCAGTGCAGCACTGCAGTGGGGTTAGCAACGCCAATGCAGATGGGTTCTCAAGACAGGGAATGGGGTAAGGTACACTCAGACCTAATGCTCTCAAGCAATGTTTCTGAAGGGTCACTTGAAAAACTAGCTTGAGTTCTCTGGGTGGGGGGATATGTAAAGATATGTGAAGACTGCTAGCCTAACTAGATAACATTTTGTAGATAATTCTATGTCATTGTAAATATGAATATAATCCACAGGCCTGTCCTCTTAAATGTAAGGAAACTGTGTTAAATGTTGAACTTCAAAAATATAACCACAGTGCACTCTGCTGGAAGAAAGCTGATAAGTCAAGCATCATATGATGGTTTGATCTCAAAGCTCAGAGACATGTCTGGACTGAGGAATTCATTCTATTGTTTTGAGACCAGAGTTAATTGCTAGATTTTGCATATATAATGTCTTTTATTGCTGTAGTTTCCTGACCAGGTGCAAGATCAAAGAAATGTAAAAACTCTGAGTTTCTATTAGCCTGGGAACCAGAGAAGAATGATCTAATCTAAAATGAGTTAGCAGTGATGTATTATTTTTAAGACTTTCTCAGAAAGAGAGAGAATGGGATCATTTTGCATTTGCCTTCATAACTGGCCACTCACCAGCACTTGTTTTGTTCTGTATGTGTGTAAGTAGGATCTTAGACTTTAGTATTTCTCTTAAGAAATAGATAAAAAATAGTAAGTTTAGACTTGGTGTTTTATATATTTATGTCAGACTATTTTACATTGTTATTTTAAGCATTTTCCTGTGATTTCTGATATCTTGACTAGCACTGTGTTGAATTGAGAAGATTTGTCTTCTGCTTTTATTACTTATTATTAAATATTTTTAAACCTTTCAACTGTGGCTGTTTTGTGTAGAGATATTTTAAGCTCCAGAGTACATTGCATGTATATAGTGATACTGTACAAAACCACTCCAAATAAGCCTAGCTGTTTGTCACACTTATTAATTGGATAATATTATTGAACAGTAATAATTGGACACTCTTTTGTAAGAGCCTTTTTAGTAGCTGATAAGAGTAGTTTGTGGCAGAGATTACTACCTTATAGTCTGGCAAGAGGGGATCTAGCTAGAGAACTTGTGCCAGCCTTCCCCAGGAGTGTCTGTGTGTCTGTATATAAACCAAATCTCAAAGTGTGTGTGTGTCAGCTACTTGGGCAGGGACATGAAGCACTGGTTGGACAGAGAGGGCACTGGAGGTTTTGGCTTGACTACTTGGCAGAGATCTGTATCCTATAGTTGTGCCAGTGGGGAGTCTTATTGGGGATCTGGAGAGAAAGGGAGAAACCAGCCCCAGACTGACTGTTATCTTGGTGTGCTCTTAAGGGAAATTGTACTTTATTGTGTGTATATTTGTTATCCCTCCCAATGTGCATGCCCATCACTGGTGTTAGTGGTGAGGATTGAGGCTCCTTGATTACTGGGCCAGTGCATGGGCATCACAAACATCAAAATGTGATATCACATTAATAAACTAGTTATATAATAATAATATGGCAAATCTCTGTATTGTGTGCAAACATTCATGCTTCTCACACAGCGTACAAATCTTTGAGTTCCTACTGGAAGGACAAACTAGAAGTGAGATAGCAGACCTGGATATGAATTAGGTGAATTTTAGCTCTTTGTTAAAGTAAATTTCCTCTTATCTCCCTAGTCAGTATGATATGAGGAGCTATGAAATAAAGCTAAATTTCCATTTATGTAATTTTTAACATTTAACTCTGTAGATATCCTATCATTTGTAGCACAAATCCATTAACCAAGTACTTCTCTACTCAAAACGTTTTTTTGAAAAGAACAAGTTAATTTCTGGCACAGTAGCAGCTTTTCTAATAAAATGTGCTTAATTTTATTCTTCCTAGTATTACTCTTCTTAACAAAAGTATGCCAAGCAATTAAAAATATTAGTGGAAAATTCATTAACCTTTACAGTTAAATGATTAATTTATTTTATTTTTATTTTATTTTACATTTGTTAACCGGGCTAGTCCAGCTGGATACATGTCCATTTTCAGTGGAGGCCCGAGGAGAAAAGCTCCGCTAACTACTTCATAACAAAATAATACAACAATATACAATAGTATAAAACAAAAAAACAAGAACATTAAAACTCAAATACAGTATAATTAGGCAATAGAGAACAGACTGAGACTTAGAAGATAAGCTCGGTCAGTAACTAACAAGGTTAAAAAATTAATTACAATATTTATAAGTTGAGAAAAGGGTGGAAGCTATTTTTAGGAGGGGGGGAGACAGAGACACCACAGAAATGGAAATAGTATAATGATAAAGGTAAGAAAGAGGAGGAGAGGGGGGTAAAGAAGGGAGGGAGTCAAGAAGGTCAGCTAGGGTTATTGCAAGAGAAAAGCCAGAGGTTGGTTAGGAGGTGTTTATTTAGTTTTAAATAAGGAGGGAGTCAAAAGGTCAGCCAGCGTTATTGCACGAGCATAGCCAGTGGTTGGTTAGGAAGTGTTTGAGTTTGGTTTTAAATAAAGGAATTGAGGTCAGGGATGTAAGGTCTTGGGGAAGTTGATTCCACACTTTGCCAACTGAGTTGGAAAAAGTAGAGTCGCCTGCTGCGTTATTTGATAGAGAAGTTTGAATTAAAATTTTATTGCAAGAGCGTAGGTTTTTTAGATTACTGTAGGGTTTTATGAGGGTGGAGAGCATAGGTGTGTTATCTGGGTGATGGAGGGCTTTGTGGGTGATTGTAAGTTGGTAAAATTGAATTAGTTGTGGTAACTCTAGCCATCCTAGTTTTAGGAGATTTATGCAATGATGAATTCTATATGGAGAGGCAGTAGCAAATCTGGCAATGTGGTTGTATGAGGCAGCAAGATTGTTGAGATTATATTTTGAAAGATTAGTGTATATGGGGGAAGCATATAGTAGGGTAGAAATTAAGTGGGTTCGAGCTATAGTAGTTCTAGCTTCAGGAGTTAGGAAAGACTTGATTCTGTAGAGTGAGCCTAGTTTTCTGTTAGTTGATTTTATGATGGAGTTAATATGAATGTCAAATTTTAGTTGGTTGTCAATAATCACACCCAAGAGTTTGGTTGTTTGGTCTGGAGTAATTAGGGTACCATTGTTAGATGTGAGAGTGAAGTTGATAGAGGGAGACAGGTGTGTGGGTGTAAAGAGGAGGAGTTTGGTTTTCTTTGGGTTGAGGAGGAGGCAGTGATTAGAGAACCATTTGTCTATTGTGGTGAAGGTTTTTTGAGTGATGGAGTGAAGGTCGGCCTGGGTAGTGGCAGAGCAGATAATGGTGGTGTCATCAGCATATTGAATGCAAGTAGATTGAGGGGTGGCAAGATGCAGGTCATTAATAAAAATCGAAAACAGCAGAGGACCTAGGATGGAGCCCTGAGGGACCCCTATAGAGGTGGGGAGAAGTTCAGAAAGATGGTTGTCCCATAGGACAGCTTGTTTCCAATTATGAAGATAGGATGTGAACCAGCTTAATGCAAGATTGTCCAGAGAGAGAGATTTTAAACGATGTAAGAGTAGTTGATGATTGACCATGTCAAAGGCTTTTGACAGGTCTACGAAGAAAGCTGAAGAAAGAATATTTTTGTTGCGATTTTTGTTAATAGAGTCTATGAAGGATATTAAGGCTGTGGTGGTGCTATGAAAAGGTCGAAACCCATGTTGGCAATTGGCTAGGAGATTATTACATAGGAGGTGATTAAGCAACTGTTTGTGGATGCATTTCTCCATTATTTTTGCAAGGGGAGATAGTAACGCTATGGGCCGGAAGTTAGAGTACTCAGCTGAGTCACCCCCTTTGAAAAGAGGAATGATGTGTGAGATTTTCCAAACTAAAGGGATAGTGCTTTCTTTTAAAGTCCTGTTAATTAGTATAGAGATAGGGTAGGCTATAGCTTTTGCACCTAGCTGGAGGTATTCTGCTGGTAAGTTGTCAGCTGAGGGGGTTGTGGGTTTCAGTTTTTGAAGTAAGGACAGTATGTAAGAGGTAGGTATGGGTTTGAGTTGAAATAAGGGAGGAGTACAGCTTGGGGTAGGTAGTGTAGAGGTGTCAGGGTTTTGTTGGTTAGCTAGTTTTAGTATTGCTGAAGTAAAGAATGTGTTAAAGGCATTGGCTGTTTGTAAGGGGGAGTCAGGGTTGGAGCATAGTGGGTTAGGTGTTGCAGCTTTGCCAGGAGATAGTAGTGTGTTAATAGCGTTCCAAAATTTATGTGGTTGGTGGGGGGAAGATAGTTGTAGTTGGGTATAAAAGTTCTTTTTATCTTTTAGGATGGCTTGCTTTGTCATGTTTCTTTTTTGTTTAAAAGTAAGATGATCAGTACTGCTTTTAGTGGTTCGCCATTTAGTCCAGGCTTTATTCCTACTAAGGATTAGTTGTTTAGTATTACTTGTGAGCCATTGAGCTGTTTTAAATTTCATGTATAGAACGAGGGGCATGATGCTCAAGAATGGTAAGAAAAATATTATTAAAGTGGTTAACAGCTTCATCTATAGGGAGAGTCTTAAGAGGTGACCAGTTAACATGCATAAGTTCATTTTGGAACTTATAGGGATCAAAATTTTTTTTTCTATGCGATGAACGAATTAGGTGAGGTATAGCAAAATGTGTTTTATGCCTAATAATAAAGGTTAGGGAGTGGTCACTAAGGTCATCTGGGAGAGTTCCTGTTGTATATTTTTGTTGGGGACTATTAGTTAAGATCCAGTCAAGTATGGTTTCTTTATTATTAAGTTTGTTTGTTCTAGTTGGGGAGTTTATGTTTTGAGAGAATCCATGTAAGTTAATAAGAGTAGATGGATTGGTTTGTTTACATAGGGTCCAATCAATATTAAAGTCTCCTAAAAGTATTGTTTCTTGAGGGAGGTTTAGTGAGAGCCAGTTTAGTAGGTCTTCTAGTATGGTAGAATTTTTGCCTGGAGGAAGATAGGTACAGATAATATTGATAGTTTTGTGAGGGTTAATCTGAAGTTTGGAAATAATAATTTCCGCATTAGTGTCTTTTAGAAGGGTATGATTCGTTTTACTTACTTCCAGTCCTGCTTTAAAGAGTATAGCTACACCGCCACCTTTTTTGTTTAAACGGTCTTGTCTTAGAATATTATAGCCAGGGGGAATAATTTCATTATCTTTTATTGTAGGTTTGAGCCATGTTTCAGTTAGACAGAGAATGTCAAACTGTTGGACTTCTAAAAGAGCACGTATTAGTGGAATTTTGTTGCAAATACTGCGAATGTTTAGATGTGCAATTGAGAGAGATTTTGGAGGTTTAGTATTTGGTGTGGACATTGTTTTAACTTGTTGCCAGTTAGGGGATAGTGGGGAGGGGTCAGGGCCAGGGTTGGGGTGTATATCTCCATCAATCAAGGAGAAACTTACTATAAGGTTATTAAATTGTGAGGGTTTGCAATAGTAATTTTGTTTTGTGAGGGTATGAATAAGGTATTTAATGTGAGACAGACGGTGATATTTAGGTTGAAGATAAGAGTTGTTGTAAATGGGACTGAGGTGGGTTATGGATGTAGTTATGGTGGTAGCTAGGGTCTGCTTACGTGGGATGCAAGGAGTAGAGTATAAGGATTGCTCATAAGTTAGAAGAGTTAGTAGTACGATAGTGTGATATTGGTTAGACATGATAATTAGAATAAGAGAAAATGTCAAAAAGTATATATTCTGGATAGTAGAAGGATGGATGAGGGAGGAGACTATTAGGGATTGGGTGGAGACAGGAAGATGTTATGATTGGATTAAGATATACAATCCATGGAAAAAAAGGTTTGCCACTGTCGAATACTGGTCAACACTGCAGGATTGTTGCATAAGTAGTATTTAAAGATGTATGTTTTCAAGTAAACTATGCTGTACTGCATAAATGCACAGAACAACATAGTTAATAACATACATCAGTAAAGGAAAACTATGTTGCCTGTCACTAATAAGCTTTGTATAACACCCCGTTTTGCCTGCAGTGAAGGATTAATGTTCTAACTCATTCTTGCCCATGGTTCATCCTTTCTTTTTAGTATCCATGTCTTCAACCACTACTTTATGCAATTCAGGTTAAGTACAAGCCAATATTCAGCACTAACAAATGTTTGATCAGATTTGCACCTAAACAAAAAGTTTTCAGCCATAACTATTTCTTTCCATTATATTTAACAATCTGTGACACAACTTTGATAACTCATCTGTATTATTATTATTATTATTATTATTATTATTATTATTATTATTATTACAACATAGTATTAAAACAAGTAATGACTAATTCAGTTTAACATTTTTATCAGGTGATAATACAATAAGTATCAAACTATAAGCAGGCTTCAGTATTATTCTGTATAAGATTTTCACACGTGTAAAATGGTATTCAGAACAAATGTTAAAACTTGTAATACTCGAGCATGAAATCTAGCGTCTCTTATCAAGTGATGTTTCCCACTACTTAAGCTTGTGTTAGCTTGCTTCACATGAATATACTATAAGTACATTTACAGTGATTTCTGATTCTAGGATTGCCCAGGTCCTGTTCAATAAACACAACTTAACACCAATAACACTAATTTGCACTTGGTTATGCTGAAAGCGTTACAGCTACAATGACCACTATGATATAAACTGCAGAGAGCAATTGTCCTTTATACCAAAGGCATGTGTTCCTCAAAGGGTTAAGAGCTCAAGTTGACAGCTTTACTTTCAGTCTGATATGCAAGTGATAATAAGAAACAGGAAAAGATAAAATAGCATCATGCATGGTTGTTTAAGATGCTATGTTCAAGATTCTGAGAAGACTTGCCAAAGCAAAATGCTGCATGTTGTTTTTTCTGTCTATTTTTATATTTCTTCCATTGACTCATCTAAATATGATTTCATTATTTGCTAATGTTTCAGAGGGATATTATGAAAGCAGTTATTTTAGTACAGTGAAAGTACTGCATGCTACTTCCAGGCATGCATTGTAAAATGCATATGCTGCTTTTCTGTGATCACAGACAGCAAATCAATCATATTTCTCTTGCTTAACATAAAAGACCACTGTATTACTTACCATAGTTAAGGTTGTCATAACACAGTATGGTAGTCCCCAAGACTTCTATAAATTACTGTAGACAACATCCTTCCTCCACCTGTTTTACTTAAGTCATCTGTACAGCTTGCAGTTAAGGTTAACTGTTATTATTGTTTGCATGTACTGTGTTGTGGTGACTGGTGCCTTTCCCAACACCTGGGTTGGTTTTGGTACATTTCATTGCTAGAATGGTTTATTTTAGTGACTCTCTTACTTTTCACTTCTGTATGTAGCATGTGCAGAATAACTGACTTTTACTCACATGGGAGATGTAAACTACTTTGCTTCTTCCACCCAAATCCCCACCCACACCTTCCCTTTTTTACTTTTCTAGTTTCATAGCACTGCTCATTTTTACTCAATGTATATACCCTCATAAAAGATATATACCCATTTAGCTCATAACCATGGTCAACACTCTACAGCTGCCCATCCCATAAAGTCATCACAGTTCTACTATATACATCTATTTAAACACACTACAATATTCTAGCTGATCCATACCGATTATCTTTGCCTGCACTACTCTTCCACTGCTCACCTTCACTTAACTGTCCTACAAACTCAGCCTGCCTCTCCTTCTTCCCCAGAAGATCTGCAGTATGCTCCTTTCAATAAAAAGTACCCACAAATAATATTACACTACCTTAATGGTTCTCTCTAAACTCCCACTGAATTAAATAGTTTGTGCTACTACTTTCAACCTGACTCTAATCCTTTTTATTGTTCTTTGCTTTAGAAATCAATCAATCTAGTCACATGCTATAAAATACAAATGGCCTATTACCACACCATATTTGACATGCAGTAAACACCTTAAATCAGATATCCCTACCTACTTTCCAAGTCTTCAGAGACCACTATATCAAGTAATATTTTTCTCTCCCTAAATACTGCCTGTCAAATTTTACACTTGAGTAAACACTGCATTCTATAATTATGACAAAGCTCTCTACATCCATTCTTTTACTTGCCAGTCACCATTGTAGTCCCCCTGGATTCTGTGCTGGGACCTCTCCTGTTTGGCTTTAATTTTTTAAGTAAAAGCTACCAAAGGGCTCTATCTGACTACGTTTACAGATGACTTCAAGCTTTCTGTTGAATCCCCAAATGACTTAGCCATTTTGCAGGATGGTTTATCTCAAATAAATAACTGATGTCAAAATCATGGTCTGAAACTAAATACAAAAAATGCATTATTGTATCCTTTGGGAAGTTATCTACCCCAGGAAACTACCATATTGACAATACACTCCCAACAGCTGACCCAGTTGCAGAGCCGGTTCAAACACTAGGTGACCTAGGTAGTTGCCTAGAGCCCTGCTGGCTAGGGGGCTGCCACATCATTTACTTTTCAATTTAAAATTAAAGATACACTTATAAGTCTTCTTTAAGGGCATTCATCTTTAAGAGCATATGAATTTCCTCATACAATCTTGTCATACATTCGCACTAACTTACTGTTGCATGTGTCACTTTGTTGTGCATTCGCACTTACTGTTGCTTGTGTCATTTGCTTCTTCTTCTTCTATTCCACATTTAGATGCAGAAGTTAAACACCATTCTTTCTTTAAGGTATGTGTGTGTGTGTGTGTGTGTGTGTGTGTGTGTGTGTGTGTGTGTGTGTGTGTGTGTGTGTGTGTGTGTGTGTGTGTGCGTGTGTGCGTGTGTGCGTGTGTGTGTGTGTGTAAAATGTCCTAGTTAGAGCTGGCAGATTAGTTTATTTAACCAGGGTCAAAAGCTGTACTTTAGTTACAGGAGACAAAAGCCTGAATCCTCAACACCAACCACCAGACTATAAGTTTCAGTACATTTTCAAGAAATTGTGAGTTTCAGTTCATTTTCAAAGAATTGTGAGCTTTTTACATTTTCAATACCCGCGGTGGTAGTGCTGCAGTAGCATTGTCACCTCACAGTAAGACGATGTCCAGTTCGATTCTCAGCTAGAGCGTCATCTGCGTGGAGACATGCGTGAATGGAAGTACCTTTGTTGAAGGTTGTGCGTCAGGGCTGGTAACTCGGCATGTAAAAATCAACTACCAATCATTAGCAGACCGGAGTTCCGCTGTTGTGAACCCTAACCGGGAAAAAGACGAAGGACACAACAACAACATTACATTTTCAATAAATTGTGAGCTTAGGTGCATTTTCAAGGAATTGTGAGCTTCAAGGGAAGAGAAGCTTACTGCTGCTCATGCTAAGTCTGTTTTCAATGTGCATTTGCCTTGTTTAGAAAATGGTTGTCAATATTTGTGGTAGATACTTTGAGAGTACTGTTAGTAGCACAAGTAGCATCACTGCTTTTGATGCAGAAGGCTGTGGGTTCTACTCACATACCATATAGCTGGATTGCTGATACAATGTTGTATTTTAAGTGGGAGGTGCTGCAGTCCTGAGTGTTTCCTTCTTTGAAAATGATACCTTCCAACTATGAACCTGTTGTCAGTTTTCCATCTATTTCTTATTGCAGTATTACCAGCTTACCATTTTTTAATGTAACATAGGCAATTTATTCTTCAAGAACAACAGGCACTGAATTTGCAGATGAAACACTGAAATATAAAGTTTTTGCTAGTAGCAACTTCTTCATTAATTACTGATCTCTTTAATGTGGAATTGTTCTACTGGCTTTTAGTTCTGCAGAGATTGTGCATATTGACTATTGGCGAATTATACTGACCGAAATTTAAGTGGCCTTTTATGGTTGAAATGTTCTGAAATGGGTAGGTTTTTTCCTTCATTGCTTACTTGAAAAATGTTCAAAACTGCAAATGTAAATCATACTGGTGCTACATTATATAAGGAATATAATTTAATACAATCAGGATGGTACATCAAAGAACACATGCATATATGCATGGTCAAGAAATGTGTGCAAATGGCCTATGTTTTGAAAATAGCCCAAAGCTAAACTTAATGTGGATTTCAATGCCGCTTCAATGAATGTGAGTTTCAAGGGCAGAGAAGTTTACTGTTACTTCTAAGTTGTTTTTCATTGTGAGACTTTATTGTTTTGCTTAGCAAATGTCTATTAGTGTTTGTGCTATAATATTTGAAATAAAAGTTAAATTAAATCAAAATATCTGTAATCATTGTAGAAGTAAAGAAGAAATCGTATGCACACTGACAAATCTGAATGGTGTTTATGGTAACTAGAGAGAAATAGACAAGTAATAGGGCACTGGAGTAGCTGTGGGGGGAGGGCTGCTGCAGGATGGACTGGGGTCTGCTGCCATTAGCCTGCCTAGTGGTCCCTTTGACCATGATACGGTGCTACCCAGTTGTTTCGGACTTGAGAATGTATGTAGACAGTGACCTTACTTTTGACCATCTTATGCCCTTTGTTGTAAGAAAGTCATTCTATAGTGCATGGTTTATAAACAAAGGGACTGTATCTGGAACAGGGGATGTCATTTCTTCTCTTGTGCAGTGTTTAAAAATGTGACATATATCTTCATCAATGTATTAAAAGTGTAGTTATGCTGATCACTAAGCTGGGAACTGCTTTGCATTTCTTGGGAATGAAAGTCTCTTCCTTTCTATCCATTGGCTTGCTTACCTTGCTCCCATAGCTGCTCTTGCTAGGATTTTGTCAAAAGTTTTATGTCCAAATTCAAGACTCTGATTGGCCAGTACTTAGACAGGTCTGTTTTATCTGTCTTCCCTTTCTGTATTAGAATAATTTTAGGATTTTTCATGCCATTTGGGATCACTTTTGCCCTCCAGATTTGATTATAATGCTCTAATAAGTCAGGCGCAATTCAGCAACTCATTGTTTCCCAACTTAAAAAAATTGGGAGAAATTCATCCAAACGTAGTACATTTCCTCCCTCTATGTTCCATATGGCCACCTGGATATCATGAATTGCAATAGAACATTTAACTGCAACTACTGCTTTTCTATGAAATAGACTTTGAAACTATCCTTCTATGCATACCCTCTCATGGCTCTGGTATATTCCTTCAAAATATAGTCTAATGAACTCCCTCATTTGATTGGATGAATGTAATATCTGTCTTAATTTATCCTTTATGCTTATCACTACATGATCTGTACATTTCTCTTTATATACCCACTCTATATGCTTCAGACTTCTTTCCCCTTGCAGTCACAAAAAGTCATTTCTGCTTGTACATTCTGCTTCTGCCTACAAAATTGTTAACTGCTGCATCTCCACCTTTAAGGCATATAATTATTTTATCAGAGATGGCACATTATTGGTCTCTCCTAATACTAGATCTTGCAACTTGCTTAATCTATTTCCATGTTCCAGCACTACATTATCCCGTGTTAATCTGTTTTTGCCATTTATCACCATGAAATCAGCTCTTAAAGATACCTTTATCCCCTCCCATCATAAAGCACACAGAGCAGCCCACTTAAGGTGTACTCCAGTACCACCATTCTGTTTCTAAGCATTTTCTGTTGTTCTTTACTCCTCCATTTACACCAAGCCCATCTCTATGTACATAATATATTTTCTGCACAACTAGTGATAAAGCTACAAGAGCATTGCCTGAAATATAACAATGAATTTAATATTGAAATCTGCCTCACTCTTGCCTGCTCTTCCCTGCCAGTGTGAAAATAATCCAATCTACTACCCCAAACACCTTTGTCTCAAGAAAAGGCGGATGCTATATTTTTACCTTATGCCTCTCTAAATGTATCTATGAAATCTTGTTCTTTTATTTTTCCTTTCAGCTGCTCCTGGGACCTAAGCTTATGTTCCTTTTTTCCAAGCAACCTGTCTAGTTCTGGATTCAAGGTAACACTGAGGCCTCATTTTATTACATGTATATGACCCATGTATATTACCTCAATACATTTTTTTAAAAGTCTTCAAAACTATTAGGACATCAGCATTAGGTGCATATATAGTGCCTATCACTGTTTCAGTATGCCTTATTAATCTTATTCTACAAGATACAATTGGCATAACGATTAAGCTCTTTGCCTCCCATATGCTCACAAAATGTAATTAAATGTTTTTAATTTGCTTTTTCACTACAGAGGTAACAAGTACTAAGCAGTTCTATATATGTGGACTGTCAGGAGGATTGCTCCTCTAATGGCTGAACACCATGACCTAATGGTTGTGACTTTTGCCTCCCAAGCACAAGGTACAGCATTCAGCCTTGACCCTCCCAGACTGTCTGTGTGAAGTCTGCATGTTCTCAACATGTCGCTGTAGATTTCTCCCCAAGCTTCCACCTCAAACTCACACAACATTGAATGGAGTTGTGGGCAGCAGCACAGACACTAGGTGGTGCCTATCAGGGAGAACAGGTGGTGTCTATCTGGGGAAGAGTTGTGTAAACCAACCATTTTAGACACCAACTATGGTGTGCAGTATCCTCTAAGTAGAACAACATTTTTGCCACTCAAAGGTGTAAAAATTGATTCTACACATTGACTAATATTGCCAAAAATGAGCATGGGTATTTGCTGGTGATAAGTGGGTTGGATGAGCCGACATATGCCATGGACTCTATTAAACAATGTGTGCTTAGTAGACCTGGATCAAAATAAGCTACTGGCCAGCTGATGTCCCATTGCCCAGTCTGGGTTATTTCAAATTTGGGATAGCTTTGTTGACCAAAAGCTAGACACAAAACCAGTCAACCTGCCAAACATGAACTATGGATTGCTACACTAAGTTAACTGTAAGAGGGCAGTTTGGAAGTGGATTACATGATGGTAAGGAGGAGACTGGCTGTCTTGTGTATTCGGAAGACAAGGTAGAAAGGCAGCATAGCAAAACCACTTGTGGAAGCCTATGTCCACTATTCAAGCGGAGGTGGAGGACAAATTAGAAATGGTGTGGGAGTTGTACTGAGAGATAATCTTCTGAAGACAGTGAAGAATGCCATCAGAATTAATGCTAGACTCATGGCAATCAGACCCCAGTGTAAGGATAGGGTAGTAGACATAATCTCATCTTATGCCCCACAACACACGTGTTGGTGAGTAAAAGAGTACATTCTGGTAGCAGTTGCAGGACTTACCAGACAAAATAGATCAACATGAGTTGGTGTTGATAATGGGAGACCTGAATACTCATATCATGATAGACAGAGCAGGATATGAGGACTACCTGAGTCAGCACTGGTGGGGCAGCAGAAACAAAGAAGTACAGGCCTATCTCTATTTCTGTCTGGCAAATCCCTGGCTTGGTTCAGCTAGAGAAACAGTCACAAGATCCCATACAAAAGTGGCCAACATGCAACTAAGATAGACTTCCTTCTAGAAGTGAAAGGGCATCGGGCTATAATCAGAGATTGCAAAATCATCCCCAGTGAAACAGGCTACCTACATCATAAACCACTGGTGACCACAATCAGCAAGTAGCGGTCAAAGAAGATTCTAAGGTAAACAGAGACTAGGCTGCAGACATGTAATTTGACTGGACTGAAAGCACAAGCATTCAGTAAAATATTTAGGGCTTTAACACCTCAGGAAGAAGAAGAATAAATAGGTGGAATAGAAAAGAGAAAGTTGTTGATTCAAAACAGCATGTATGAAGACTATGGAACAGATATGCAGCTGAGCCATATATGGAAATAAGATAAATTAAGAAAGTTGGTGATAAAATGCAGAAGTCCATAAAGTTACCAAAAGAAAGACAGAGTGCAGTAAAATTAGAAGATAGAAAAGACAGATCAGGTTAAGAAGAAATGCTGGTTGGCTAAGACAGCAGTTGTAATACCAAAACACAAGGCATCAGAGGCATTCAACAAGCTTCTGGAACTAACTCAGCAGATAGCATAAAGCAACTCTACTAGGTTATAAGGCAAAAAAAGAAAGAAAGGTAAAGAAAATAGTCATCAGTTACAGTTCATAAGGGATACCAGCAATGACCTACTCACCAGTCTTTAAGACAACAAAGGCAAATGGAAAGAATACTTCCAGCAGCTTCTGAATGAAGAAAAATCCACAGACGTTGTAATGCCCATACATAGCCTACTATGAAAGAGGGAGAAGAGTACACCCTTGTAGAAGTAAAAACAGAACTAAAGAAAATAAAATCAAGGAAAGCAGTAAGCTCAAATGAGGTTATGGCAGATGTGCTGAAAACATTAGGTGAATCAGAAAAGAAATGGTTCCCGAGGTTATTCATAGTAGTGTTATGGGACAAGACCTGCTTATTAAAATGTATATTCATTTCACTTTATTAATGATGCTATAATATGATTGTTAAAAAGCAAATATAATGTGTATGCAGGGCTTGGAAAAATACAGCTTCATAAGCTAAAGTATTGCTGTCTTTTAAACTGCATTATTTTAGTATGTAATAAGAGAGAATAGTATGCATTGCATGAAGTTTGGCATGTAGTTATTACAAAAAGGAATTGTTAGCCTGACTTCTCCAGGCTAAGAGTGTGCTGTTGCTAGAGCAGGTTTGAAATATCCAAAGTCAGAAACAAGACCCTTTGGAAGCAGGTGAATCATGTATAGGAAGGTGTTCACGTGAAGTCTAAGGCAAAAATCATGAGGGATAAGGACATTTGCAAAGTTTTCTATAGGACACAATCATTATAATGTCATGAAATTGCATGAGCAGTTTGATAAGAAAATGTCTAAAATTACAGTTTTTGTATGTAAAGCGAGAATGCTTCATCAAGAACTATGAAGACTAACTCCCAGCACTGTAAGAATAAAATTTCTGTTTGCACATACTGAAGTGTTGTTTCTGACTAGAGGCATATAAGGTAAATTCTTAATGTTATTTATTTATGACTTTAACAATTTGATGCCGTGACTCAGATCTGAACTTTGGTATTGCTGCAGGGCAGTTCTGGAATAGAACCCATCACAGATTTTCTGTGAATTCCACACTGCTTTGTATGGAATAGTCAGAGACTCAGATATGCAGCTATTCAGGATGTGCAAACATACTAGCCTTAGCAGGGAATTTTTTTGTATGGGAAAAGGGTTGGTTTGTGTGTTTTTTTTTCTTTCTCTGTTTTAGACAATTTATCAAAATGTAGAATAAGTGCATGACTGTGTTTGTAGTATAAGTGCATGACTGTGTTTTTGTTTGACTGAGTGGTTGTAAGATATCCAAGTAATAGAGGGAGGACCCACAGTAAATGAGTATAGTAAATGTATGTGCACATACAGCAAAAGACAAATTAACACAAGGAGGTGTCTTGTGTCGAGGGCGGTACCCTCAGGATTAAAAGGTAAGAAGTACAAGATATGTTTTTATTCTGTCAATGTATGAATGTATGAGAGAAAGAAAAGAAAAAGTTAAAAGCTAAAAGTAAAGTTAAAACAAGTTCATGAGCCCACCGCATGATTGGGATGTAGACTGTAAAGTTAAAACAATTTCATGAGCCCACGGCATGATTGGGACGTAGACTATACAACAAGTTCATGAGCCCATAGCATGATTGGGATGTAGACTATATACTGTTAAAACAAATTCATGAGCCTACCGCATGATAGGACATAGAGGTATGTGCTGTTAAAACAAATTCATGAGCCCCAAAGCACACTGGGACTTAACAGTGTGATTGTGTGAAAGTACCCTCAGAGGGTCCAAAAGAGTGTTCAGTTCTGGACACAGTACCTATCCTCCCTGTTATCCCAACTGCAATGTTGGAGCTGTAACTTTTGAGCTTGCGCAAGGACGAAAGCAAGGGGGTGCTGTCGGAAAAGGCTGATCGAAACCTTTCCTCTGTTGCTACACGCCAACAGACTTCCTATCTTTCCCTCCCTGTATGGTGTGAGGATTACTACAGTTATTTTCTGTCTTTGGAATTGCCAGGATCCAGGAGTTATAAGGTAAGTCTAACATTTTTATTACTGATATATAAAATAAGAAGAATCGGAGCAAAGATAATCAAGCAAGATCAAATCCCTGAAAAGGGAACACCTGCTTATTTTATGTATTTTAACTATGGGAAGGAAAGTTGTAAATATTTGCACGACTGGTTTCAACTTACTAAGAATTGTGCTGGTGGGGTATTTCCATTAAATGGAATGTATGATAAGACTAAATTGCTGACATTCAAAGGTATTTTGGAAGAAAAGAAAAGCAAAATAAGTGGGGAACAAATGACAGCATTTTATTCTTGGTACAGTGAAGCACTTAAAAGGGAAAAGGACTCAGCATTAAGAGGTTTGCAGGATGTTAATAAGAAATTGTTGCAAAAGTAAAAGAGGTTAAAAAGGCAGTACAGACCAGTAAAAATGTATCCCTTTATCCTGTCTTAGGTTTGGAACAAACTGAGGATGGCCAAAAAGGAGAAACTTCTGAAGAGGATGATAATCCTCCAGAAGCTACTGCACTCCTTCCCCTATATGCACCAGTATGGGTACCTCCTGTACAAGACTGTTGTTTCTCAGACTCCAACCTTTCGGTCTACTGTGCATTGGACACCCACTTCACATCATACTGGTACATCTCAGACTAGTTTCCCTGTTCAATCTTCATCTTTTGAACAGGCATCTGCAGTCGAGGGGGGGGGGGGTTCTTCTTCCTATCCTTCTTAGATAGCTTCTACTTCCCCAACAGAGACATTAGTATTTGACACAGCTGTCTCTTACCATACATGCTCACATGACAGAGTACAAGAAGAAGAGATTACAACCTCTGGAGGAGGTCTATTGGAACCTCTCAGGGGAATTTTGGGGGCTAACAATAGGGAACTTGTTCATCTTCCTTGGACTCCTGCTGATCTGCTTCCTATGTCTAAAAATTTTCCAAATATTAGAGAAGATCCATTAAAATTCAAAGAAGAATTAAAAACTATAATAGAATGTTACAATCTTACTTTGACAGATTTAAATCAACTGCTGAGGGTAGTTACTTCAGATGAAATAAGAAAGCAGTTACCGGAAAAGGCTGAAATAACATATTTCACTCTCATAGGGAATGCATTAACAGATAAATGAACAGCATTGTTAAACAAGATTATAGATGTGTGTCAAGTTAGGACTGACTGGTCTAAAATACAGGCATGTAAACAAAATAAAGGGGAAGCCCCTGCAGACTATTTGAGTCTGCCTAAAACAGTATTTGATAGACATTCAGGAATACCAGACCCAGAAGAGCAAGCTAAGCCAGCTATTGCAGCAGCCTTTGTGCAGAGTCTGCAAGCCCCTGTACAAAATCAAATAAAGCAGGTGTTCATAGACAGGCAAGGGAAGGACTTAGATTCTTTATTAAGTGCTGCAAATCACTGTACAGAGTATCAGGAAAAATGAAGGAAAGATACTGAGGATAAGCTGTTAACTTTACAAATCAGGCAGCTGGAACACCCAAATGGTCAAGGTAGAAGCAGGGGAAGGGGTAGAGGAATTGCTAGAGGATTTAGCAAAAGTGCTGGTCAAGGGGAGCAAGGTGCAGCTGGTTGGCAACAACGAGCTGGCAGTGCCCCTCCAGCTTCATCTTATACGTCTTGCTTTAATTGTGGAAAAGCAGGACATTAGAGAGGGGAGTGCCCAATCAGGCAAATGCAAAGAGTCCAAGATACTTGGACTGAGTGGCAACCAAATTAAAATAATGCAGTTTTTCCTCCACCACCGCCTCAGATTGGAAGGAGTCAAGAAGCTCCATACTGACTAGGTCAAAAAAATAATACAGAAGTGAATCTTAACCCTCTACTGCCAATAGATCAAAATGGGTCCTACGTTAAGATGAAAATAAATTCAAAGAAAAACCCATTTCTGGTGGACACTGGAGCTACTAGGTCAGTGCTAAAAATTACTTCAGATAGTCAAATACCAGTATCAGAAAATAAAGTAAAGGCATTTGGAATAACAAATACTATGGTTACGTATCTTATTTCAGAACCCATCCCCATTTCTTTAGTTCTGATTGAAGAAAAGCATTCTTTTCTTCTGAGTACTACTGCACCAGTAAACCTACTAGGAAGAGATTTGTTATATAAGCTGGGTTGTACTATTTATTGTACCTCAGAAGAGGTGTATCTAAATGTTCCAACAGAATCAGAGGGGGAAATATTGCAGTTTTAGCAGTAGCTGAGGAATAGCCTGCTGGAAGCATACAGGCAGATGAAGAGTTACTACAGTAGGTACCTGCCAAATAATGCGCTAAGCATGCAAATGAAGTAGGTATACTGAACTCAGCAGAACCAGGAAAAAATAAAATTTAATCCATCAAAACCTCTCCCCAGAGTTCCACAATATCCACTAAAGCTAGAAGTAGAGCACGGAATCAAACCTGTAATTCAGTCTCTACTACATCAAGGAATAATAATACTAACTAAAAGCCCTTGTAATACTCCTATTTTTCCAGTGAAAAAGCCAGGAAAGGATATTTACAGATTTGTACAAGACTTAAGGGCTGTAAATAATGCAGTACTACCTACTTTTCCTGTTGTTCCAAATCCAGCAACAATACTGAGTTGCATACCACCTACAGCTAGTTACCTTTCTGTGATGGATTTATGTTCAACATTCTTTTCTATACATATTCACCCTGATAGTCAGTTTCGGTTTGCTTTTACTTACCAGAGACAGCAATATACCTGGACATGGTTGCCACAATCTCCTTCATTGTTTAATCAAATTCTAAAAAAAAGATTTGGAGAATCTGACATTTTCGGGTGGGTCTGTGTTAGTACAATATGTAGATGATTTACTAATAGCATCAAATTCCTTTCAGCAATGTCAGCAGAATACCTTGCATCTTCTGACCATCCTTGCAGAAAAGGGACACAAAGTGTCTAGAGAAAAACAATTGTGGTCATCTCAAGTACATTATCTTGGTCATTTAATATCCCAGGGTAGCAGGCAAGTGTTACCATCTTGTATTGAGGCAATATCTAAGGCCCCATGTCCAGCTACTCAGAGACAGCTTAGGTCTTTTCTAGGTATGACAGGATACTGTAGACAGTGGATCCCTAACTACGCAGAAATTGCCAAACCATTGACAAATCTTTTAAAGCAGGATACACCACAGCCTCTCCTTTGGAATAGTGAAGAGGAAAATTCATTTCAGAACTTGAAGCAAGCTTTAGCTACTGCCCCAGCTTTAGGGTTACCAGACTATGATAAAACTTTTATTTTATTTTGTCATGAAAGAAATGGATTTGCACAAGGAGTACTTGCACAAGAACATGGGGACAGCTATCGTCCATTAGCTTATTGCAGCACAGCACTTGATTATGTTGCAAAAGATTTCCCACCCTGTTTAAGGGCAGTTGCCACTCCTGTCATTCTTGTTAATCTGGCACAATCGTTGGTGCTTGGGTATGATCTCACAGTAGGTCTCCCTCATTCTGTATCATCTCTTTTGCTTAAAATGAAAATTCAACCACTCTCAAATGCACATCTAACTAGATATGGACTTACACTTCTTTCTGATCCATCTATTTCTCTGATCTGCTGTCCTGTTCTAAATCCTGCATCTCTGTTGCCTACTGCTGAGGGTGGTGAAGAGCATGATTGTGTGTGTATAACTAACTATTTGCTTTCTCTTAGGGAGGACTTAAAGGGCACTCCTGTACCCAATGCTGGTATGCATATGTTTATGGATAGTTCCTGTGGAAGAGATCAAGCAGGAAAGTTGATCTCGGGGATAGCAATCTGCACCGAGGAAACAATATTGTTCCAATAAGATTAGAGGGTGTTCACTCTGCTCAAATAGCTGAGCTAGTGTCTTTGCAAAAAGCCTGTGAGTTAGCCAAAGACAAGGTGGCAAGTATTTTTACAGACAGCCATTATGCTTTCAAGGTGGTACATGACTTTGGGCAACTTTGGAGAGAGAGAGGGTTTTTAACCTCTTCAGGAAATCAAATTAAAGATTCAGGGTAAATAAAATCATTGTTAGATGCACTTCTGTTACCTAAAAAGCTGTCTGTAATCAAATGTTGTGCACATCAAAAGGGGTTAAACGTTGTTACAAAAGGTAACATCTTAGCAGACCAAGCTGCTAAACAAGCAGTAGTAAATTGTTGTAAACATCTTTGTATGGTAACAGTAACAAACTGCAACAGTAATGATGTTTGATTTTGCAAAATTGTCAGCCTTCCAAGCTGAAGCATCACAGGGAGAAGTTCTGAGGTGGCTCAAGGATGGATGTAGAAAATCCTCTGATGGCATATGGTGACATCCGGATGGCCGACAGGTGGTGCCTGCCTCTTTGCTACCTTACCTAGTAAGGTCATATCATCTACCGGCCCATACAGGTAAGACAGCTTTATGTAATCAAATTACCCAAAGTTGGTATGCCCCTTATGTCTCCTCTTTGATACTTCAGTATGTACAAAATTGTATTATTTGTTTGGAATATAACATAAGCAAACATGCCAACAGCAAATCTGCATTTTAACCTCCCTGGGGACCTTTTGTTAATATACAGCTGGATTTCATCTAGATGCCTAAGACTAATAATTTACAATTTATTTTGGTGGTAGTATGTATGTATGTTCTCAGCATGGGTGGAAGCTTACCCATGTTGGAAAGCTGATGCAGTCAGTTATTAAAAAATTGTTATTTGATTATATACCAAGATTCAGTATACCCAGCATTGTTAACAGTGACTAGGAATCTCATTTTAATAATAATCTGTTTAAAGAGTTATGTAAAGCTTTTAATACTAAGTTGAGTCTTCACTGTCCCAACCATCCCAGTCATCTAGATTAGTGGAAAGGGTAAGCAGGACCCTTAAAAATAAAATTTTGAAGATTTGTGCTAAAAGACACTTAAAGTGGCCTGAAGCCCTTCCCTTAGCATTAATGAGTATGAGGGCCTCACTGAATGCCACCAGGAAATTGAGTCCATATGAGATATTAATGGGGAGACCCATGGCCCTTCCAGCTACCCCTCCAGTGAGAAATGCCGATTTAACTTTGTCAGATGATGCTATGGTTTCTTAATGTAAAAGACTCCTCAAAATTTTGCAGCAATATCATCAAACAGTAAGAGCAGCATTACCAAAGCCTCCTGACCAACCCTGTCATCAACTACAACTGGGTGATTGGGTATATGTGAAAGCTTTTCAGAGGAAAAACTGTCTGAGCCCGAGGTGGAAGGAGTCTTTCCAGGTCCTCCTCACCACTCTAACTGCAGTTCACTGTGCAGGACTACCAACATAGATCCATTCATTTCATTGCAAGAAGACCTGTCATGTGGGGACCCCAGATGAATCATTACAGCCAACAGAGAGAGATCGAGGTGTGACAGATAAATCATCTGCCCAGTGAGAAGGTCAAATTCAGTAGCAGTCCATGATGAATCCAGTGACAACAGGTACTTTTGCTTTGTTTCTGCTGCTGTTCCCTTCTATAAACTGGCCAAGAGAAAACAGTGTCTTGCTGGTCCTTCGGCAATATGCCAAAAATCTAAACAAAACAAACTGCTGGATATGTTCGCATATACCTCATCATTCCAAGGCAGTGATTCCCATGATTCCCATCCCTGCATCACAGGTGCCATTTGAAAAGGGCCTTAATGACATCAGCTTAAACTGGCGTAATGTAACTGATTTTTCAAAAGTTGTGTCTCTTCAACTTGCAATCACACAACATAGAGACACATGTTATGCCAGAAATGGGACTGTACCAGTAGAGAAAAGCAAATGTAATGACACCAGGCATGAAAGTTTGTTAAACTCTTTGCACTTAAAAAGTTATGACTGGGGACGTGGCATGGGCATGATAAGTGACCGTTACTACATCTGTGGTAATCGGGTAATCGTGCCTACCCGTGGTTGCCTACAGACTGGTCTGGATGTTGCTTTGCAGGCTATATTACTCCTGCTATTCAACATTAAGAGCACCCACCAGCAGGTAGACTGAGAAATAAATGAGCAATCCACTGGACTGCGCAAGTATTTTCAATTTTTAATCCTGGGTATGGAGTGCAAAGGACAATGCTTGAAATCACCATACTTGCCCAAATTCTACAGGATACAGGAGGTGGCCAACAAAACTTCACATCACATTAGGATGGCAAATTGAGAAATGACTGAAATGCAAACTGTGGTGTTACAGAATCGAATGGCATTTGATATAATGCTTGCTGCAAAAGGGGAGTCATGTGCTCTCATAGGGAGCTGTTGTTTTAGTGACTATCATGCTGAACAGGAAAAAGTGGCAAACTTCATGGAACAAAGGGACAAAGAGTTGGACAGCACATCCAAAAACTGGACACTTTTTGGATGGTTAGGTAGTATTTTTGGTAACCTGGGATCTAGCATAATCCAGGGTATTGTCATTGTACTTTTTATTATATTTGTAATCATTTTAGCATGTTTCTTTTCTAAAGGCTGCGATTATAAGATGTTTAACCTCACCTGCACATGAAATGCCACTGCATGCATAAAACAATGACAGTTCTATTTTGACAGACAATTATGATGACTACTATGACGTTGAGGTGTATTTTATCAAGTTAAGAAAAATAAAAATATAATTATATGTATAGTATGACACTGATAGTGTCAGAGGGAGAAAACTGTTATGGGACAAGACCAGCTTATTAAAATGTATATTAATTTCAGTTTATTAATGATGCTATAATATGATTGTTAAAAAGCAAATATAATTTGTATGCCAGGCTGGGAAAAATACAACTTCATAAGCTACAATTTTGCTGTCTTTTAAACTGCATTCTTTTAGTATGTAATAAGAGAGAATAGTACATGTTGCCTGAAGTGAAGCATGTAGTTATTACAAAAAGGACTTTATTAGCCTGACTCTTCCAGGCTAAGAGTGCATTGTTGCTAGAGCAGGTTTGAAACATCCAAGGTCAGAAACAAGACCCTTTGGAAGCAGGTGAATCATGTATAGGAAGGTGTTCATGTAAAGTCTAAGGCGAAAATCACGAGGGATGAGGACATTTGCAAAGTTTTCTATAGGACACAGTCATTACAACGTCATGAAATTGCATGAGCAGTTTGATAAGAAAATGTATAAAATAACAGTTTTGTATGTAAAATGAGAATGCTTAATCAAGAATTTTGAAGACTAACTCTCAGCACATCCTGAAGTGTTGTTCCTGACTAGAGGCATATAAGGTAAATTCTTAATGTTATTTATTTATGACTTTAACAGTAGTATGAAAAGAAATATGTATTCCACATGACTGGAGAATAAACATTCTAGTACCATTATACAAGAATAAAGGGGACATTTACAAATGTGTATAGTACAAAGGTATTAAACTCCTACAAATGTGTACAGTACAGAGGTATTAAACTCCTGTCACACTGCATAAAGTTACTGGAAAGGATAGCTGATAAATGAATATGCAGAGTATGAGAAAGAAAGAAAGAAAGAAAGAAAGAAAGAAAGAAAGAAAGAAAGAAAGAAAGAAAGAAAGAAAGAACGAAAAAAGAAAGAAAAAGAAAGAAAGTTTGAATTCAGATCAGGATACAGCACAAACAACCCAATGTTTGCAGTGTGACAGATAATAAAGAGGAAGTTAAAGATGAGCAAAGAGTCCAACTGGACATTTTTAGACTTGGAGAAAACATAAGACAAGATCCCAAGAAATCTGTTTTGGGCAGTCCTGTGATGGTTCAATGTGCTAGAAACATTTGTAGAATTAGTGCAGGCTATGTACAAGGACATAATGGCACAAGTACAAACAGTGTTCAAATTCACAGGAGGGGTTCCAGTGGGATTGTGTGTGCACCATGAGTTCAGCTTTGAACCCACTGCTGTTAATACTGCTGATGGATGATACACTAGTAAACAAGTCAGAGGAGACATATCAACAATGCTCATGCATGCAGAAAATGTGGCATTACAAGCAGACTCTGAACAAGAAATTCAGCATGGAATGGAAAACTGAGGGCACATGGGATAAAACTGAGTACAGACAAGATATTTGCTATGGCAGCAAATGGCTGATTCAGAAGAAGCTAAAATTGAGATAGAAGGGAAAATACTGGAACAAGTTAACAGCTTCAAGTATCTGGAAGGGGTGGTTGAGGAGAAGAGAAGTCTGAATGAGGAGGTCAAAGCTAGAATCTGAGGGGCTGCAGCTAACTTGACATAGAGTGACAAGGATACATTAAGATAGAAAAACGCCAAAGAAGCTGAAATGCAATGTATATCTAACAGTGGCATGATCAGTATTTCTGAATGGTACAGGAACCTGGGCAGTGAAGGCAGAGGAACTGAGGAAGCTGGATGTGGAGAAGATGAAATGACTGAGGCAGGTGGCAGAAAGCACACTGTGAGACTGATGTAGAAATGATGACATCAGAGCAGTTGCCAAAGTAACTGCAATTGCAGAAAAGGTAAAAGTGAACAGATTACAGTGGTGTGGAAATGTCCAAGAAAGCAGAAGACTATCTAGTTAGGAAGATTTGGGACAGACAGTAAGAAGGCAAGGAAACAAGGACTACACCAAAGGGATGGATATATTGCATAAGAGAAGACCTGCAATAGGCAGGCATAACTGTTGAAGAGGGTAGGAGAATAGCACTGAATCAAGACAGGTTACGACAGTGGAAGCTACACCTGACTCCATGTAGAAAATGGGGAGAAAGGGGGTTGATGAGGAGGAGGAAGAAATGTTCTACTATGTACTGTTAAACAATTTTTATTTGTTTTTATAAGAGAGACATAGAATTAGTATTGTGGCCCCTGGATTCTCCTATTTTTCTTTTTCTTCTTCTTCTTTTTTTTATTTGCTTGCTTCAAAGTGCAGTTCAGTATGTTAGGTCCATGTAGAGAGAAGTAGGGTTTAACAGTACTGTCCTCAAAAAGCTGATTGATGTACTAGGATTTGTACCCTGCTGAGCAGATATGCTGATTGAAGACTAACTGTCTTGGTCATCAACAATGAAATAATGTTCAGTGAAGCAAATCTGGAGAAGGCAATTCTCCTTGATATCATATGATGTTTCTGAGAGAAGTTGTCCTGGCTTCCATTATTTTGGCTCATCTGTTATAGGCGATTACTAGGCTAATGACTCCAGGAGGCCTTTTCTGAAGTCTAGCCATGCCTCCCAGTGTGAGGATCAAACCCTGTATCTTGTGTCTGTAACGTAAACAGCTTAACCATATGCCAACCCCAACCATTGCTGGGCATTAATCTTGAGTGTGATGAGTGGCAATAATAAAGACGATAAAAATAAGAGAAAAATGTTTATAGCATGGCTTAGTAAAGCTGTAGGAATGTGAATAGGTTTCCATTCCTGAGTCAGTTTAATTGATTCAACAGGTAACACACCCAGCTTTGACACCAGGAAGAAAACAAGGTTGAAAGCTTAAATCCCACAGCACTCTTTGAACTCTTTTATCTAAACAGAATCAGTGGTAAATCAAACACCCACTCCAAAGACCTAAACCTATACTACCACACCAGCAACACTAGATGGCATGACAGGTTCCTAACCTAACTCATTCCCCATTTATGCAATAGGTTGCGTACTTCCCTAGCAACTTTTAAAATCAGTCTGGATGACTGGATTGGTGATCATAATTTTTTACCTGGGATATGTATGGAAAATATTACCTAAAAGGGGACATTGTTAGTCTCCCACCAGTCCTTGATGATATATCTGACCTTTGTAATGTTCTCCTTGGCTGTAAGCTTAGCAAGAATCTACTAAACTATGAATCTGTGAACCAACATCTCATACTTTGATTCATGTTTCTCTACTGAAACTGCGCTGGACCTTAGAGAAGCCATATTTCTGAGACACCATTCTTCAGACAGTGTTAAACTAAGGTTCTATCTGCTTGAGTTTGAATCAGACTAGATAGCTGTTAAGAATTCCATTATAATTCTCAAAAAGACTACGACATTTTATTTTCCATTCTGTATTTACATAATACTTTTCATTGGTATTATATTATATCCCATATACCTTGCTAGTCATTATTTTATACTTTGCACATTTAAACATTTTCTCCATTTCACTTCACTGTTTTCCTTTTTCCACTTCTCATACTGAAACTCTCCCAACTTTTCTACTTCTTTCTACATTTTATTATGACGTAGTTTTTCATATTTCCTATTCTTTTTTTTTTTTAAATACAAGTAGATTTAATTTAATTTTATTTATTTATTTTTATTTATTTTACATTTGTTTACCGGGCTGGTCTGACTGGATATATTTCCATTTTCAGCAGATGCCCAGGGAGAAAAGCTCCACGTAGAAACAAAACACAGTTACGTTATACATAAAAAAAAATAAGTAGCAGGTTAAATATAATTCAAGACTACATTACAGAATTCTACGTACATACCCTGTAGAGAAAACAATTAAGTTGTAGTTCTAGAAATACAAAATAGAAAGGTTCTGTAACAGTAAAATATTTGTGGCAAGTGTAGAGCACATTAATTAATTTATCATCCTTAACTCTTAAACAATAATTTTATCATATCAGAATGCATTATTCTTCACCTTTTTCACCTCTGTTTCTTGTCTTTGGTAGCTTCTTACTATTCCTTTTCAGAATCCTCTTAGTTTGCAATGTAGAAAATCACATTCTGCTGTTTCTAACATACGATCACATTCTCTTAAGCTATAGTCTCTCCTTTTCTACCTTATAGTTCTTCTCAGTTTTTACCAATAGCTTTGTACAAGCCACTCTCAATGCAAAGTCCTATAATTTGCTACATCATTCAATTCCTCCTCTTCATCTCATTAAGGCATCCTTTATCCGACTGTCTTATAGTTTCCAACTTTTTAAGTGCCAGATTCCAAAAGATTTGCTGTTGGTGTGAGTCTGCACTGATTCGGAAAGGTTTGCCCTCAGTTTAAGTGACTTACTACAGTGTAAGACCTGTCTATAAACAGGTTTACACCAGGGACCAGATTCCAAAACATCTATTCTCAGCCTGCTGTCATTGTTACTGGACACTTACACTGAAAGCAAGCCTTATAGAATCAGGCCCATAGTTTTCTTTCATAACATTTATACACTACATTTCATAGTACAGAGCAATAATTAATATTAATCTTCTATGTGTTACATACTTTCATCAGTTCATAAAGACTCCAGCTATATTGTTATTCTGAAATGTCTTCTCATTATTTATTATTTTTATACATAGTTTTCACATCTTTTACAGTAATTTTCATACTTTTTCTTTAAATTTCTCAGTCCAATATTTGCACCACTTTCTCATATACTGTTTTACATAAAAACTGTTGAGAAGGCCTTATTAATTCTCCATTCACATTCTACTATATGTTATATTAATTGTTTCATGGAGTTCGATACTAACCACCAGTTGCATTACTAACAAAAAAAAAAAAGATGTTGAACAAAAATATTTCTGACCTCTTAGGTAATATATGCACACCTGCCACATACGTTTTTAGTCAGCTTACAAACTTTGATCACATGTATTTACTTCTTACGACATACTGGGCCCAATTTCAAAAGACTTACTCTCAGTATAAGTGACCAATTACACTGAGATCAGCTGTTTTGGAATCTGCCCCCTATGCAAGCCTGTTTATAGACAGGGCTTACACGGACGTCAGTCACCTACACTGAGAGCAGGTGTTTCAGAATCAGGGCAGAGTTGCACAGAGAGCAAATCTTTTGGAATATGGCCCATTGTAACCTTTTCCCAGTATAGCTTTCATTTTACAAAGACATGGGTCTGGAGCATTTCTCTCCGGGCATCCGCTGAAAATTGGCTTGTTCCAAGTCAGACTTTCCCAGTAAACAAATGTTAAATTAATTAATTCATTTATTTATTTATTTACTGAAAAATCATTCCCAGTTCCTATCTACATATTATTTCCTTCCATATAACATTTTAAAACTTACAAACTATACTTTAATGCTTGTAATATCTTCCATTGCACCTGTATATCTAAAACCCCTGCTTTTAAGCTCAGTCTCAATGTGACTTTTATTGATACTTCCCTTAGATTATATTTGTCTTGTACTATAACTGTTAAATAACCTGCATAAGTTCATCAATGATTAATATCAATGAGTATTCAATAATATAATACAGACTTCCAGGAGATGTTGGTCTGCACTATGTTGCCTCAGTAGTGCAGGCAAATTTATGTATAGTTATTCAGTTGCTAACTCCTGGAATAAACTTCCCCCAGACATAAGAGCTACCACTACCCATTTCTGTTTCAAAAAAATGCTAAAAGATTATATGCTCAAATCATGGTCATGCCCATGCCCCACTCCAACTAGACCTATCTACTCCTCCGCTTCTCTTTCTTCCCTTATCTCTGTTAATACTATGCCCAAATATCGTTCTTTTCTTCCTACAGATAATCCACCTAAATATCTAAACACTGCTTATAGACAAATGTTTAAACATTGCATATTTTAATCCTGTTATTATTGCCAATTGTTAACTACACTCTCTGTTGTGTATGTAACTACTGAAAGTTTTTGTTTAGAAGTCTGTTTATGGTTGTTATTCCATAGGAATTCTTTACTGTTAGTGATTGCTATACCCTATATTTGTATATGATTTGTTTTTATTCTATGTATTTGGAGCTTTTCTCCCTGGGTCTCTGCTGAAAAAGGGTTTGCCCAGTCAGACTAACCTGGTTAACAAATGTCAACTAAATAAATAAATAAATTATAAATTATTTTTCTTACATCTGTACACTTTACAGTCACTTATTAATCCCTTATCTGAGAATGATGTTAATATTCAGGTGCTCAGTGGACCACCATGCACTAATTCTAATTCCTAAGAAACCATTAACTGCAGGCTTATAACATGAACTGTCGTACACTTAGCGACATAGCGAGTGAAGAAAATGCATTTTTAAGTATGTTGCAGTGAGGGGCATGAGAATGATCTTTCAGATGTTAGTCAGGTGAAAACTGTGTATTAGTCAGCTTAAAAAAATCACTGTTTACCAAGTGTGCAGATGTACAATTAAGTTACCTGTAAAGCTAGAAACAGGATTCCTTAACTGGAGGTACAGAGTGGGTGAGCCAGAATGTCCCTGGAAGACCCTGAATGAATGGAGTATGACAGCCTCGTCATAGTTCATTTGAGGAATTAAACTCAAAAGATTCATCTAGAGATCATAGCTGTGATTGTTAGATAACTTTTTTAAGATCGTCTGTATCTGAAAAAGCTGTGATACACTGTAATATTGCCAGATGGAATAATAAGTTATTAATAACCAAAGGTATTGTTTTGTTTTTGTTTAGAGCCAAGCTGACTATAAAATGTTATTTTCTTATGACTTTACGAAAAATAACACTCTGTCTGTATTACCTGTGTTTTATAGAACTCCTCTGTGTGATCTTTAACTTTACTCTGATGGAAAATGCAGGCAGTTGGTCAGATATGCCAATTTTCATCTCCTCGTAGTTCCTCATAGTACCTTTATGGCAAAGTGCAAGCCATATTCAGGCTACTTATGCTTTACAACACTATTACTTTTATACTGTGCCTGCTATAAAGAAAATAACCATTCAGGATGACTTGAAATCCTACTCTGTGACTTTTCAGTGCTATGCCACCACACAAAACTCGTGCTGAGCAGATTCCATACAAAGCACTAAAAAGAATGGCACTGAAAGCATACATGAACATGGAGGCAAGTAATTACATGACCTAGGACAAACTTGTAAAATAACATCTGTCCAGGGCTAGCAAGTTGTTGTGTCTTTCAGCTTTTCCCGGTTAGGGGTTGCCACAGTGGAACTCCGGTCCGCTAATGATTGGCAGTAGATTTTTACATGCCGAGTTGCCGGCCCTGATGCACAACCTTCAATGAAGGTACGCCCATTCACACATGTCTCCACACAGAAGACGCTCTAACTGAGAATCGCACAGGACATCTTATTGTGAGACGACAACGCTACCGCAGCACCACCACCGCAGTCCCCTGAAATACAACAATAAAGTTTTATCACTGGAATTTTAATGCAGATATACCAACAAGAACAGAAATCTATTCATCATGTCAGATTTTCCTAATAGTTTAATACTTTTCCTCATACAAGTCTCATTTTCTAAGCTTAAACTACAATGCCTTTTTTCTGCAATGCATCAATGCTCTTACTTCTCACAGTCACGCCAAGAGGTATTATTGCTTGTTGCCAATGTGTGCTTGTATTCTCTGTCTTCCTTGCAAGCCCTCTATCTTAATTACATTTCTCCTTGGAGCAAACTGACCACTTCTTTTTCCATCAGCCACAACACTCGAATAAGTTCTACTTTCAGGAATAATCCTTTTTCTTTCCTTTTTATTTTACAGCTAGTAGCCTCCTCTTATATAGCTCTGGAAATTACCCTCCTGTTTCCTTGCTGACTAACATTGCCACATAAAGCTGTCAGTATAGTTTCCCATGTGGATTCATACTCAGACCTCCAGTCCAGCAACTGTATGTCTGTTGGCCAGTTGTTGTTAAGTTCATAAACATCTGAAATGTGTCCTACTATTAGTAGATTAACCGCAGAAATTTTTTCCTATGTATTTAGTTGATCCTTTTATTTTAAAGCTTTTCCACCTCTTAATAAATCTTAATATCCTCAAAATGCCTGTTTTCAATCTTCAGGCTGTTCTTACTCAGTTGAAACTTGCAGCATGTGACCATGATCTCCCCCACACTCCATATCCAAATAAGCAGGGGGATTTATCTTCCTTCCTGGTCATATGACTCCCCATTTTCTATAAATACTAGCTCAGGTCACCCCTGAAAATATGCTGCAGCCTTAGTATGACTAACCAAATTCTCAAAGCTAAATAAATAAATAAATGCATTGGCCTGTCTGCAATTTCTGACCAGTTCTTTAAAAAATGCCTTTTAACATTTTGAAAATTGTACCTCTAAAGTCTTAAGTGACAAAACTCATTCTTTTCCCTCAAAATTCACAAACTGTTGCAGGCCTTGAATGATGCCTAAGAGCCTTACTACATGGAAAAACCTTGCTCCACTAACTTCAGTTACTGCAGTAGGGTAATGCTGCTGTTTTACGTCAAGGGTGCAGGGTTCTAGGCCTCCACCCCCACTTCTATGCTTTTTTTTTTTTTGCTGTATATTTTATTCACACATTATTCCTGATGTCTATATTCCTGCACTAATGCACTCACTCAATGATTCCTTGACTTCATCATTTCTAATATACTAGACCAGCTCATCGCATCCCCCACAAGGGGAGATAACATTCTGGACTTGGTTCTCACCAACATGGGCGGCCACTGCACCACCTCCATAGTATGTTCTTCCCTGGTGAGATCAGATCATCAGACTGCCTCTTTCGAAGTTTCTATCCCACCCAGCCACCCCCAGCCATAATCAAGCAAAAAAACTTCTCAAACTCTGACTACAACCTCCAAAGGGAGGGTATCTGTAGCTTCACACAACCCCCCTACCCCAGAGGATGCAGACAACTATGCTGAACAGTACCTAATGCAGTATACAAGCACCTGTACAACTGCATGGACTCAGCCATACCCACAGAACTAAAACCTGCTCCTCAAGGAAACACAAAACTGTTTGGTGGACATCCTCCATCTACAGGCTTTACAACAAAAGAAAGAAACTGCAGTCCAAGGGTAAAAAGGAACAAATTCCAAATTGGAAAAACTCTCTCCTTAGCCTCAACAAGCAAATTTGATCACTAATGAAAACCTCTAAAGCCAATTATGAATCCAAACTAGCCTCTGAAACAAAGGGAAACCACAAAGCCTTCTTCAGTTACATCAGGAGCCTCCATGGCAAATCCCAGATTAGTTCCAAATTAATACTTAACAGTATCACTTACACTGATCCTGTTGACTTAGCCAATCTGCTAGCCGATAGGTTCAGCACAGACTTCACCCCTGTGTCCCCCCAAAGGTCCTTTCAACATCCCTGATTCTTTTCCTGCACCTGAGATCTCCATAGATCAAGTGTTAAAGGTCCTATCCAAGGCAAAGAACACAGCTTCCATGGGACCTGATAGTATCCCAGGCTGTATTCTGCACCACCTCCAGCAAGAACTGGCTTTGCCATTGAGCACCCTATTCTACCAAGGCCTGAGTACAGGCTTCATTTCAGTAGAGTGGAGGACTGCCATTGTCATCCCCTTACACAAAGGTGGTGCCACTACTGACCCTGGAAACTATCACCCCATTAGCTTGACAAGTCTGATCTGTAAATCCATGGAGCATATTATTCTGGAGTTCATAAATAAGGACATAGGCAATCTTTAAGCACTTGACCCCACCCAGTTCGGATTCATCAAGAGCAGATCTTGCCTGTTGAACCTGGTTGACTTCTTTGAGAATGTTACCAAGGCCCTGGATGATGGAAAGTCAGCACATACAGCTCACCTTGACTTGGCCAAGGCCTTTGACACAATCCCTCACCCAGGCATCATTGAAAAGCTAGCATAACTGACATAAATCCCTATCTCATCAGGTGGGTGGCCAACTGGTTCATCGACATTACCCTCAAGGTCAAAATAGGCACCTCCATCTCTGATAGCAGACCTGTCACTAGTGGAGTTCTCCAGGGATCTGTGCTGGTACCCCTACTGTTTGGCATCTACTTCTCAGAGGTCCAGGCAAAGATAAAAGGCCTTTGGCAAACCAAGTTTGCAGACGACTGTAAGTCGGGTACTGTCATTGACTCCCCAAGTGATGTTAACATACTGCAAGAGGATCTCACAGCAACTAATGATTGGATGCAAAGTCATGGCCTTAAGCTAAATGCAAAAAAAAGTATCATCATACCATTCGGCAGAAACATGGCCCCTACTGATTACCACAACAATTGCAACCCTCTAAACACACAACCTGTGGTGAGATACCTGGGTACTCAGGTAGTTAACAATCTCACATTCAACCATCATTTAACAGCAGTGGCCAGAAAAGCCTTTTACTTGGATCATCTCATAAGTAAAGGGATTGCATCCAGAAAAAAAAGGAGGTTATTACCTCTGTATACTCCTCCCTCATTAGACCAATAATTGAGTTTAATGCCCCATTTGGTATGTACCTCTCTAAACATCTGCACCAACTGGAAAGGCCCCAGAAATACCTCACAAAGAGAATTTATGGCCTTCAACACCTGTCCTATGTGGACAGGCTCAAATCACTATCAATCTACTCAATATTGTACAGATTGCTCAGAGGTGATCAGTGTCTTGCCTACAAGACACTCTTGGACCTTGCCCTACTAGAGATGCTCCATATCCATAAGTCCATCCATGGAACCTTAGATGTTGTTGAAGAAAACTGTCATTGATAATTGCATGGGAAGTTAAACATCTTGAGAGATATTCATCATTATTTACATTGCTGATTATATAATCAAGTGTATACTTTCATATGCCTGTAAATATCTCAGTAAATATGCACTTAGAGAGGAAATTCTGGCAGTTATGTGAAAGCTTAAGTCTGGCTGATATAAGTGTTCTAAGAATATATGTATAGGTTGCACAGTTTCCAAGGTATGACAATTTGTTTGTGAAGCTTAAGCAAAAACTATAATTCCGGGTCTGTGTGCATAATAATATACTATAGTATTTATGGAAAGACTATAGATGTACTATTATCCCAGTAAAGAATACTTCTGGCTGATAATATTGCTTTTTGTACAGATTTAATATAGTTCACTGTTTACAAAATATTTATATTTAAGTACTAGAAATATCACTGTATTCACACTGAACAATAATTTGACATTTGAAGTACACAATAACTGGAATGCTTTTCCTTTGCAGTGTAATTGGCTCTTTCCTGAAGATTCCAAGATTACTTCTGAGCTGTGAGGTGTGGTTCTGCTAGCAGCTACAGATGCGGCATTCAATACCATATAGTGGAAATGAGTTAAGCACATAGCTTAAGGGCGCCTTGTGATTCACTGTTCCACTTTGCCTTTCTTTCATTTGTATGCCTTTATGGCATTCTGTATAGTGCAGTCATGTTGTCTAGTTGTTCCTCAGCCCCACATGCCATTAAAGCACAATGTTAGACGTAATCTCTGCCATCTAGTGTCCCCCCAACTAAATGTTGCAGTTTTGCTTGTTAGTCTTGAGAAGTGTGGAGATACACTATCCCCCACTTGCCAGCATGCAATCTGTGCAAGTGGTATATCACCCTGCTTCCAAAGCAGCTCAGCCAGGCCTACCTTACATCTTTTGGATCCATGGCTCCTCCAGTGAGGTCCGCAGCCTCCACAAAGATCATTGCCAAAAATGCCAACATTCTGCACTTACCCCTCAGGATAGACATGTCCATCCTTCCCTGTCACTCTGTCAGTCACCAGAGCTACTAACTGAACTTGGGTCACAGTCCTTGCTTTATCCCTTTATGCCACAAGAGCAGATAAAACCTCATGTATAACATTAAAGCATTACCTTTGCTGTAGACTGAGGTTGTAACCAATACTATTTCATGATACTGCTACACCAGTGGATGCTTTTGTAACTTATCTGGTATTTCTATTTTTGATGTGTGTATTATTCACAATTCTTCCAGTGTGAAGTATAAGCTCTATCTCTGCTTTGCATGTTCATTTATTCAAACCGTTTTCTTACATTCTTTTTTTTTCAGTCAGCCCAACTTTAAGCACACTGCCACGTTTTCCACTTAACATATTCCTCTTGGTCTATCAGATAGGATATATATTTTTTTTATTTTATCATTTGTTAACCAGGAAAATCCAACTTCGAACAAAGCTAATTTTCAGTGGAGGCTCAGGGAGAAATGCGCCAGACACATGTCTTTGTAACATGGAAGAAAATCAGAGGACCCAGAGATAACCCACATGAATGCAGGGAGGACATGCAAACTCCACACAGAAGGCACACCAGCCAAGAATTGAACCAGAGAACCTCTTGCTCTAAGGTGACACCACTACCGCTGCACCACTGCACCTTCGGAGGGGTTATTTTCTGTCAGTTATTTTCTTTGAAGTGGTATGGAAGGTATTGTCTCTTCCCCAACTCATCTGCTAGCTCTTATAGGTTTTTGTTAGGTCACCCTAATTGCAGTTAGCATATTTTAGTCTTAGATTACTTTGCTGCTTTGGATTCTGATTATAAGTTAGTAGAATATTACATCCTGGTGCTCTTCTCATACTCTGAGGGAACATACTGAAAGGCTGCACTTGTAAACAAATTCTATATTTGCATTAATGACAAACTTCATCCTTGGTAAGGAGTTTGTCCATTCAGACAGAAAGCTCTGAATAATTACTGGCATAATCTCTGGTTGACAATAGCTGCAAGCTTTCTCATTGTTTGTTTGTGTCTTTTAGCTTTTCCCAGTTAGGGGTCGCCACAGCGGAACTCTGGTCCGCTAATGATTGGTAGTTGATTTTTACATGCCGAGTTACCAGCCCTGATGCACAACCTTCAACGAAGGTATGCCCACTCATGCATGTCTCCACGCAGAAGACGCTCTAGCTGAGAATCAAACCAGACAGCGTCTTACTGTGAGGCGACAACGCTACCCATTACTGCTTCACCTCTACTTCAGTGCAAGCCAATGTTTGACACTGACAAGTGATTCTTTGCATCATCTTCTACATAATGTTTACTTTTTCCTAGCTCATCTCTTCATCTCTAGTCTTTTACCTGATCTCTTGATGTTATTATCCTTCCATATAATGCTTGCTTTCCTGTGCTTTTCTGTTTTCACTTTGTGTCATATAGGCTTCTGTTCTTATACTTACTATCCTTCATATCCCTTCATATTACCTCTTTTTCAACATAGTAAATGTGCTGTGTAATATTTACAGTACTCTCAATTAATTTTATATCATCTGATTTTCTTTATAGTATAGTGTGCTTATGTCACCATGTGTGGTTAGAAATATAGAGTAGCTTCATACTATTTTTATTTCTGCCTCTGACATAATTCATAGCTGAAATTCATCCTCAGACCAGCATATCTGATTAATTTACAAACATAATAAATAAACACATATGTTGTGACCTTTGGGGGTGTTCCTGAATAATGGATAGACATGAAAAAAGAAAAAAATGGTATATCAGTATCTTCGTATTCTGATTTCATACAGCACTGGTGTCTACACTAGCAGTCCACTGCATTAGTAACTATTTTAATTTGTTTTGTATATACCTTGTATGTAAAGAATTAGAGGAATTCTATTTGTAATGTTATCAAATATGAAAACAAAACACTGCACATCCTCTTTCTGAAAAATAAATTTGTCAGGTGTCAAGTGACATCTATTGCACACTCTGACACAGTCACACAGACACACACACAAATATATATATATATATATATATATATATATATATATATATATATATATATATATATATATATATATACAGTATATATCTAACTATATATATACATATATATATATATATATACATATACACACACACACACACACACACACACACACACATATTATATGTATATATATATATATATATATATATATATATATATATATATATATATATATATATATATATATATATATATATATATGCATTGTAACAAATCTAGGAAAATAGCTGCAATTCATAGGTGTTGTGAAAATGAGCATGGCACAGATGATTAAAGCTATGAGTTGTTTATGAGCTGCTTGCTTCCTGTACCAAAGTGTGCAAACATATTTATGTATGTATTTGTTTACTGAGCCTCCATTTGCCTGCTGTCTGACGCTGAGCAAGTCTCTTACCTCCGAGTTTTTGCTCTAGAGGCAATTTTGAAATTGGGCTAGGCTCCTCAATACTCTCCTGGACTGCGTGTCTAGTAACTACCTAATAACCAATGGAGCACTAATATAGAAATAGCCATTACATTGCTAGTTGACACCACCATTGCACACTATCTTCAAGAACCACCCCCAATAATTTTATCTGTCCATACCTCTTCAGTCACAATGTAATCTTTCTCTTTCCAAACAAACTTATTACTGATCAAAGTAATACAGCCCCGTTCTCAGTCACACCCAAACTTAAGTATCACCCTGATCCTAAAACAAATGCTAAACATTCTAGATTCCTTTTTTCCCATATTCATCAACTTATATCTATTCTCCTCTCTGGCAACAATCACCTTACCAACCCACCCTCATCACCTCTACCTCCCCAAAATGAATCTCTCCTCTTTGCAACATTGACTGTCCAAAGTTTATGTAACAAAATATCCAGCTTCCATGCCTGGCTCCTCCACAACCACCCCAACATCCTCTCTATCAATGAAACTTGGCAAAAACCTCATATGAAAGACCCTGAAATTACCCCTCCTAACTATAACATCATAAGAAATGACAGAACCCATAAGAAAGGAGGTGTAGTAGCCCTACTGCTTTCTTCCTCCCTATCCATAACTCCATATACTAAACATTCCCCCCAATTTGGCACTTCTGAGCTAACCCTGGACCTCCTAAATATAAATAAACAGAGAAAAAATATGTATTTCTTCTCTATACATCCCTCCTGGGACAATATCCCTATTCTTGAGGAAATTCTCTCCTAGTTCTCAATTAATATAAGTAATGAAACTATAATTCTAGGTGATGTTAATAATAATTGGGTCACCATTCAATACCCCACTACCTCACACAACTTAACCCTCTATAACTTTACCCAGCTAATCAATTTACCTACTAGATAATCTAAAGACAGCTCCTCAGGAAGCATTCTGGACTGGATACTAGTCTCTCATCCCCATACTATCTCTGATAAGGGTACCCTTCTTGACTCCCCTAGTGATCACCTCCCTGCCTTTGCTCATTGCTCACCTACCTCTTTCCACCTATCTCATAACTATATTTCTACTCACTCTCTCAAAAACTTAACCCTCAATCCTTCTCTGACTCACTAAAACATACTAACTGGACCCCTCTGAAATCTGTCCCCTTGGATGATGCTGTTATTTATTTCAATACAACTTTCATCAACCTACTAAATAGCTTTGTTGCCATCAAAACTAAAAGAGTTGGGGGTGGAGCCTAGATGGCCAACTGAGAGCAGTGAATTTTGAGATCTCCATAAACTAGTATAATAATATGGGAAGATTGTATTATATTCAAGTTTAAAACATTAAAAATCTATAGATAAACTACTAAACTACATAAATATCAATTTTGGTGGAGATATGCAAACATTTTCCAGTCAAGTAACTTGGAGATATATTGAGTCACTGAATATGAACAACTCAAGGAATTCTCATGCAGATGCTGCTTTAAAAAAATAACTGCAATTGGTGTCATCTACCTTACATGAACTATCTTTGAAGATGGATGGATTTAAAAATGACTTAGAAAACCTCAAATTAAATTCTCAGAAACAGACTGATACTCTTAAGGAACTATTTCAGCAACACCATACAAAAATAACAAATATAGAGACTTCTCTAAATGACATTGAAGGGAGACTCAAACAGGAAGAATTCCAAAAAGAATTTCTGCTAAAACAGAATACATGGCTGCTTAACAAAATAGATGACTTTGAAAACAGGGAAAGGAGAAACAATATAGGGATCTTTGGTCTGCCCGAAAACACTGAAGGTGAAGACATTATTTCATTCTTAACAACCTGGATTCCTGAATTTTTAGACTTGAAAGAGGGACTTTCATTTGGAATTGAAAGGGCGCATAGAGCACTGAGGAAACCTGCTTCTAACTCAACAAATACTCCACCTAGATCCATAATCATAAAATGTCTTTAATTTCTGGACAAGGAACTAATATTAAAATCTGCTTGGAGAAAATCATCCTTAAAATACAATTAAAGCCTGATAAGGTTTGACAATGATTATTCTTCCAGAAAACTAGAACAAAGGAAAAAAAGTATGGCCAATAATAAAACTGTTGAAACAAAATAACATTAAAGCACAGCTGGCCTTTCCAGCCAAGATAAAAATAATTTTTGCCAATGAGATGATAACCTTTAATGACTTAGAAGGAGCTACTATATTCGTCAAAAACAACAATATAGTGTCTATCCCAGAAGAAATGGAATGGATGTCCCCTAATCTTAAAAGAATAAAAGAAACAAATCATTGGACTGCTGCTAGAAAGAAGAAACAAAAAACTGATTCCAAGATAGCTGTCCAAAAAAAAAAAATCTGTTACAACTACATCTCTCAATCAACTGATATGGTACATCACTTGTCATCTGTTTTTATTTAAAAAAGAAGAAGGATTTTTTAAACAATTGAGAAACAGTAATGATTTATTCAGAATGTTCAGAGTCCAATAATTCTTTACAAACAAAGGTAGGTACAGATGGGTTACTACTTACATTATATATAAGCCAAACAAAGCAACATATAATACAAACATAGAAGTTTCTATTCATTGATTTTACATATAATAATTTAAGTAATTAATTAACTAATTCAACAAGGTACCATTCATTAGAGTTCAGACGCAGATGTAACAAATTAACATCGTATATAATAGCAGTAGTAAAGTGTTTGAAAAAAAAATGCTGTCATGGAGACTAATGCCTTCTTCAGTTAAAGTTGTTGTGTCTTTTGGCTTTTTCCCGGTTAGTGGTCGCCACAGCGGAACTCCAGTCCGCTAATGATTGGCAGTAGATTTTTACATGCCAAGTTGCCAGCTCTGATGCACAACCTTCAATGAAGGTATGCCCATTCACACGTCTTCACACAGGAGATGCTCTAGCTGAGAATCAAACAGGACAACATCTTACTGTGAGGCGACAATGCTACCGCAGCACCACCACCGCAGTCCGCCTTCTTCAGCTATATTTAGACAGAATAATGATGACATTTGTACTAAGAGCTTGCTTCTATTATTTAAACAGGATATACATGATATTTCTAAATCATATTTTAACTTTGCCTTCTTCAGTTAAAGTATGATTTAGAAATATCATGTATATCCTGCTTAAATAATAGAAGCAAGCTCTTAGTACAAATGTCATCATTATTCTGTCTAAATATAGCTAATATCAATTATGGCAGGTATCACAGCTATGAGTGCTGTTTGATCAATATAAGAAACAACCACACACCGGAGCTGGAAGCTGCTGAAATTTAATGTCTTCTGGTGCCTTGGCTACACAAGCCTTCAAAGGAATAAATTCACAACATTCAGCAGTACCTTTTATAACAACATTAATTAAACAATTAATCAATTAACTGTTTCTTAAAAATATATTTAAAGAGCCATGGTAAAATACATTTTCATACATGAACATTATAAACTTAAATTCATTTCTAAATTCAGACCCCTAGGGGCAAGTGTACTAAAATTCAATATAAATCTACTCTCCATATTTAACAACTTTTGAACATAATTACCACCCCTTCCACAATCAGGTTTGGCCAAAACACAGAAAAAAAGAGATTCAGTAACACTCCCATGTACTTTATGAAAGTGGTCAGAAATAGGGGTATCCAACCTCTTGTAGCCGAGGTACCAGAAAACATTAAATTTTAGCAGCTTCTAGCTCCGATGTGTGGTTGTTTCTTATACTGAATTTTCTTATGTTTTTTGGGTATGCTGTTTGATCAATCTTGATATGATACAATGTGCGTGGATGCAGCTGTGTCTGGCAGCTAGTACAGATATCATTATTATTCTGTCTAAACATAGTCATCAATTATGGCAGGTATCATAGCTTCAAGTGCTGTTTGATCAATCCTGATATGGTGTGTGTGGATGCAGCCATGTCTGGCAGCTAGTACAAATGTCATTATTATTCTGTCTAAACATAGTTAATATCAATCATGGCAGATATCGTAGCTTCAAATACTGTTTGATTAAGCCTGACATGGTGTGTGTGGGTGCAGCTGTTGTATTTTGCTGTTTTCATCACAAGGAAGCTATGAGTTGTAGCCTGGTATCGAGGTTTACTGATGCTTGTGTTTTAGGAAGAGACATTTGGTGTTTTAGCCTCGATCCAGGGGAAGGGGGTGGATAAAACTGTGATTTTGGATATTTTGGCAGAGAATAGTTTGTTTAGACATCTGCTGAGAGGTGGGAAGGCTGGAAAAATGTGTTATCTCTTGTTGTGGTGACTTGTTGGGAGGTTTTTTTTATTTTTATCTGTTTGCTCTCCGTTCTTTTCCTGGCTGCTGCCTCGCTGAAAGGGAGGGAATTTAGGCTTGAAGTTGCAGTGAAGTGAAGCTTTGCTTCAGGTGCATCATGACCCTCTGGTATGCAGTACATAGACACACTAACAGAAACAGATGCCCCCAGGTTGCTATGGTAACTGAGACAGAGTGACGATAATGCTTAACGGCTCTGAGGAGAGCCTCCGAAATGATTCTCGGCAATGAAGCTTTTGGTTTAAGAATATATATATATATATATATATATATATATATATATATATATATATATATATATAATAAAAGGGCTGTTTTAAACCACATGTACACATATTGATGGTCTCCCAACACTTCGTTTAGCTCATTAAGTTGATTCTTGATAAAACAAATAGATAAAAAAAATAAGCGCAATTTTATATTTAAAATGTATTTTGGTCCAAACACATTAAGGACTTACATAATAGTGGAAGTCTGTATTATTGTGAAAGACTAAGAGTTCTTGGTCTTGTGCAGTACCCTTTGCAGTGGTCTGAGAGGTGGGCTTGTTCGGACATGTTGAGTATATGGGGGTACCTGATTCTAGGGGTGTTTGGGGTTGCTGGGAAGTGCTAAAGAGTCATCAGATTTCCTTTGTGGAAATATCTGTGGGAATGGAAGATGTGTTGAGTGGTTCACCTGCAGAGTGGCCACTGCATGGAACAGGCTGGTAAAATGGAACAGGACAAATATTGGTTTGGATATTTTAAGGACAGCCTCGAAACACACCATATGATCAAGTGAGTGGTATTCTGGCAAACCTGGATGGGCATTGTTGCCTGTGCTTGAAGTACTGATATATGTGTATGTAAGGCTGGAAATATACTTATAACAAATAGGAAACTAGAAGGGTCTCATAACTTAAAGTCTATGGACTGTATAAACATGCTTGGAAGGAGCTAATAATAAGAATAAGCATTACAGCTTGTGGTCTCTCAAATAACTAAGCAACAGCTAAAAAAAACACAATAGTTATAAATGTATGATTTTAGTAAATCTAGGCATAAAACAGATTATGGTCATATAAGATGAAGCAGTCTGCTAAATTTAGATATTAAAGGCAGCTTTTAATAACGTGTTTGTGTATAATAACACTACTGTTTTAACTTGTCATAAATGACATACACTATATTGAAAATCAAGGTGATTTTCTCATATAAGTAAATGTGCATAACAAGTCATATAATTGCTTTAACCTGAATTGTGGTTTTGTAACCCATCTTGACCATACATAATACTTAAGCTGTTCTCAAGGTAACTAATGTTTTATACATGACATCAAACTGACAAAGTTGTTCAAGAGAAACAATAGAAGCCTGAACTAGGAATGTCACAGAATGTAACAATCACATTCTGATCAAATAGTATTAAATTGACAATAATCACTCAGTTTAACCTTTGGTGATTATACAAAATAGAATGTTGCCATTTAAATCTAAAAACTTTCAGTATATGCAATAAAATGGCAATTTATGAATATGGAAAGGGAACTTGTAATCATGAATCACAATATGTGAATTTGTTGCTTTTAACCTATAATTTCACTCATTTTATAATAAGAAATGACAGATATGAAAATAAATTCTTATGTGTAGGAAATGGGGGGAAGAGGGATGCACTGATAATTAAAATGCACTAACTTTCATGAATGTTCACATAAAACAAACTTGATGCTTTAAGTAAGTTAGCAACAAACAAAGTGATTACTTAAATGCTAGCAAAGAATGAAATATAGCTTTTGATATATTCAGTAAAATACATTGTATTATAAACATTTGGTATAAATATTATTACCATCTATTTATATTAAGTAATACATTTTGAAAGACTTCATCAGTAAGGGTGAATATGTTAAATAACTGTGTGCTATAATCTTTTACTGAGGTTTTATATATGATACATCCTACTTTACTATGATTGAATTGCTTGTCATCTATCTTTCATGTAAATATTAATTGCGTATACAATAAGTAAACATTTATATTATATTAGAATTATCTCTAATCTACGATAGTACTATATCTGTTCAAAATAATATAAATATTGCTTATTCCTATTACAAATATTCTTCATATGATAATTCAATTTATGGAGCTCAGATATTCTGGATTGTCAAGCTATGAGTGATAATCTGATGGACTTAGGTTTATCCATCAGATTAGGAATGATTTTCATTCCATGGCTAGTGTGGATCTTAGTTTTGTTAACATTAATTTAAAATTGTTATTTCACAAAAACGTTTTTAGTATGCCCGACCAAAACATTACTTTATTGATAAACACTCACCCCTGGATTTACTAATCATCCGTGCAGGACTAGTGTAGTCCTGCATGGAAGCGAACGTTTGGGAGGAGGACGGCAGTGCGCCATGCATATTAATGAAGGCACACTGCCTGAACTCCTAATGCTACACAGAGGGTGAATGAGTGCAGGGGTTGTGTCTGAGAGCAGAGCTCTCACAATAAACATGCCCCTGCAAAGTAGAATAGCAGAAAGTGTAAATAAAAGAGCGAGACTGCTCATAGGTGTCTGCATATCCCCGCCAACAGTCCCCCATGTGTACAACAGCAATAGTACATAAAAATAAAAAGGAGAAACCCCATTATATTTTTTTTAAATTCTGAGTACAGCTAACCCTAGGTGCCTGGGTTTGCCCATCACTTAGCTATGGTTAAAGCAGCTTAAAAGGCTGAAGAGGATAACAAGGAATATATATGCAAATGACACAGCACAGCAATAGTATAGTGGCTAGAACATCTGCCTAACGAACAGGCATTCCCGATTCAAGTCCCAGTGCAGCACATGCCATTTCCCATGTGAAATCTGTATATGAACATATTTTTACATCCTCTTGCTGTAGAACCTACTAAATAACATTTAAAAGTAAACTGGAGTACTGCATTAAATGCACATGTGAAGCGTCAGTGACATAATGAATAAGGCACTAGTAAGCAGGTTTAAGCAGAAATAAGGAGTAGTAAGCATATATAAGCACTAGTGAGCATGTTTAATTGCATTTGCGTGGGGGTAAGAATTGCCTACACAGATTCAGCAAAGTAGAAGTTAACTGAGTATAAGAAACTGTAACCGGAGGTTAACATTGCTTAGCTCTGCACAAACCCACATTCAACTGCTTTAAAGTGCCTTAATCACTCTGTATCCTATGGCCCATGTCCTGCCCAGCAACAAAATAAACTGGCTTTGTAAGACTTGAACTCAGGACCCTGTATACTATAGTCACAGTAATTAACCAGCAAGTCATCATAGCAATATATGTGAATGAGGTATCAGCAAACTAATCTTCACCACAGGAAAATCAAACCAAACATGTGAACTGAATCTATGTACAGTATGAAGTGGCATAACCTGCTACATAACATAAATATGTGAACTGGAGTACTGCAGTAAGCATAGATGTGAGGTGTTATTGTAATAAAGTGTAGAAGTAGTAAAAGTGTAGAATCATGAATACCAGACACATATAGAACCTGTAATGAATAAAAAATAACTGCTAAAAGGCAATATAGTGTTAATTAACTATTAAGCAATGCTAAACACAGCACAGCTCAACTTAGTAAGAGTAAGCAATGTGCAGTGGAGCCAATCCAATCTGCCTAGCTGTATACCCCTTTAAGCACTACCAACCTTAGGTAAGCAGGTGCGCCCATAGCTTAGTCTTTTCAAACCCGGCCAATCATGGAAAAGTGTGGGTAATTGGCCGTATTCAAACCACACAGGTGGGAGTACATTCCATAATTGGTTGTAGCTTCCTACTGCAAGCAGAATGGCTGGTGTGTGTGAAGGCACTCATTTTTGAGCACAGCGCTGGGGCATCCAGGAGTCAAAAATCATGGCATGGCTCCTGGTAAAACACCATGAGGAGAGACTACTGCAGGGCCAGTACCAGGGTTTGTAGTATAAAACTGAGGCCTGGGACAATCTCGCTCTTGGCCTCAACCAGTGCCTCAGGTATCCCCCTGGACTGGTGAGCAGGTCAGGCACTGCCATGCTGATGAATAGGTATGGCTAAATATCACTGTATTTCTCAACAGCTGCAGATGAGCGGGCTGTGAACCAGCAAGCCCATGATGCTAGTTTGCAAAGGCTGCATCACGAGGCTGGTTAGTAATTAGTCTGCATGTACTGCTATAACAAATAAATATAAGAGCCTTAGAAAGTGTTGCACCAGTAGAAATAAATGTGTAATAGTGTGTGAATAAAGGTATAACCCCCTGGAGTGCTTCTGTTTACTCTTCTGTCATATGTTGGCAAACTGTTGCATAATTTAAATACTGCTGTTGTATTTTAAGCAGTGTCACCCACACTGTGGTATGCAGATAAAATGTGTATGAAGTCCTGCATAACAATGTTAGAATTGCCAAGAGGTCAGTCATATTGTACAAGTGAGGGAGACTTAGAAAACAGTAGAAAGCTTTACATCACTGTCCTGATAGCACAGTGTACTGTGATGTTAGCTACATTTTTTTGTCACACACAGCAGGGGTTTGAATCCTTGAAGTGCTACTAAGTTGTATGCATAATCATATTCCACAACTGTACACATTTTGTTACAATGTTCAGATAGAAAGCTGTATGCATAATTACACCCAACAACTGTACAGAATTTGCTAGAATGTTCAGATCAAAAGTTGTATGTATATTCATGCTCCACAACTGTTCCAATCTGTCCAGCATGTCCAGATAAATGGCAGCCTGGTACCCCATCCCCCTGACAAATCAGTGTGATGATTCAAGAAATGCAGGCAGCCGTTAATGACATATAACTGATAATTAAAAGTGTATATAGTCATAGAATGTATATGAAAACAAACCTGTCATTCTAGCACCTCACCCAAGGTGTATGACAACAGTTCTCAACATATGTTGCATTAAAACCTGCATCTTGTCATGCCTGTATGTAAGACACAGGTCACGTATATAATAATCTATAAACATATAAGTGTACAATATAAGGCCATTGGGTAATGTAATTATACATGTAAGGGAAAGATCACTGCAGTGACTAAGAATGCTGTGAAAACTACAAGGATATATTAGTTGTTAATTAAACTGTCTCTCTCACCCCTACCATATGTGCAAAATAACTCAATGGCACTCCTCAACTGGTATGTGTACACTCCAAACATTCGTTGGGACATATGTCCTAATGGTTCATAAATATTCACATTTTTTCTATGTATGTGCCATGTTAAAATACACCCATATTGGTGGCCTGTTACCATCCTTGAAACCTGCATGCTCTTGTAATGGCCACTGTTGTTCCATATATGCATGTGTTCTGTCTGCTCTGCAACTGTGTTATATCTGGTGATTTGGGTTAATGGGAATACCTATGTATGCTGTTATAACTAATCCTGAATCCTGAATGCTGTTGACTGTTACTAACCTATATCTGTCATAAACCTGCTACACCATAGCTCATATGGGAAGGCCGGTCCCAGCGGATCTAGCTGTCCCACCTCAGCTGGCCATGGCACCTGGCACCAGCACATCTGGGGCCCAGCCTGGGACCTTCTACTCTGTGGGCCCTGCATCACCCTCGGATGGAACCGCTGCAGGGGATGGGGCTTGCCCCCCCTCGGAACAGGCACAGAGGGGAACCTGTCACCCATCAACAGGTGTGGGCCGTGGTGCATAGGGAGCACGATCTGGAATATCAAGACTGGCTACGCCAACTTGAGGGCTGAGTAGCGCAATTAGAGGGTGAGCCTACCCCTCCTACACAGCCCCCAGCACAGCCACTTTTGGGACCATGAAGATGCAGTGGTGACTGCCCATGGGTGGGGACCTCAGTCCCACTGTTTCCAGTTGGGGGTTCATGGGCTTGTGACTTCCAAAAACCCCTCCCTGTCCAAGGTGTTTATGCCCCACATGTGTCATATACCATCCCCTATTTGCACCTTGTTTGTCTTGTCTGTTAACCTACCCAACCTACCTCCCCAAATATACCTACTACCCCTCCTCAACATCCCAATCTTAATTGAAAAAAGGGCAAGCTATTCCCACAAAAAAATCTCACCCCATACATAGCTGTCCATTTTGCACATGTGTCCACTGGACACATGTAATCCGGTCTAATTGGCATCACAATGTATATATGTTGTCCTCACCCCTCTCCCAGGGGTTTGAGGGTCCAAATCAACCTCCAAATTCAGGGTACATGCTGTTGCTGTAAAAGAAATGGGCAGCCATGGACCTTTCCTACACTCTTCCTGCACATGCCTAGCTATTTTCCATACTGTCCTACCCTATTTGTGCCCCTTTTTCACCACTTTCCTATCAATCCTTTTTTCTTTTCTTTTAAAGCATGGGGGTAAGCAGGAGTAGACACTTTTAAGCAGCAGTAAGCGGGTGTCAGCTTGTTTGTATGGGGTAAGCCATGCCTACACAGGTTAAGCAACTTAGAAGCTAACAGAATATAAGGAACTGTAAGCGGAGGTTAGCAGTGCTTACCTCCGCTAAAACCCACTTACAACTGCTTTAAAGTGCCTTAATCGCTCTGTATCCAATGGCCTGTGTTCTGCCCAGCAGAAAAATAAGCTGCCTCTGCAAAGCTCAAACCCAGGGCCCTGCACTTCATCCACAAGGTGATTTACCACAAAGCCATGGCAGATACTCATAACTCTGATGTTTTCACAAACATATCATCCAGCACAATCAGTCAACAGTACAGGAAATGTAGTAATATCATACCACACAAACTCTTAATGCAAGAAATCTGGACAAAGTGTGCCAGAATGTGGGTACAAGTAGGGGTATATGTCAAATACTGCTGTAATACACCTAAAATGTTGCTAGTTACACAGTTATATGTATTAGAACACATATTTTGAAGGAGATGAAGTCTGAAACACAAAAGTGTTGGCCCTAGTTACTGACTACAGTCCTGAGATCATCCATGTCAATTGCCAAGAGAATGAGGTTGTTGTTGTTGTGTCTTTCGGCTTTTCCCAGTTAGGGGTTGCCACAGTGGAACTCCGGTCCGCTAATGATTGGCAGTAGATTTTTATGTGCCAAGTTGCCGGCCCTGATGCACAACCTTCAACGAAGGTATGCCCATTCACGCATGTCTCCACACAGAAGACGCTCTAGCTGAGAATCAAACAGGACAATGTCTTACTGTCAGGTGACAACGAGGTACAGGCCAAAAATATGAGATGAACATGCATGGACATATGGACAGATATATATCTGTAAATGTAGACAGACAGTTATATATATATATATATATATATATATATATATATATATATATATATATATATATATACACACAGATAGAAATGTGTATAGCATTTCCACATGGGAACAAAATCCTGAACCACTCACTACAACATAACAGACCATAAGCACTGTTAATGGGGGTGGGGGCTCAAATGAGGGATACCTGGTAATTAGTACTATGTTACCCCCCCCACACAGCCCTAACAGATATGCTGTGAAATCCAATATCCAGCACATACAGTTCTTGACTACAGGACCCTCTACAACACAGCCACAATGCTTAAACAGTAAGCCAATTCACCTGTAAATGTCAGGGCAATATCTGTAACATATCATGCAAAAAAGTCATTCAACCATAGGGAATGTACAATGTGGAAGGAGTACACATTACAATGGTTCAGATATACACACACATCTATACACTGACAAATATGTTCAGGTAGATATATATATATATATATATATATATATATATATATATATATATATATATATATATATATATGTGTGTGATATATTTATAGGTACATACACATATACAAAGACAAAAGGTATTAGTAGCCATACATATATAGAAGTAGTGTGGAAGCACTGGGTGCAAAGTATATCCCTTAGCCACAAGCCCTTTAACTGGTGCCTGTGAAATGTGTAGTGTGCCAACCATTCCCACAAATGAGAATACTTACATTAAACATATACCCACTCACAATTCAAAGGACATGACACGACACACAGGTATACATACACCGAAATCCTTTATTTGTGTACGGTACAATAATGTATGTCATTACTTACAGCACATACATTCTGAAATATGTAATCAGTGATGAATGCAAAGCCCACACAAAACAGTAGATGCAAGCAATGTGGATATATAACATACTATGCTGTCCAGGCCAAGGCCTTCAATTAGTTCAACAGTAGACAAAGGATTGGCCTTCAAGATAGGTAACAATCAACAATTACTGATGTAGTTCAGCAGCCTCCAATTACATCCTGTAGTCAAGCCCAAGGGGGAATGTATTAGTTGTGGTAATGACCTATATATTTTGTGGGAGTCCACGATATGATTGGGATGGTAGCAGGAATACACACAGGGCCATAATTGCAATATTGCTGTTACACATCCTGGAAATTGCTGGTGTTACAGGATTTGTTGCAACATACCCTTATGCAGGAATAAGACATCAGAAACACAAATGGATGTAGCCATGTATTAAAAGCATGCAACAGACAGACAGACTGCCAGTGATATATCAGGACAAGACCTGTGTGGTGCACAGATGAAACCAAACAGACAATCCACTGGCCATCGTGGATAGGCCTACAGTTGAGAGCTATGCAGATGGACTGCATTCCATCCTAAACTACAATGTGCACACAGACACTGCAAGACCAGCAATATACAATGCACATAACAACACTACTCACTCTGTCTGTAGGTATAGAACCTCATACAAATGTGTAATTGGCCTGTGTCTGCAATTCCTGCTGTAAGAGGTATTGCAACCAGCTGTCTATAACCTTACTTGGATAGAGGGAAGTTTATTTGCTCACCAGTGGGAGTGGGGAGCCTTTAGCAGCCTACCTGTCCCTGTAGGAAGTGACCGCAGCACAAGAGCTGTAGTAATTGGTTGTTTTGGACCATTTCTAGCTCTTTTGAAGTTCCCTGTTTAAAATCCGCATTTGTGCGGCTTTGCGCGATTGTGCGCATAGTGCAGCGCTGGTTAAACAAGGTTAAACTTCTTTTGGCTCTGCCAAGTCTGCTCCTCAAATTTTCCCTTAAGGAAGCTCTACTCTTAGTATAATCAGACTACTTGCTATATTATAAGCCTAGCACTTGTTCTCAAAACTTCTCTACTAAGTAAGCACTCTCATACTAAGTAAGCACTACATCCACCTACCACCCCTGTGAATATCCACTTCCCTTAAAGGCACAGCACTCCCTTATACTGTTATAGCATGTTGAGTGGTAGATTACTGGCGTCTTCTCCAGTTCAGCTGGTTAATCTGGGTATCTTGAGACAATCCTCTCCTCCTCCCAACAAACACAAATACATGTAAGAGATGCAACTATATAGCCAAACTGGAGGCTGAACTCTCTCAACTCAGGGCTGGCATGACCAGACAGGAGGAGATGGTAACCACACACACAACAAACCCAGTCCCACATAGACCTACCACAACTGCAAACCAAACACATAAAACACAAAGACATACTCGAGGCTCTAATAAAAACTTACCAAAACAACAGAGGCTCCCAAAGCAGACATCCAAAAATCCACTACCTCAAAACAAAACACATGCAACACATACTTCAATAAATCAGTGTGTCAATCAATCACAGCCCTTAAGGCCAAACACCATGCCTGATACACTAGAAATAGGTGACTCTATAGTCAGACACACTGATGTCCCACTTACCAGGCTGAACAAGGAGAGGGTGACTGTGAGCTGCCTATCGGGAGCTAGGATCCACCACATAACACATGCAGGTCACTCCAAAGCAAGTATAAATATGACTCTGTCATTGTCCATGCTGGCGTGAATGACCTGAGATGTACCTCCCTGGACTACATGAAAAGAGACATAGAGGAGCTCTCTGATTATGTAGCCCAGGCTGGTATGACCCTGACCCTGAGCAGCATCTTGCCCTCACCAAGAATGATGCCACAATTCAAAGACAAGATGATCAGCTTTAATAATTGGCTCAAGTACTGGTGTCATTCTAAGGGGATCCAATGTCTGTCTGCCTGGGATGACATGTTGGACAAGCCACGCTGCTTAGCAAGGGGCGGCTTGCACCTGTCACCACTGGGCGTTCGGATATTGGCCAAGGCTCTTGCCACCCGCATAGTGCCTTTTTAGGCAAGGGTCAAAAGACAAACCCAGCTCCTTAGAAAACAAAATGGAAAAAACTAAGGGTAATGCTGCTCAATGCCAGAAGTCTAAATCTCAAGATGCAGGCACTCGATGCACTCCTCAGTATGGAGAACATCGACGTCTGTGCAGTAACTGAAACCTGGTTCAAGGCTCCTGAGAGCACCCCAGCACTACCAGGCTATACCTCGTATCATGCTTTTCAGCCCCAAAACCCGGGCTGAACCACAAAGGGAGGGGGAGTGTCCATATTCATCATGGACACCCACACCTCTAGGTTAGTAGCAACACATGAAGCATCAGAGACCATACAGGTGCAACTAACCATCGGCAAAACTGCTATACAACTGGTAGCATGTTACAGACCACCCTCCCAATCTCAGGAACCCCACTCAGCCTTCCTGAAGACATTGCAGGATATGAATGTATCACAAAATACCATCATACTGGGAGACTTAAACTACGCTAACATAGATTGGGTACATTATTCTAGCCCTAACACCCTAGCCCAAAGGTTCCTGGAATTCATAAATTCAAATGCACTGGAACAACTAGTCACCTCTCCCACTAGGTGAGATAATATACTAGACCTGATCATCACAAACATGGGGACAAAATGCTCCACACCGGAGGTATACCCCTCACTAGTGAGATCTGACCACAAACTAATCACCCTGGATATACATATCCCACCTCCACCCCCAGCACAAAAGACCACAGTGAAAAACTTCTCAAAAGCAGACTTCACTCTTCTTAAGACTGAGATGGTATCCTTTAAGCCCACTGGGCCAGTGGATACCACATCCCACAATGCTGAATCCTTCACAAATGCTTTCTATGGACATCTCCAAGAATGCATGGATCATGCAATCCTAAATAAATCCAAGTCCCTCTCCACCAAAGGCAAGCATCCTGTCTGGTGGACCTCAGCCATTAACAAATTGTATAACAAACAAAGGAAGCTACTGCACGACAGAGCAAAATCCCATAAAGGGAAGACATCTCTTATCAACACTAGCAGAAATCTACGTTCTCTCATAAAAACATCCAAGGCCAACTTTGAGAGAAAAATCTCTAAGGACACTGAAGATAACCACAAAGCCTTCTTCAGCTATGTTAGAAACCTGGGCGGAAACCCTCAGATATGCTCAGAGTTAGTTCACAACAACAAAAAATACACTGAACCCACAGATATTGCCAACATTCGGGCTGACAGCTTCAGTGCAAATTTCTCCCTCCTCACCCCAAAAGAAGAAATACTTATCCCAGCTGAATGTAATCTCCCTGTCATCTCAGATGTCCAGGTGAGAGCGCCCTCAGCAAAGCTAAAAACACAGCATCAATGGGACCTGGCGGTATCCCGGGTTGCGTGCTACGTGAACTCCAAGAGGAGCTAAACCCACATAAAAATGCTATTTAACCTTAGCCTTACTACAGGATATGTACCTGAACACTGGCGTACAGCAACAGTGGTCCCACTCCACAAAGGGGGTACCTCTACAGACCCTGGGAACTACCGCCCCATAAGCTTGACCAGCCTGGTCTGCAAAGCTATGGAAAGAATCATTATGGAACTCATAAACAGAGACATTGGGGACCTACAGACACTTGACCCCACCCAGTTCGGCTTTGTAAAGGGCAGATCCTGCCTTTTGAACCTGGTTGGCTTTTTCAAAACAGTCACTAGAGCCATTGATGAGGGCAAAGCAGTCCATACAGCCTACCTGGACTTGGCTAAGGCCTTCGACACAATACCCCACTCAGGCATCATAGATAAGCTCAACAGTTTAAATGTAAACCCTTATGTCACTAGATGGGTTGCAAACTGGCTAAAGGACAGAACCCATAAAGTTAAAATCGCTGGAGCAATGTCAGACTCAAAGCCAGTCACAAGTGGTGTCCCACAGGGATCTGTCCTGGGACCCCTCTTGTTCGGCATTTATTTCTCAGATGTTAAAGCAAACATGGGAGGTTTGTGGCTGGCAAAGTTCGCAGATGACTGCAAACTAGGCGCCATAGTCGATACACCAGCGGACACATACATCCTATAAAAAGGCCTCACAGAAATGGACAACTGGTGCCGGAGTCATGGCCTTAAACTAAATGCCAAAAAATGTATAGTCATCCCCTTTGGGAAAAACAAAGTACCCACAAATTATCACATAGACAGCAACCCACTGAGTATGGAAAAAGTAATCAGAGACCTAGGGACCCAAGTCAACAGCGACCTCTCATTTGACACCCACATTGCCAAAGTGGTTAGAAAAACATTCTACCTTGCACACCTTATCATGAAGGGATTCACATCCAGATCCAAGGACGTCATTGTACCCCTATACTCCTCCCTCATCAGACCCATGATTGAGTACAATGCCCCATTTGGTATGTACCTCACACGGCATTTGCAACAGCTGGAGAGACCACAAAAGTACCTCACCAAGAGGATTAAGGGTCTGCAACATATGTCTTATTCTGCCAGACTAAAGAAACTCCAGCTCTATTCAGTAGCATACCGCCTGCTCAGAGGTGATCTCTGCCTGACATACAAGGCCATGTCCAATCAGGAACTGATGGACATACTCCACCTCAAAAAATCCAAATCCATCAGAACCACGAGAGCTAAAGACTTAAACCTCGGCACAAGTATGAATAGGACATGCTGGAGGGATAGATCCATAACCCAGAGGCTTCCCATGCTCTGGAACAAGATCCCAGTTCATGTTAGGCAGAGCCCCTGACTGACTCTCTTCAAGAGAAATCTTGATGAGTGGATGGGAGATCGTAAGTTTACCCCAGGTGTCACATCTGTGTCACTACTAGACAGGGGCACAGTAAACTAATTCTGTTATATAAAGGGACCTTCACTGTGTCACTACTAGACAGAGGCACAGTATTCTAAATCTATTCTGTGCATTTTGTACCATTTTATGGGGTGGTGAAAGCCACATCACTATGGCTAGGCTTACAAATGCCCCAGGGCAGATAGCCTAGTACTAAACTATGAAACTATGAAACTATAACACTGCTGCCCACATACAGGAAGGATGTCCTCCATACTGAAAAAGTTAAGGGACAATGCCCACATGAGTCAGCATTTTATAGTACTGGTTTGCCATGACAGTGATTATCTGAAGTACTACACAGCAGGCTGCATGCAGTTAGCAACTGTTGCACACTGATTTGTGCAGAGCCCATCACCTGATCATGTGCATCACCTACAAAAGCCATTCAGCAACCCATTCAAACCAGCTCATTCACTCTAGTGGAGAGAGAGAAAGACATACCACAGAAAAATAAAAAAAAGAAAGAAAAACCTTAAACAACAACAAGCTGTCACTGCTGTCAGAAAAAAATGACAGGCATGAAAAACATATATGCATTAAATTGAATGTAGACTGTGGTATAGAATAATAGGATATGTGATGTGGAATGATTTATATGTCATCTGTAGTTGTCCCTGTATTCACCTAGAATGATGCCACAATACAAAGACAAAATGATCAATTTCAACAATTGGCTAAGCTTCTGGTGTCATTCTAAGGGGATCCAGTGTCTGTCTGCCTGGGATGACATGATAGACAATCCTCGCTGTTTCACCAGAGATGGTTTGCACCTGTCACCCCTAAGCTTTCGAATACTGGCCAAAGCTCTTGCTGTCCCCATAGTGCCATTTTTAGGCAAGGCTCAAAGGACAAACCAGCCACCGTAACCAGAACAGGTAACTAAAAACTAAGGGTAATGCTACTCAACGCCAGAAGTCTCAACCTCAAAATGCATGCACTGGAGGCACTCTATAGTATGGAGAAAATCGATGTTTGTGCAGTGACGGAAACCTGGTTCAAGGCTCCAGAGAGTACCCCAGCACTACCAGGTTACAATTCATATCATATCTTCCAGCTTCAGTTACCAGATCATAGTACAAAGGGTGGAGGCGTATCCATATTCATCAAGGATGCCCACATCTCCAGGTTAGTGGCACAGCATGATGCCCCAGAGATCATCCATGCGCAACTATCAGCAGGTAAAACCACATTTCAAGTCATAGCCTGTTAAAGATTGCCCACCATGTCCCAAGATGCTCACTCAGCATTCCTTGAGGCATTGGAAAATATAAAGGTCCTACCCAACACCATAATTTTGGGTGATTTCAACTACCCTGGTATAGACTGGGTGAACTACCAAAGTTCTAACTCCTATGCCCAGCAGTTCATAGAATTTATAAATTCAAATGCCCTCGAACAACTGGTATGTTCTCCCACTAGAGGGGCCAACATATTGGATTTAGTCATCACAAATATGGGCGCCCACTGTACCACACCCATTATCACTCCCTCTCTGGTCAGATCAGACCACAAACTGATAACCCTAGACATCCTCACCCCTCCACCTCCCCCAGTCAATGAAACAATCATAAAAAACCTTTCCAAAGCAAACTTCAAACTACTTGCATCAGAAGTGGAAAACTTCACTATCCCCCTGTAGAAGGATAATGATATGCAGGATGCAGAATCCTACACCAAGGCACTTTTTGTACATCTTCAGGATTGCATGGGCCATGCTATCCCAAATAAAACCAAGACTCCTTCCTCAAGCAAGAAAAACCAGTCTGGTTGACCCAGGCCTTAAGCAAACTATACAATGAAAGGAGGAGACTTATACAAAAAAAGGCCAAATCTCAGGTAGAAAAATCTTCCCTGATCAGCTTTAGTAAGAAATTGAGGGCCCTCATCAAGTCAACTAAAGCCAATTTCAAAAAGAAAGTTGCCAAGGATGCCAAGGATAACCATAAGGCCCTCTATGGTTACGTCAAAAACCTAAATGGCAACGCTCAGGTCTGTTCTGAGCTAGTACAAAATGGAACAAAATACACTGACCCCACTGACATTGCCAACATCTTGGCTGACAGGTTCAGTGCAAATCCCCCCCCCCCCTCACCACCTACAGGGCCTATTACTATTCCAGGGGATTGTGTAACTCCAATTATTACTGATATGTTGGTTAATAAGGCTCTATCTAAAGCTAAAAACACTGCCTCCATGGGACCAGATGGTGTCACGGGCTGTGTCATACGTGGGCCTCCAAAATAAATTAACCCCGCATCTGAATACCCTATTCAGTCTCAGCTTCTCGACAGGATATGTGCCCATAGAATGGCGCACAGCAACGGTGGTTCTGCTGCACAAGGGTGGGCCTACAACCGACCCTGGGAACTACCGACCAATAAGCCTGACCAGTCTGATCTGTAAGGCAATGGAGCAAATCATTATGGAACTCATAAATGGAGAGATTTGGAACTTCCAAACACTTGACCCCACGCAGTTCGGCTTTGTCAAGGCAGATCATGTCTCCTGAACCTGGTGGACTTCTTTGAGACAGTTACTCAGGCTATAGATAAGGGAAAAGAGGTACACACGGCTTACCTTGACCTTGCTAAAGCATTTGACACCATTCCCCATTCAGGTATTATTGATAAACTCACCAACCTGGGCATAAACCCTTACATCACAAGATGGAATGCAAACTGGCTCTCAGACAGATCCCACAACGTAAGAGTAGCGGGATCTATGTTTGAATCCTGACCAGTAACGAGCGGTGTGCCTCAGGGCTCTGTTCTGGGGCCCCTCCTGTTTGGCATATACTTCTCAGAAGTACAGGCAAGCACTGATGGGCTGTGGCTGACCAAGTTTGTGGACGACTGCAAACTGGGTGCTATAATAGAGTCTCTGGCCGACATCGATATCCTCCAGAAGGGCCTTAGCAAGACTGATGCATGGTGTCAAAGCCATGGACTCAAGCTAAATGCTAAAAAATGTGTAGTAATCCCCTTTGGAAAAAAACAGAGTACCTGCGAACTACCACATAGGAGGTAACCCCCTGAAATCTGAAGTAGTAATAAGGGACCTAGGGACCCAAGTAGATAGTCAGCTTTCCTTTGATAACCATGTTGCCAAGGTGGTTAGAAAATCCTTCTATTTGACCCATCTCATCACAAAAGGGTTTGCATCAAGATCTAAGGATGTAGTGGTGCCCCTCTACTCTTCCCTCATCAGACCCATTATTGAGTACAATGCACCAATTGGAATGTACCTGTCTAGGCATCTCCAGCAGCTGGAGAGACCACAGAGGTACCTCACTAAGAGGATTACTGGCCTCAAACAGTTGCCCTATGCAGCATGACTGAAAAAACTTAAGGCATTTCTCTGTTGCATACCGTGTCCAACCCAGAACAGTTGAACATGCTCCACCTTAGCAAAACCAAATCCACTCGAGCTACACACTCTAGGGATATAAACCTCAGCAAAACAATGAATAGAACATGCTGGAGGGATAGATTCCCTTCGCAAAGACGTCCCTTGCTATGGAACAAGGTCTCAATCTACATAAGACAGAGCCCCTCACTATCACTCTTCAAGAGGAACCTTGACGAGTGGATGGGTAACAGAAAGTTCACACTAGGGATCATAACAACAGCTCTACTAGATAGGGACCAAGGGTACTAGCTGCTAGCTCAAGGGCCTAGGGAACTAACCAAAGGGGCGGTGAATACCGCACCATGTGGCTGGGCTAATATATGCCTTCGGGCAGATAGCCCAGTATCTACCTATGAACCTATGTTCTGCTGAACAACCGCTCTGGACAATACTGTCTGTCTTTGTAGGCAGTGGGACATACCCGCTAACTGTTTCAGATCGGCAATGAATGACAAA